>NW_027435895.1:605845-908768 GCF_964199755.1 Larus michahellis
CTGACGGCCGCCACAAAGCCCGCAGCCCCACGGGCTGTGGGGCCACGCGAGCGGCTGCCAAAGAGCTTTGCAACGAGGCACGGCTTTCCCTCCTGGCTCTTCGGGCGTGGGAGCTGTGGCCAGAGCCGCGGCCCTACCGGAAAATGCTTCGCAGGCTGGCTCGGCGGCACCACGTGGGCGGCGGTGGCGCCGAGGCTGATGGCTGCCGCAAAGCCCGCAGCCCCACGGGCTGTGGGGCCACGCGAGCGGCTGCCAAAGAGCTTTCCAACGAGGCACGGCTTTCCCTCCTGGCTCTTCGGGCGTGGGAGCTGTGGCCAGAGCCGCGGCCCTACCGGAAAATGCTTCGCAGGCTGGCTCGGCGGCACCACGTGGGCGCCGGTGGCGCCGAGGCTGACGGCCGCCGCAAAGCCCGCAGCCCCACGGGCTGTGGGGCCACGCGAGCGGCTGCCAAAGAGCTTTCCAACGAGGCACGACTTTCCCTCCTGGCTCTTCGGGCGTGGGAGCTGTGGCCAGAGATGCGGCCCTACCGGAAAATGCTTCGCAGGCTGGCGCGGCGGCGCCAGGTGGGCGGCGGTGGCGCCAAGGCCGATGGCCGCCGCAAAGCCCGCAGCCCCACGGGCTGTGGGGCCACGCGAGCGGCTGCCAAAGAGCTTTCCAACGAGGCACGACTTTCCCTCCTGGCTCTTCGGGCGTGGGAGCTGTGGCCAGAGACGCGGCCCTACCGGAAAATGCTTCGCAGGCTGGCGCGGCGGCGCCAGGTGGGCGGCGGTGGCGCCGAGGCTGATGGCCGCCGCAAAGCCCGCAGCCCCACGGGCTGTGGGGCCACGCGAGCGGCTGCCAAAGAGCTTTCCAACGAGGCACGGCTTTCCCTCCTGGCTCTTCGGGCGTGGGAGCTGTGGCCAGAGCCGCGGCCCTACCGGAAAATGCTTCGCAGGCTGGCTCGGCGGCGCCAGGTGGGCGCCGGTGGCGCCGAGGCTGACGGCCGCCGCAAAGCCCGCAGCCCCACGGGCTGTGGGGCCACGCGAGCGGCTGCCAAAGAGCTTTCCAACGAGGCACGGCTTTCCCTCCTGGCTCTTCGGGCGTGGGAGCTGTGGCCAGAGCCGCGGCCCTACCGGAAAATGCTTCGCAGGCTGGCTCGGCGGCGCCAGGTGGGCGGCGGTGGCGCCGAGGCTGATGGCCGCCGCAAAGCCCGCAGCCCCACGGGCTGTGGGGCCACGTGAGCGGCTGCCAAAGAGCTTTCCAACGAGGCACGGCTTTCCCTCCTGGCTCTTCGGGCGTGGGAGCTGTGGCCAGAGCCGCGGCCCTACCGGAAAATGCTTCGCAGGCTGGCTCGGCGGCGCCAGGTGGGCGCCGGTGGCGCCGAGGCTGACGGCCGCCGCAAAGCCCGCAGCCCCACGGGCTGTGGGGCCACGCGAGCGGCTGCCAAAGAGCTTTGCAACGAGGCACGGCTTTCCCTCCTGGCTCTTTGGGCGTGGGAGCTGTGGCCAGAGCCGCGGCCCTACCGGAAAATGCTTCGCAGGCTGGCTCGGCGGCACAACGTGGGCGCCGGTGGCGCCGAGGCTGATGGCTGCCGCAAAGCCCGCAGCCCCACGGGCTGTGGGGCCACGCGAGCGGCTGCCAAAGAGCTTTCCAACGAGGCACGGCTTTCCCTCCTGGCTCTTCGGGCGTGGGAGCTGTGGCCAGAGCCGCGGCCCTACCGGAAAATGCTTCGGGGGCTGGCTCGGCGGCACCACGTGGGCGCCGGTGGCGCCGAGGCTGACGGCCGCCGCAAAGCCCGCAGCCCCACGGGCTGTGGGGCCATGCGAGCAGCTGCCAAAGAGCTTTCCAACGAGGCACGGCTTTCCCTCCTGGCTCTTCGGGCGTGGGAGCTGTCGCCAGAAACGCGGCCCTACCGGAAAATGCTTCGCAGGCTGGCTCGGCGGCGCCAGGTGGGCGCCCTTGGCGCCGAGGCTGACGGCCGCCGCAAAGCCCGCAGCCCCACGGGCTGTGGGGCCACGCGAGCGGCTGCCAAAGAGCTTTCCAACGAGGCACGACTTTCCCTCCTGGCTCTTCGGGCGTGGGAGCTGTGGCCAGAGACGCGGCCCTACCGGAAAATGCTTCGCAGGCTGGCGCGGCGGCGCCAGGTGGGCGGCGGTGGCGCCAAGGCCGATGGCCGCCGCAAAGCCCGCAGCCCCACGGGCTGTGGGGCCACGCGAGCGGCTGCCAAAGAGCTTTCCAACGAGGCACGGCTTTCCCTCCTGGCTCTTCGGGCGTGGGAGCTGTGGCCAGAGCCGCGGCCCTACCGGAAAATGCTTCGCAGGCTGGCTCGGCGGCGCCAGGTGGGCGCCGGTGGCGCCGAGGCTGACGGCCGCCGCAAAGCCCGCAGCCCCACGGGCTGTGGGTCCACGCGAGCGGCTGCCAAAAAGCTTTGCAACGAGGCACGGCTTTCCCTCCTGGCTCTTCGGGCGTGGGAGCTGTGGCCAGAGCCGCGGCCCTACCCGAAAATGCTTCGCAGGCTGGCTCGGCGGCGCCAGGTGGGCGCCGGTGGCGCCGAGGCTGACGGCCGCCGCAAAGCCCGCAGCCCCACGGGCTGTGGGGCCACGCGAGCGGCTGCCAAAGAGCTTTCCAACGAGGCACGGCTTTCCCTCCTGGCTCTTCGGGCGTGGGAGCTGTGGCCAGAGCCGCGGCCCTACCGGAAAATGCTTCGCAGGCTGGCTCGGCGGCGCCAGGTGGGCGCCGGTGGCGCCGAGGCTGACGGCCGCCGCAAAGCCCACAGCCCCACGGGCTGTGGGGCCACGCGAGCGGCTGCCAAAGAGCTTTCCAACGAGGCACGGCTTTCCCTCCTGGCTCTTCGGGCGTGGGAGCTGTGGCCAGAGCCGCGGCCCTACCGGAAAATGCTTCGCAGGCTGGCGCGGCGGCGCCAGGTGGGCGGCGGTGGCGCCAAGGCCGATGGCCGCCGCAAAGCCCGCAGCCCCACGGGCTGTGGGGCCACGCGAGCGGCTGCCAAAGAGCTTTCCAACGAGGCACGGCTTTCCCTCCTGGCTCTTCGGGCGTGGGAGCTGTGGCCAGAGCCGCGGCCCTACCGGAAAATGCTTCGCAGGCTGGCTCGGCGGCGCCAGGTGGGCGCCGGTGGCGCCGAGGCTGACGGCCGCCGCAAAGCCCGCAGCCCCACGGGCTGTGGGGCCACGCGAGCGGCTGCCAAAAAGCTTTCCAACGAGGCACGGCTTTCCCTCCTGGCTCTTCGGGCGTGGGAGCTGTGGCCAGAGCCGCGGCCCTACCCGAAAATGCTTCGCAGGCTGGCTCGGCGGCGCCAGGTGGGCGCCGGTGGCGCCGAGGCTGACGGCCGCCGCAAAGCCCGCAGCCCCACGGGCTGTGGGGCCACGCGAGCGGCTGCCAAAGAGCTTTCCAACGAGGCACGGCTTTCCCTCCTGGCTCTTCGGGCGTGGGAGCTGTGGCCAGAGCCGCGGCCCTACCGGAAAATGCTTCGCAGGCTGGCTCGGCGGCGCCAGGTGGGCGGCGGTGGCGCCGAGGCTGACGGCCGCCGCAAAGCCCGCAGCCCCACGGGCTGTGGGGCCACGCGAGCGGCTGCCAAAGAGCTTTCCAACGAGGCACGGCTTTCCCTCCTGGCTCTTCGGGCGTGGGAGCTGTGGCCAGAGCCGCGGCCCTACCGGAAAATGCTTCGCAGGCTGGCTCGGCGGCGCCAGGTGGGCGCCGGTGGCGCCGAGGCTGACGGCCGCCGCAAAGCCCGCAGCCCCACGGGCTGTGGGGCCACGCGAGCAGCTGCCAAAGAGCTTTGCAACGAGGCATGGCTTTCCCTCCTGGCTCTTCGGGCGTGGGAGCTGTGGCCAGGGCCGCGGTCCTACCGGAAAATGCTTCGCAGGCTGGCGCGGCGGCGCCAGGTGGGCGCCGGTGGCGCCGAGGCTGATGGCCGCCGCAAAGCCCGCAGCCCCACGGGCTGTGGGGCCACGCGAGCGGCTGCCAAAGAGCTTTCCAACGAGGCACGGCTTTCCCTCCTGGCTCTTCGGGCGTGGGAGCTGTGGCCAGAGCCGCGGCCCTACCGGAAAATGCTTCGCAGGCTGGCTCGGCGGCGCCACGTGGGCGCCGGTGGCACCGAGGCTGACAGCCGCCGCAAAGCCCGCAGCCCCACGGGCTGTGGGGCCACGCGAGCGGCTGCCAAAGAGCTTTCCAACGAGGCACGGCTTTCCCTCCTGGCTCTTCGGGCGTGGGAGCTGTGGCCAGAGCCGCGGCCCTACCGGAAAATGCTTCGCAGGCTGGCTCGGCGGCGCCAGGTGGGCGCCGGTGGCGCCGAGGCTGACGGCCGCCGCAAAGCCCACAGCCCCACGGGCTGTGGGGCCACGCGAGCGGCTGCCAAAGAGCTTTCCAACGAGGCACGGCTTTCCCTCCTGGCTCTTCGGGCGTGGGAGCTGTGGCCAGAGCCGCGGCCCTACCGGAAAATGCTTCGCAGGCTGGCTCGGCGGCGCCAGGTGGGCGGCGGTGGCGCCGAGGCTGATGGCCGCCGCAAAGCCCGCAGCCCCACGGGCTGTGGGGCCACGCGAGCGGCTGCCAAAGAGCTTTCCAACGAGGCACGGCTTTCCCTCCTGGCTCTTCGGGCGTGGGAGCTGTGGCCAGAGCCGCGGCCCTACCGGAAAATGCTTCGCAGGCTGGCTCGAAGGCGCCAGGTGGGCGCCGGTGGCGCCGAGGCTGACGGCCGCCGCAAAGCCCGCAGCCCCACGGGCTGTGGGGCCACGCGAGCGGCTGCCAAAGAGCTTTGCAACGAGGCATGGCTTTCCCTCCTGGCTCTTCGGGCGTGGGAGCTGTGGCCAGGGCCGCGGTCCTACCGGAAAATGCTTCGCAGGCTGGCGCGGCGGCGCCACGTGGGTGCCGGTGGCGCCGAGGCTGATGGCCGCCGCAAAGCCCGCAGCCCCACGGGCTGTGGGGCCACGCGAGCGGCTGCCAAAGAGCTTTCCAACGAGGCACGGCTTTCCCTCCTGGCTCTTCGGGCGTGGGAGCTGTGGCCAGAGCCGCGGCCCTACCGGAAAATGCTTCGCAGGCTGGCTCGGCGACGCCAGGTGGGCGCCGGTGGCGCCGAGGCTGACGGCCGCCGCAAAGCCCGCAGCCCCACGGGCTGTGGGGCCACGCGAGCGGCTGCCAAAGAGCTTTCCAACGAGGCACGGCTTTCCCTCCTGGCTCTTCGGGCGTGGGAGCTGTGGCCAGAGCCGCGGCCCTACCGGAAAATGCTTCGCAGGCTGGCTCGGCGGCGCCAGGTGGGCGCCGGTGGCGCCGAGGCTGACGGCCGCCGCAAAGCCCACAGCCCCACGGACTGTGGGGCCACGCGAGCGGCTGCCAAAGAGCTTTCCAACGAGGCACGGCTTTCCCTCCTGGCTCTTCGGGCGTGGGAGCTGTGGCCAGAGCCGCGGCCCTACCGGAAAATGCTTCGCAGGCTGGCTCGGCGGCGCCAGGTGGGCGCCGGTGGCGCCGAGGCTGACGGCCGCCGCAAAGCCCGCAGCCCTACGGGCTGTGGGGCCACGTGAGCGGCTGCCAAAGAGCTTTCCAACGAGGCACGGCTTTCCCTCCTGGCTCTTCGGGCGTGGGAGCTGTGGCCAGAGCCGCGGCCCTACCGGAAAATGCTTCGCAGGCTGGCTCGGCGGCGCCAGGTGGGCACCGGTGGCGCCGAGGCTGACGGCCGCCGCAAAGCCCGCAGCCCCACGGGCTGTGGGGCCACGCGAGCGGCTGCCAAAGAGCTTTGCAACGAGGCACGGCTTTCCCTCCTGGCTCTTCGGGCGTGGGAGCTGTGGCCAGAGACGCGGCCCTACCGGAAAATGCTTCGCAGGCTGGCTCGGCGGCGCCAGGTGGGCGGCGGTGGCGCCGAGGCTGACGGCCGCCGCAAAGCCCGCAGCCCCACGGGCTGTGGGGCCACGCGCGCGGCTGCCAAAGAGCTTTGCAACGAGGCACGGCTTTCCCTCCTGGCTCTTCGGGCGTGGGAGCTGTGGCCAGAGCCGCGGCCCTACCGGAAAATGCTTCGCAATGTGGCGCGGCGGCACCACGTGGGCGCCGGTGGCACCGAGGCTGACGGCCGCCGCAAAGCCCGCAGCCCCACGGACTGTGGGGCCACGCGAGCGGCTGCCAAAGAGCTTTCCAACGAGGCACGGCTTTCCCTCCTGGCTCTTCGGGCGTGGGAGCTGTGGCCAGAGCCGCGGCCCTACCGGAAAATGCTTCGCAGGCTGGCTCGGCGGCGCCAGGTGGGCGCCGGTGGCGCCGAGGCTGACGGCCGCCGCAAAGCCCGCAGCCCTACGGGCTGTGGGGCCACGTGAGCGGCTGCCAAAGAGCTTTCCAACGAGGCACGGCTTTCCCTCCTGGCTCTTCGGGCGTGGGAGCTGTGGCCAGAGCCGCGGCCCTACCGGAAAATGCTTCGCAGGCTGGCTCGGCGGCGCCAGGTGGGCACCGGTGGCGCCGAGGCTGACGGCCGCCGCAAAGCCCGCAGCCCCACGGGCTGTGGGGCCACGCGAGCGGCTGCCAAAGAGCTTTGCAACGAGGCACGGCTTTCCCTCCTGGCTCTTCGGGCGTGGGAGCTGTGGCCAGAGACGCGGCCCTACCGGAAAATGCTTCGCAGGCTGGCTCGGCGGCGCCAGGTGGGCGGCGGTGGCGCCGAGGCTGACGGCCGCCGCAAAGCCCGCAGCCCCACGGGCTGTGGGGCCACGCGCGCGGCTGCCAAAGAGCTTTGCAACGAGGCACGGCTTTCCCTCCTGGCTCTTCGGGCGTGGGAGCTGTGGCCAGAGCCGCGGCCCTACCGGAAAATGCTTCGCAATGTGGCGCGGCGGCACCACGTGGGCGCCGGTGGCACCGAGGCTGACGGCCGCCGCAAAGCCCGCAGCCCCACGGGCTGTGGGGCCACGCGAGCGGCTGCCAAAGAGCTTTCCAACGAGGCACGGCTTTCCCTCCTGGCTCTTCGGGCGTGGGAGCTGTGGCCAGAGCCGCGGCCCTACCGGAAAATGCTTCGCAGGCTGGCTCGGCGGCGCCAGGTGGGCGGCGGTGGCACCGAGGCTGACGGCCGCCGCAAAGCCCGCAGCCCCACGGGCTGTGGGGCCACGCGAGCGGCTGCCAAAGAGCTTTGCAACGAGGCACGGCTTTCCCTCCTGGCTCTTCGGGCGTGGGAGCTGTGGCCAGAGCCGCGGCCCTACCGGAAAATGCTTCGCAGGCTGGCTCGGCGACGCCAGGTGGGCGCCGGTGGCGCCGAGGCTGACGGCCGCCGCAAAGCCCGCAGCCCCACGGGCTGTGGGGCCACGCGAGCGGCTGCCAAAGAGCTTTGCAACGAGGCACGGCTTTCCCTCCTGGCTCTTCGGGCGTGGGAGCTGTGGCCAGAGCCGCGACCCTACTGGAAAATGCTTCGCAGGCTGGCTCGGCGGCGCCAGGTGGGCGCCGGTGGCGCCGAGGCTGATGGCCGCCGCAAAGCCCGCAGCCCCACGGGCTGTGGGGCCACGCGAGCGGCTGCCAAAGAGCTTTCCAACGAGGCACGGCTTTCCCTCCTGGCTCTTCGGGCGTGGGAGCTGTGGCCAGACCCGCGGCCCTACCGGAAAATGCTTCGCAGGCTGGCTCGGCGGCGCCAGGTGGGCGCCGGTGGCGCCGAGGCTGACGGCCGCCGCAAAGCCCGCAGCCCCACGGACTGTGGGGCCACGCGAGCGGCTGCCAAAGAGCTTTCCAACGAGGCACGGCTTTCCCTCCTGGCTCTTCGGGCGTGGGAGCTGTGGCCAGAGCCGCGGCCCTACCGGAAAATGCTTCGCAGGCTGGCTCGGCGGCGCCAGGTGGGCGGCGGTGGCGCCGAGGCTGACGGCCGCCGCAAAGCCCGCAGCCCCACGGGCTGTGGGGCCACGCGCGCGGCTGCCAAAGAGCTTTGCAACGAGGCACGGCTTTCCCTCCTGGCTCTTCGGGCGTGGGAGCTGTGGCCAGAGCCGCGGCCCTACCGGAAAATGCTTCGCAATGTGGCGCGGCGGCACCACGTGGGCGCCGGTGGCACCGAGGCTGACGGCCGCCGCAAAGCCCGCAGCCCCACGGACTGTGGGGCCACGCGAGCGGCTGCCAAAGAGCTTTCCAACGAGGCACGGCTTTCCCTCCTGGCTCTTCGGGCGTGGGAGCTGTGGCCAGAGCCGCGGCCCTACCGGAAAATGCTTCGCAGGCTGGCTCGGCGGCGCCAGGTGGGCGCCGGTGGCGCCGAGGCTGACGGCCGCCGCAAAGCCCGCAGCCCTACGGGCTGTGGGGCCACGTGAGCGGCTGCCAAAGAGCTTTCCAACGAGGCACGGCTTTCCCTCCTGGCTCTTCGGGCGTGGGAGCTGTGGCCAGAGCCGCAGCCCTACCGGAAAATGCTTCGCAGGCTGGCTCGGCGGCGCCAGGTGGGCGCCGGTGGCGCCGAGGCTGACGGCCGCCGCAAAGCCCGCAGCCCCACGGGCTGTGGGGCCACGCGAGCGGCTGCCAAAGAGCTTTGCAACGAGGCACGGCTTTCCCTCCTGGCTCTTCGGGCGTGGGAGCTGTGGCCAGAGACGCGGCCCTACCGGAAAATGCTTCGCAGGCTGGCTCGGCGGCGCCAGGTGGGCGGCGGTGGCGCCGAGGCTGACGGCCGCCGCAAAGCCCGCAGCCCCACGGGCTGTGGGGCCACGCGCGCGGCTGCCAAAGAGCTTTGCAACGAGGCACGGCTTTCCCTCCTGGCTCTTCGGGCGTGGGAGCTGTGGCCAGAGCCGCGGCCCTACCGGAAAATGCTTCGCAATGTGGCGCGGCGGCACCACGTGGGCGCCGGTGGCACCGAGGCTGACGGCCGCCGCAAAGCCCGCAGCCCCACGGGCTGTGGGGCCACGCGAGCGGCTGCCAAAGAGCTTTCCAACGAGGCACGGCTTTCCCTCCTGGCTCTTCGGGCGTGGGAGCTGTGGCCAGAGCCGCGGCCCTACCGGAAAATGCTTCGCAGGCTGGCTCGGCGGCGCCAGGTGGGCGGCGGTGGCGCCGAGGCTGACGGCCGCCGCAAAGCCCGCAGCCCCACGGGCTGTGGGGCCACGCGAGCGGCTGCCAAAGAGCTTTGCAACGAGGCACGGCTTTCCCTCCTGGCTCTTCGGGCGTGGGAGCTGTGGCCAGAGCCGCGGCCCTACCGGAAAATGCTTCGCAGGCTGGCTCGGCGACGCCAGGTGGGCGCCGGTGGCGCCGAGGCTGACGGCCGCCGCAAAGCCCGCAGCCCCACGGGCTGTGGGGCCACGCGAGCGGCTGCCAAAGAGCTTTGCAACGAGGCACGGCTTTCCCTCCTGGCTCTTCGGGCGTGGGAGCTGTGGCCAGAGCCGCGACCCTACTGGAAAATGCTTCGCAGGCTGGCTCGGCGGCGCCAGGTGGGCGCCGGTGGCGCCGAGGCTGATGGCCGCCGCAAAGCCCGCAGCCCCACGGGCTGTGGGGCCACGCGAGCGGCTGCCAAAGAGCTTTCCAACGAGGCACGGCTTTCCCTCCTGGCTCTTCGGGCGTGGGAGCTGTGGCCAGACCCGCGGCCCTACCGGAAAATGCTTCGCAGGCTGGCTCGGCGGCCCCAGGTGGGCGCCGGTGGCGCCGAGGCTGACGGCCGCTGCAAAGCCCGCAGCCCCACGGGCTGTGGGGCCACGCGAGCGGCTGCCAAAGAGCTTTCCAACGAGGCACGGCTTTCCCTCCTGGCTCTTCGGGCGTGGGAGCTGTGGCCAGAGCCGCGGCCCTACCGGAAAATGCTTCGCAGGCTGGCGCGGCGGCGCCACGTGGGTGCCGGTGGCGCCGAGGCTGACGGCCGCCGCAAAGCCCGCAGCCCCACGGGCTGTGGGGCCACGCGAGCGGCTGCCAAAGAGCTTTCCAACGAGGCACGGCTTTCCCTCCTGGCTCTTCGGGCGTGGGAGCTGTGGCCAGAGCCGCGGCCCTACCGGAAAATGCTTCGCAGGCTGGCTCGGCGGCGCCAGGTGGGCGGCGGTGGCGCCGAGGCTGACGGCCGCCGCAAAGCCCGCAGCCCCACGGGCTGTGGGGCCACGCGAGCGGCTGCCAAAGAGCTTTCCAACGAGGCACGGCTTTCCCTCCTGGCTCTTCGGGCGTGGGAGCTGTGGCCAGAGACGCGGCCCTACCGGAAAATGCTTCGCAGGCTGGCTCGGCGGCGCCAGGTGGGCGCCGGTGGCGCCGAGGCTGACGGCCGCCGCAAAGCCCGCAGCCCCACGGACTGTGCGGCCACGCGAGCGGCTGCCAAAGAGCTTTCCAACGAGGCACGGCTTTCCCTCCTGGCTCTTCGGGCGTGGGAGCTGTGGCCAGAGCCGCGGCCCTACCGGAAAATGCTTCGCAGGCTGGCTCGGCGGCGCCAGGTGGGCGGCGGTGGCGCCGAGGCTGACGGCCGCCGCAAAGCCCGCAGCCCCACGGGCTGTGGGGCCACGCGAGCGGCTGCCAAAGAGCTTTCCAACGAGGCACGGCTTTCCCTCCTGGCTCTTCGGGCGTGGGAGCTGTGGCCAGAGACGCGGCCCTACCGGAAAATGCTTCGCAGGCTGGCTCGGCGGCGCCAGGTGGGCGCCGGTGGCGCCGAGGCTGACGGCCGCCGCAAAGCCCGCAGCCCCACGGACTGTGGGGCCACGCGAGCGGCTGCCAAAGAGCTTTCCAACGAGGCACGGCTTTCCCTCCTGGCTCTTCGGGCGTGGGAGCTGTGGCCAGAGCCGCGGCCCTACCGGAAAATGCTTCGCAGGCTGGCTCGGCGGCGCCAGGTGGGCGCCGGTGGCGCCGAGGCTGACGGCCGCCGCAAAGCCCGCAGCCCCACGGGCTGTGGGGCCACGTGAGCGGCTGCCAAAGAGCTTTCCAACGAGGCACGGCTTTCCCTCCTGGCTCTTCGGGCGTGGGAGCTGTGGCCAGAGCCGCGGCCCTACCGGAAAATGCTTCGCAGGCTGGCTCGGCGGCGCCATGTGGGCACCGGTGGCGCCGAGGCTGACGGCCGCCGCAAAGCCCGCAGCCCCACGGGCTGTGGGGCCACGCGAGCGGCTGCCAAAGAGTTTTGCAACGAGGCACGGCTTTCCCTCCTGGCTCTTCGGGCGTGGGAGCTGTGGCCAGAGACGCGGCCCTACCGGAAAATGCTTCGCAGGCTGGCTCGGCGGCGCCAGGTGGGCGGCGGTGGCGCCGAGGCTGACGGCCGCCGCATAGCCCGCAGCCCCACGGGCTGTGGGGCCACGCGAGCGGCTGCCAAAGAGCTTTCCAACGAGGCACGGCTTTCCCTCCTGGCTCTTCGGGCGTGGGAGCTGTGGCCAGAGCCGCGGCCCTACCGGAAAATGCTTCGCAATCTGGCGCGGCGGCACCACGTGGGCGCCGGTGGCACCGAGGCTGACGGCCGCCGCAAAGCCCGCAGCCCCACGGGCTGTGGGGCCACGCGAGCGGCTGCCAAAGAGCTTTCCAACGAGGCACGGCTTTCCCTCCTGGCTCTTCGGGCGTGGGAGCTGTCGCCAGAGCCGCAGCCCTACCGGAAAATGCTTCGCAGGCTGGCTCGGCGGCGCCAGGTGGGCGCCGGTGGCGCCGAGGCTGACGGCCGCCGCAAAGCCCGCAGCCCCACGGGCTGTGGGGCCACGCGAGCGGCTGCCAAAGAGCTTTCCAACGAGGCACGGCTTTCCCTCCTGGCTCTTCGGGCGTGGGAGCTGTGGCCAGAGCCGCGGCCCTACCGGAAAATGCTTCGCAGGCTGGCTCGGCGACGCCAGGTGGGCGCCGGTGGCGCCGAGGCTGACGGCCGCCGCAAAGCCCGCAGCCCCACGGGCTGTGGGGCCACGCGAGCGGCTGCCAAAGAGCTTTCCAACTAGGCACGGCTTTCCCTCCTGGCTCTTCGGGCGTGGGAGCTGTGGCCAGAGACGCGGCCCTACCGGAAAATGCTTCGCAGGCTGGCGCGGCGGCGCCACGTGGGCGCCGGTGGCGCCGAGGCTGATGGCCGCCGCAAAGCCCGCAGCCCCACGAACTGTGGGGCCACGCGAGCGGCTGCCAAAGAGCTTTCCAACGAGGCACGGCTTTCCCTCCTGGCTCTTCGGGCGTGGGAGCTGTCGCCAGAGCCGCGGCCCTACCGGAAAATGCTTCGCAGGCTGGCACGGCGGCACCACGTGGGCGCCGGTGGCGCTGAGGCTGACGGCCGCCGCAAAGCCCGCAGCCCCACGGGCTGTGGGGCCACGCGAGCGGCTGCCAAAGAGCTTTCCAACGAGGCACGGCTTTCCCTCCTGGCTCTTCGGGCGTGGGAGCTGTGGCCAGAGCCGCGGCCCTACCGGAAAATGCTTCGCAATCTGACGCGGCGGCACCACGTGGGCGCCGGTTGCACCGAGGCTGACGGCCGCCGCAAAGCCCGCAGCCCCACGGGCTGTGGGGCCACGCGAGCGGCTGCCAAAGAGCTTTCCAACGAGGCACGGCTTTCCCTCCTGGCTCTTCGGGCGTGGGAGCTGTGGCCAGAGACGCGGCCCTACCGGAAAATGCTTCGCAGGCTGGCTCGGCGACGCCAGGTGGGCGCCGGTGGCGCCGAGGCTGACGGCCGCCGCAAAGCCCGCAGCCCCACGGACTGTGGGGCCACGCGAGCGGCTGCCAAAGAGCTTTCCAACGAGGCACGGCTTTCCCTCCTGGCTCTTCGGGCGTGGGAGCTGTGGCCAGAGCCGCGGCCCTACCGGAAAATGCTTCGCAGGCTGGCTCGGCGGCGCCAGGTGGGCGGCGGTGGCGCCGAGGCTGACGGCCGCCGCAAAGCCCGCAGCCCCACGGGCTGTGGGGCCACGCGAGCGGCTGCCAAAGAGCTTTCCAACGAGGCACGGCTTTCCCTCCTGGCTCTTCGGGCGTGGGAGCTGTGGCCAGAGCCGCGGCCCTACCGGAAAATGCTTCGCAATCTGACGCAGCGGCACCACGTGGGCGCCGGTTGCACCGAGGCTGACGGCCGCCGCAAAGCCCGCAGCCCCACGGGCTGTGGGGCCACGCGAGCGGCTGCCAAAGAGCTTTCCAACGAGGCACGGCTTTCCCTCCTGGCTCTTCGGGCGTGGGAGCTGTGGCCAGAGCCGCGGCCCTACCGGAAAATGCTTCGAAGGCTGGCGCGGCGGCGCCAGGTGGGCGCCGGTGGCGCCGAGGCTGACGGCCGCCGCAAAGCCCGCAGCCCCACGGGCTGTGGGGCCACGCGAGCGGCTGCCAAAGAGCTTTCCAACGAGGCACAGCTTTCCCTCCTGGCTCTTCGGGCGTGGGAGCTGTGGCCAGAGCCGCGGCCCTACCGGAAAATGCTTCGCAGGCTGGCACGGCGGCGCCACGTGGGCGGCGGTGGCGCCGAGGCTGACGGCCGCCGCAAAGCCCGCAGCCCCACGGGCTGTGGGGCCACGCGAGCGGCTGCCAAAGAGCTTTCCAACGAGGCACGGCTTTCCCTCCTGGCTCTTCGGGCGTGGGAGCTGTGGCCAGAGCCGCGGCCCTACCGGAAAATGCTTCGCAGGCTGGCTCGGCGGCGCCAGGTGGGCGCCGGTGGCACCGAGGCTGACGGCCGCCGCAAAGCCCGCAGCCCCACGGGCTGTGGGGCCACGCGAGCGGCTGCCAAAGAGCTTTCCAACGAGGCACGGCTTTCCCTCCTGGCTCTTCGGGCGTGGGAGCCGTGGCCAGAGCCGCGGCCCTACCGGAAAATGCTTCGCAGGCTGGCTCGGCGGCGCCACGTGGGCGCCGGTGGCGCCAAGGCTGATGGCCGCCGCAAAGCCCGCAGCCCCACGGGCTGTGGGGCCACGCGAGCGGCTGCCAAAGAGCTTTCCAACGAGGCACGGCTTTCCCTCCTGGCTCTTCGGGCGTGGGAGCTGTGGCCAGAGCCGCGGCCCTACCGGAAAATGCTTCGCAGGCTGGCTCGGCGGCGCCAGGTGGGCGCCGGTGGCGCCAAGGCTGATGGCCGCCGCAAAGCCCGCAGCCCCACGGGCTGTGGGGCCACGCGAGCAGCTGCCAAAGAGCTTTCCAACGAGGCACGGCTTTCCCTCCTGGCTCTTCGGGCGTGGGAGCTGTGGCCAGAGCCGCGGCCGTACCGGAAAATGCTTCGCAGGCTGGCTCGGCGGCGCCAGGTGGGCGGCGGTGGCGCCGAGGCTGACGGCCGCCGCAAAGCCCGCAGCCCCACGGGCTGTGGGGCCACGCGAGCGGCTGCCAAAGAGCTTTCCAACGAGGCACGGCTTTCCCTCCTGGCTCTTCGGGCGTGGGAGCTGTGGCCAGAGACGCGGCCCTACCCGAAAATGCTTTGCAGGCTGGCTCGGCGACGCCAGGTGGGCGCCGGTGGCGCCGAGGCTGACGGCCGCCGCAAAGCCCGCAGCCCCACGGGCTGTGGGGCCACACGAGCGGCTGCCAAAGAGCTTTCCAACGAGGCACGGCTTTCCCTCCTGGCTCTTCGGGCGTGGGAGCTGTGGCCAGAGCCGCGGCCCTACCGGAAAATGCTTCGCAGGCTGGCTCGGCGACGCCAGGTGGGCGCCAGTGGCGTTGAGGCTAACGGCCGCCGCAAAGCCCGCAGCCCCACGGGCTGTGGGGCCACACGAGCGGCTGCCAAAGAGCTTTCCAACGAGGCACGGCTTTCCCTCCTGGCTCTTCGGGCGTGGGAGCTGTGGCCAGAGCCGCGGCCCTACCGGAAAATGCTTCGCAATCTGGCGCGGCGGCACCACGTGGGCGCCAGTGGCACCGAGGCTGATGGCCGCCGCAAAGCCCGCAGCCCCACGGGCTGTGGGGCCACGCGAGCCCCTGCCAAAGAGCTTTCCAACGAGGCACAGCTTTCCCTCCTGGCTCTTCGGGCGTGGGAGCTGTGGCCAGAGCCGCGGCCCTACCGGAAAATGCTTCGCAGGCTGGCTCGTCGGCGCCACGTGGGCGCCGGTGGTGCCGAGGCTGATGGCCGCCGCAAAGCCCGCAGCCCCACGGGCTGTGGGGCCACGCGAGCGGCTGCCAAAGAGCTTTCCAACGAGGCACGGCTTTCCCTCCTGGCTCTTCGGGCGTGGGAGCTGTGGCCAGAGCCGCAGACCTACCAGAAAATGCTTCGCAGGCTGGCTCGGCGGCGCCAGGTGGGCGCCGGTGGCGCCGAGGCACACGGCCGCCGCAAAGCCCGCAGCCCCACGGGCTGTGGGGCCACGCGAGCGGCTGCCAAAGAGCTTTCCAACGAGGCACGGCTTTCCCTCCTGGCTCTTCGGGCGTGGGAGCTGTGGCCAGAGACGCGGCCCTACCGGAAAATGCTTCGCAGGCTGGCTCGGCGGCGCCAGGTGGGCGCCGGTGGCGCCGAGGCTGATGGCCGCCGCAAAGCCCGCAGCCCCACGGGCTGTGGGGCCACGCGAGCAGCTGCCAAAGAGCTTTCCAACGAGGCACGGCTTTCCCTCCTGGCTCTTCGGGCGTGGGAGCTGTGGCCAGAGCCGCAGCCCTACCAGAAAATGCTTCGCAGGCTGGCTCGGCGGCGCCAGGTGGGCGCCGGTGGCGCCGAGGCTGACGGCCGCCTAAAGCCCGCAGCCCCACGGGCTGTGGGGCCACGCGAGCGGCTGCCAAAGAGCTTTCCAACGAGGCACGGCTTTCCCTCCTGGCTCTTCGGGCGTGGGAGCTGTGGCCAGAGACGCGGCCCTACCGGAAAATGCTTCGCAGGCTGGCTCGGCGGCGCCAGGTGGGCGCCGGTGGCGCCGAGGCTGACGGCCGCCGCAAAGCCCGCAGCCCCACGGGCTGTGGGGCCACGCGAGTGGCTGCCAAAGAGCTTTCCAACGAGGCACGGCTTTCCCTCCTGGCTCTTCGGGCGTGGGAGCTGTGGCCAGAGCCGCGGCCCTACCGGAAAATGCTTCGCAGGCTGGCTCGGCGGCGCCAGGTGGGCGCCGGTGGCGCCGAGGCTGACGGCCGCCGCAAAGCCCGCAGCCCCACGGGCTGTGGGGCCACGCGAGCGGCTGCCAAAGAGCTTTCCAACGAGGCACGGCTTTCCCTCCTGGCTCTTCGGGCGTGGGAGCTGTGGCCAGAGCCGCGGTCCTACCGGAAAATGCTTCGCAGGCTGGCTCGGCGGCTCCAGGTGGGCGCCGGTGGCGCCGAGGCTGACGGCCGCCGCAAAGCCCGCAGCCCCACGGGCTGTGGGGCCACGCGAGCGGCTGCCAAAGAGCTTTCCAACGAGGCACGGCTTTCCCTCCTGGCTCTTCGGGCGTGGGAGCTGTGGCCAGAGCCGCGGCCCTACCGGAAAATGCTTCGCAGGCTGGCTCGGCGGCGCCAGGTGGGCGCCGGTGGCGCCGAGGCTGACGGCCGCCGCAAAGCCCGCAGCCCCACGGGCTGTGGGGCCACGCGAGCGGCTGCCAAAGAGCTTTCCAACGAGGCACGGCTTTCCCTCCTGGCTCTTCGGGCGTGGGAGCTGTGGCCAGAGCCGCGGCCCTACCGGAAAATGCTTCGCAGGCTGGCTCGGCGGCTCCAGGTGGGCGCCGGTGGCGCCGAGGCTGACGGCCGCCGCAAAGCCCGCAGCCCCACGGACTGTGGGGCCACGCGAGCGGCTGCCAAAGAGCTTTCCAACGAGGCACGGCTTTCCCTCCTGGCTCTTCGGGCGTGGGAGCTGTGGCCAGAGCCGCGGCCCTACCGGAAAATGCTTCGCAGGCTGGCTCGGCGGCGCCAGGTGGGCGCCGGTGGCGCCGAGGCTGACGGCCGCCGCAAAGCCCGCAGCCCCACGGGCTGTGGGGCCACGTGAGCGGCTGCCAAAGAGCTTTCCAACGAGGCACGGCTTTCCCTCCTGGCTCTTCGGGCGTGGGAGCTGTGGCCAGAGACGCGGCCCTACCGGAAAATGCTTCGCAGGCTGGCTCGGCGGCGCCAGGTGGGCGCCGGTGGCGCCGAGGCTGACGGCCGCCGCAAAGCCCGCAGCCCCACGGGGTGTGGGGCCACGCGAGTGGCTGCCAAAGAGCTTTCCAACGAGGCACGGCTTTCCCTCCTGGCTCTTCGGGCGTGGGAGCTGTGGCCAGAGCCGCGGCCCTACCGGAAAATGCTTCGCAGGCTGGCTCGGCGACGCCAGGTGGGCGCCAGTGGCGTTGAGGCTAACGGCCGCCGCAAAGCCCGCAGCCCCACGGGCTGTGGGGCCACACGAGCGGCTGCCAAAGAGCTTTCCAACGAGGCACGGCTTTCCCTCCTGGCTCTTCGGGCGTGGGAGCTGTGGCCAGAGCCGCGGCCCTACCGGAAAATGCTTCGCAGGCTGGCGCGGCGGCACCACGTGGGCGCCAGTGGCACCGAGGCTGATGGCCGCCGCAAAGCCCGCAGCCCCACGGGCTGTGGGGCCACGCGAGCCCCTGCCAAAGAGCTTTCCAACGAGGCACAGCTTTCCCTCCTGGCTCTTCGGGCGTGGGAGCTGTGGCCAGAGCCGCGGCCCTACCGGAAAATGCTTCGCAGGCTGGCTCGTCGGCGCCACGTGGGCGCCGGTGGTGCCGAGGCTGATGGCCGCCGCAAAGCCCGCAGCCCCACGGGCTGTGGGGCCACGCGAGCGGCTGCCAAAGAGCTTTCCAACGAGGCACGGCTTTCCCTCCTGGCTCTTCGGGCGTGGGAGCTGTGGCCAGAGCCGCAGACCTACCAGAAAATGCTTCGCAGGCTGGCTCGGCGGCGCCAGGTGGGCGCCGGTGGCGCCGAGGCACACGGCCGCCGCAAAGCCCGCAGCCCCACGGGCTGTGGGGCCACGCGAGCGGCTGCCAAAGAGCTTTCCAACGAGGCACGGCTTTCCCTCCTGGCTCTTCGGGCGTGGGAGCTGTGGCCAGAGACGCGGCCCTACCGGAAAATGCTTCGCAGGCTGGCTCGGCGGCGCCACGTGGGCGCCGGTGGCGCCGAGGCTGATGGCCGCCGCAAAGCCCGCAGCCCCACGGGCTGTGGGGCCACGCGAGCAGCTGCCAAAGAGCTTTCCAACGAGGCACGGCTTTCCCTCCTGGCTCTTCGGGCGTGGGAGCTGTGGCCAGAGCCGCAGCCCTACCAGAAAATGCTTCGCAGGCTGGCTCGGCGGCGCCAGGTGGGCGCCGGTGGCGCCGAGGCTGACGGCCGCCTAAAGCCCGCAGCCCCACGGGCTGTGGGGCCACGCGAGCGGCTGCCAAAGAGCTTTCCAACGAGGCACGGCTTTCCCTCCTGGCTCTTCGGGCGTGGGAGCTGTGGCCAGAGACGCGGCCCTACCGGAAAATGCTTCGCAGGCTGGCTCGGCGGCGCCAGGTGGGCGCCGGTGGCGCCGAGGCTGACGGCCGCCGCAAAGCCCGCAGCCCCACGGGCTGTGGGGCCACGCGAGTGGCTGCCAAAGAGCTTTCCAACGAGGCACGGCTTTCCCTCCTGGCTCTTCGGGCGTGGGAGCTGTGGCCAGAGCCGCGGCCCTACCGGAAAATGCTTCGCAGGCTGGCTCGGCGGCGCCAGGTGGGCGCCGGTGGCGCCGAGGCTGACGGCCGCCGCAAAGCCCGCAGCCCCACGGGCTGTGGGGCCACGCGAGCGGCTGCCAAAGAGCTTTCCAACGAGGCACGGCTTTCCCTCCTGGCTCTTCGGGCGTGGGAGCTGTGGCCAGAGCCGCGGTCCTACCGGAAAATGCTTCGCAGGCTGGCTCGGCGGCTCCAGGTGGGCGCCGGTGGCGCCGAGGCTGACGGCCGCCGCAAAGCCCGCAGCCCCACGGGCTGTGGGGCCACGCGAGCGGCTGCCAAAGAGCTTTCCAACGAGGCACGGCTTTCCCTCCTGGCTCTTCGGGCGTGGGAGCTGTGGCCAGAGCCGCGGCCCTACCGGAAAATGCTTCGCAGGCTGGCTCGGCGGCGCCAGGTGGGCGCCGGTGGCGCCGAGGCTGACGGCCGCCGCAAAGCCCGCAGCCCCACGGGCTGTGGGGCCACGCGAGCGGCTGCCAAAGAGCTTTCCAACGAGGCACGGCTTTCCCTCCTGGCTCTTCGGGCGTGGGAGCTGTGGCCAGAGCCGCGGCCCTACCGGAAAATGCTTCGCAGGCTGGCTCGGCGGCTCCAGGTGGGCGCCGGTGGCGCCGAGGCTGACGGCCGCCGCAAAGCCCGCAGCCCCACGGACTGTGGGGCCACGCGAGCGGCTGCCAAAGAGCTTTCCAACGAGGCACGGCTTTCCCTCCTGGCTCTTCGGGCGTGGGAGCTGTGGCCAGAGCCGCGGCCCTACCGGAAAATGCTTCGCAGGCTGGCTCGGCGGCGCCAGGTGGGCGCCGGTGGCGCCGAGGCTGACGGCCGCCGCAAAGCCCGCAGCCCCACGGGCTGTGGGGCCACGTGAGCGGCTGCCAAAGAGCTTTCCAACGAGGCACGGCTTTCCCTCCTGGCTCTTCGGGCGTGGGAGCTGTGGCCAGAGACGCGGCCCTACCGGAAAATGCTTCGCAGGCTGGCTCGGCGGCGCCAGGTGGGCGCCGGTGGCGCCGAGGCTGACGGCCGCCGCAAAGCCCGCAGCCCCACGGGGTGTGGGGCCACGCGAGTGGCTGCCAAAGAGCTTTCCAACGAGGCACGGCTTTCCCTCCTGGCTCTTCGGGCGTGGGAGCTGTGGCCAGAGCCGCGGCCCTACCGGAAAATGCTTCGCAGGCTGGCTCGGCGGCGCCAGGTGGGCGCCGGTGGCGCCGAGGCTGACGGCCGCCGCAAAGCCCGCAGCCCCACGGGCTGTGGGGCCACGCGAGCGGCTGCCAAAGAGCTTTCCAACGAGGCACGGCTTTCCCTCCTGGCTCTTCGGGCGTGGGAGCTGTGGCCAGAGCCGCGGTCCTACCGGAAAATGCTTCGCAGGCTGGCTCGGCGGCTCCAGGTGGGCGCCGGTGGCGCCGAGGCTGACGGCCGCCGCAAAGCCCGCAGCCCCACGGGCTGTGGGGCCACGCGAGCGGCTGCCAAAGAGCTTTCCAACGAGGCATGGCTTTCCCTCCTGGCTCTTCGGGCGTGGGAGCTGTGGCCAGAGCCGCGGCCCTACCGGAAAATGCTTCGCAGGCTGGCTCGGCGGCGCCAGGTGGGCGCCGGTGGCGCCGAGGCTGACGGCCGCCGCAAAGCCCGCAGCCCCACGGGCTGTGGGGCCACGCGAGCGGCTGCCAAAGAGCTTTCCAACGAGGCACGGCTTTCCCTCCTGGCTCTTCGGGCGTGGGAGCTGTGGCCAGAGCCGCGGCCCTACCGGAAAATGCTTCGCAGGCTGGCTCGGCGGCTCCAGGTGGGCGCCGGTGGCGCCGAGGCTGACGGCCGCCGCAAAGCCCGCAGCCCCACGGACTGTGGGGCCACGCGAGCGGCTGCCAAAGAGCTTTCCAACGAGGCACGGCTTTCCCTCCTGGCTCTTCGGGCGTGGGAGCTGTGGCCAGAGCCGCGGCCCTACCGGAAAATGCTTCGCAGGCTGGCTCGGCGGCGCCAGGTGGGCGCCGGTGGCGCCGAGGCTGACGGCCGCCGCAAAGCCCGCAGCCCCACGGGCTGTGGGGCCACGCGAGCGGCTGCCAAAGAGCTTTCCAACGAGGCACGGCTTTCCCTCCTGGCTCTTCGGGCGTGGGAGCTGTGGCCAGAGCCGCGGCCCTACCGGAAAATGCTTCGCAGGCTGGCTCGGCGACGCCAGGTGGGCGCCGGTGGCGCCGAGGCTGACGGCCGCCGCAAAGCCCGCAGCCCCACGGGCTGTGGGGCCACGCGAGCGGCTGCCAAAGAGCTTTCCAACTAGGCACGGCTTTCCCTCCTGGCTCTTCGGGCGTGGGAGCTGTGGCCAGAGACGCGGCCCTACCGGAAAATGCTTCGCAGGCTGGCGCGGCGGCGCCACGTGGGCGCCGGTGGCGCCGAGGCTGATGGCCGCCGCAAAGCCCGCAGCCCCACGAACTGTGGGGCCACGCGAGCGGCTGCCAAAGAGCTTTCCAACGAGGCACGGCTTTCCCTCCTGGCTCTTCGGGCGTGGGAGCTGTGGCCAGAGCCGCGGCCCTACCGGAAAATGCTTCGCAGGCTGGCACGGCGGCACCACGTGGGCGCCGGTGGCGCTGAGGCTGACGGCCGCCGCAAAGCCCGCAGCCCCACGGGCTGTGGGGCCACGCGAGCGGCTGCCAAAGAGCTTTCCAACGAGGCACGGCTTTCCCTCCTGGCTCTTCGGGCGTGGGAGCTGTGGCCAGAGCCGCGGCCCTACCGGAAAATGCTTCGCAATCTGACGCGGCGGCACCACGTGGGCGCCGGTTGCACCGAGGCTGACGGCCGCCGCAAAGCCCGCAGCCCCACGGGCTGTGGGGCCACGCGAGCGGCTGCCAAAGAGCTTTCCAACGAGGCACGGCTTTCCCTCCTGGCTCTTCGGGCGTGGGAGCTGTGGCCAGAGCCGCGGCCCTACCGGAAAATGCTTCGCAGGCTGGCTCGGCGACGCCAGGTGGGCGCCGGTGGCGCCGAGGCTGACGGCCGCCGCAAAGCCCGCAGCCCCACGGACTGTGGGGCCACGCGAGCGGCTGCCAAAGAGCTTTCCAACGAGGCACGGCTTTCCCTCCTGGCTCTTCGGGCGTGGGAGCTGTGGCCAGAAACGCGGCCCTACCGGAAAATGCTTCGCAGGCTGGCTCGGCGGCGCCAGGTGGGCGGCGGTGGCGCCGAGGCTGACGGCCGCCGCAAAGCCCGCAGCCCCACGGGCTGTGGGGCCACGCGAGCGGCTGCCAAAGAGCTTTCCAACGAGGCACGGCTTTCCCTCCTGGCTCTTCGGGCGTGGGAGCTGTGGCCAGAGCCGCGGCCCTACCGGAAAATGCTTCGCAATCTGACGCAGCGGCACCACGTGGGCGCCGGTTGCACCGAGGCTGACGGCCGCCGCAAAGCCCGCAGCCCCACGGGCTGTGGGGCCACGCGAGCGGCTGCCAAAGAGCTTTCCAACGAGGCACGGCTTTCCCTCCTGGCTCTTCGGGCGTGGGAGCTGTGGCCAGAGCCGCGGCCCTACCGGAAAATGCTTCGAAGGCTGGCGCGGCGGCGCCAGGTGGGCGCCGGTGGCGCCGAGGCTGACGGCCGCCGCAAAGCCCGCAGCCCCACGGGCTGTGGGGCCACGCGAGCGGCTGCCAAAGAGCTTTCCAACGAGGCACGGCTTTCCCTCCTGGCTCTTCGGGCGTGGGAGCTGTGGCCAGAGCCGCGGCCCTACCGGAAAATGCTTCGCAGGCTGGCACGGCGGCGCCACGTGGGCGGCGGTGGCGCCGAGGCTGACGGCCGCCGCAAAGCCCGCAGCCCCACGGGCTGTGGGGCCACGCGAGCGGCTGCCAAAGAGCTTTCCAACGAGGCACGGCTTTCCCTCCTGGCTCTTCGGGCGTGGGAGCTGTGGCCAGAGCCGCGGCCCTACCGGAAAATGCTTCGCAGGCTGGCTCGGCGGCGCCAGGTGGGCGCCGGTGGCACCGAGGCTGACGGCCGCCGCAAAGCCCGCAGCCCCACGGGCTGTGGGGCCACGCGAGCGGCTGCCAAAGAGCTTTCCAACGAGGCACGGCTTTCCCTCCTGGCTCTTCGGGCGTGGGAGCCGTGGCCAGAGCCGCGGCCCTACCGGAAAATGCTTCGCAGGCTGGCTCGGCGGCGCCACGTGGGCGCCGGTGGCGCCAAGGCTGATGGCCGCCGCAAAGCCCGCAGCCCCACGGGCTGTGGGGCCACGCGAGCGGCTGCCAAAGAGCTTTCCAACGAGGCACGGCTTTCCCTCCTGGCTCTTCGGGCGTGGGAGCTGTGGCCAGAGACGCGGCCCTACCGGAAAATGCTTCGCAGGCTGGCTCGGCGGCGCCAGGTGGGCGCCGGTGGCGCCAAGGCTGATGGCCGCCGCAAAGCCCGCAGCCCCACGGGCTGTGGGGCCACGCGAGCAGCTGCCAAAGAGCTTTCCAACGAGGCACGGCTTTCCCTCCTGGCTCTTCGGGCGTGGGAGCTGTGGCCAGAGCCGCGGCCGTACCGGAAAATGCTTCGCAGGCTGGCTCGGCGGCGCCAGGTGGGCGGCGGTGGCGCCGAGGCTGACGGCCGCCGCAAAGCCCGCAGCCCCACGGGCTGTGGGGCCACGCGAGCGGCTGCCAAAGAGCTTTCCAACGAGGCACGGCTTTCCCTCCTGGCTCTTCGGGCGTGGGAGCTGTGGCCAGAGACGCGGCCCTACCCGAAAATGCTTTGCAGGCTGGCTCGGCGACGCCAGGTGGGCGCCGGTGGCGCCGAGGCTGACGGCCGCCGCAAAGCCCGCAGCCCCACGGGCTGTGGGGCCACACGAGCGGCTGCCAAAGAGCTTTCCAACGAGGCACGGCTTTCCCTCCTGGCTCTTCGGGCGTGGGAGCTGTGGCCAGAGCCGCGGCCCTACCGGAAAATGCTTCGCAGGCTGGCTCGGCGACGCCAGGTGGGCGCCAGTGGCGTTGAGGCTAACGGCCGCCGCAAAGCCCGCAGCCCCACGGGCTGTGGGGCCACACGAGCGGCTGCCAAAGAGCTTTCCAACGAGGCACGGCTTTCCCTCCTGGCTCTTCGGGCGTGGGAGCTGTGGCCAGAGCCGCGGCCCTACCGGAAAATGCTTCGCAATCTGGCGCGGCGGCACCACGTGGGCGCCAGTGGCACCGAGGCTGATGGCCGCCGCAAAGCCCGCAGCCCCACGGGCTGTGGGGCCACGCGAGCCCCTGCCAAAGAGCTTTCCAACGAGGCACAGCTTTCCCTCCTGGCTCTTCGGGCGTGGGAGCTGTGGCCAGAGCCGCGGCCCTACCGGAAAATGCTTCGCAGGCTGGCTCGTCGGCGCCACGTGGGCGCCGGTGGTGCCGAGGCTGATGGCCGCCGCAAAGCCCGCAGCCCCACGGGCTGTGGGGCCACGCGAGCGGCTGCCAAAGAGCTTTCCAACGAGGCACGGCTTTCCCTCCTGGCTCTTCGGGCGTGGGAGCTGTGGCCAGAGCCGCAGACCTACCAGAAAATGCTTCGCAGGCTGGCTCGGCGGCGCCAGGTGGGCGCCGGTGGCGCCGAGGCACACGGCCGCCGCAAAGCCCGCAGCCCCACGGGCTGTGGGGCCACGCGAGCGGCTGCCAAAGAGCTTTCCAACGAGGCACGGCTTTCCCTCCTGGCTCTTCGGGCGTGGGAGCTGTGGCCAGAGACGCGGCCCTACCGGAAAATGCTTCGCAGGCTGGCTCGGCGGCGCCACGTGGGCGCCGGTGGCGCCGAGGCTGATGGCCGCCGCAAAGCCCGCAGCCCCACGGGCTGTGGGGCCACGCGAGCAGCTGCCAAAGAGCTTTCCAACGAGGCACGGCTTTCCCTCCTGGCTCTTCGGGCGTGGGAGCTGTGGCCAGAGCCGCAGCCCTACCAGAAAATGCTTCGCAGGCTGGCTCGGCGGCGCCAGGTGGGCGCCGGTGGCGCCGAGGCTGACGGCCGCCTAAAGCCCGCAGCCCCACGGGCTGTGGGGCCACGCGAGCGGCTGCCAAAGAGCTTTCCAACGAGGCACGGCTTTCCCTCCTGGCTCTTCGGGCGTGGGAGCTGTGGCCAGAGACGCGGCCCTACCGGAAAATGCTTCGCAGGCTGGCTCGGCGGCGCCAGGTGGGCGCCGGTGGCGCCGAGGCTGACGGCCGCCGCAAAGCCCGCAGCCCCACGGGCTGTGGGGCCACGCGAGTGGCTGCCAAAGAGCTTTCCAACGAGGCACGGCTTTCCCTCCTGGCTCTTCGGGCGTGGGAGCTGTGGCCAGAGCCGCGGCCCTACCGGAAAATGCTTCGCAGGCTGGCTCGGCGGCGCCAGGTGGGCGCCGGTGGCGCCGAGGCTGACGGCCGCCGCAAAGCCCGCAGCCCCACGGGCTGTGGGGCCACGCGAGCGGCTGCCAAAGAGCTTTCCAACGAGGCACGGCTTTCCCTCCTGGCTCTTCGGGCGTGGGAGCTGTGGCCAGAGCCGCGGTCCTACCGGAAAATGCTTCGCAGGCTGGCTCGGCGGCTCCAGGTGGGCGCCGGTGGCGCCGAGGCTGACGGCCGCCGCAAAGCCCGCAGCCCCACGGGCTGTGGGGCCACGCGAGCGGCTGCCAAAGAGCTTTCCAACGAGGCACGGCTTTCCCTCCTGGCTCTTCGGGCGTGGGAGCTGTGGCCAGAGCCGCGGCCCTACCGGAAAATGCTTCGCAGGCTGGCTCGGCGGCGCCAGGTGGGCGCCGGTGGCGCCGAGGCTGACGGCCGCCGCAAAGCCCGCAGCCCCACGGGCTGTGGGGCCACGCGAGCGGCTGCCAAAGAGCTTTCCAACGAGGCACGGCTTTCCCTCCTGGCTCTTCGGGCGTGGGAGCTGTGGCCAGAGCCGCGGCCCTACCGGAAAATGCTTCGCAGGCTGGCTCGGCGGCTCCAGGTGGGCGCCGGTGGCGCCGAGGCTGACGGCCGCCGCAAAGCCCGCAGCCCCACGGACTGTGGGGCCACGCGAGCGGCTGCCAAAGAGCTTTCCAACGAGGCACGGCTTTCCCTCCTGGCTCTTCGGGCGTGGGAGCTGTGGCCAGAGCCGCGGCCCTACCGGAAAATGCTTCGCAGGCTGGCTCGGCGGCGCCAGGTGGGCGCCGGTGGCGCCGAGGCTGACGGCCGCCGCAAAGCCCGCAGCCCCACGGGCTGTGGGGCCACGTGAGCGGCTGCCAAAGAGCTTTCCAACGAGGCACGGCTTTCCCTCCTGGCTCTTCGGGCGTGGGAGCTGTGGCCAGAGACGCGGCCCTACCGGAAAATGCTTCGCAGGCTGGCTCGGCGGCGCCAGGTGGGCGCCGGTGGCGCCGAGGCTGACGGCCGCCGCAAAGCCCGCAGCCCCACGGGGTGTGGGGCCACGCGAGTGGCTGCCAAAGAGCTTTCCAACGAGGCACGGCTTTCCCTCCTGGCTCTTCGGGCGTGGGAGCTGTGGCCAGAGCCGCGGCCCTACCGGAAAATGCTTCGCAGGCTGGCTCGGCGGCGCCAGGTGGGCGCCGGTGGCGCCGAGGCTGACGGCCGCCGCAAAGCCCGCAGCCCCACGGGCTGTGGGGCCACGCGAGCGGCTGCCAAAGAGCTTTCCAACGAGGCACGGCTTTCCCTCCTGGCTCTTCGGGCGTGGGAGCTGTGGCCAGAGCCGCGGTCCTACCGGAAAATGCTTCGCAGGCTGGCTCGGCGGCTCCAGGTGGGCGCCGGTGGCGCCGAGGCTGACGGCCGCCGCAAAGCCCGCAGCCCCACGGGCTGTGGGGCCACGCGAGCGGCTGCCAAAGAGCTTTCCAACGAGGCACGGCTTTCCCTCCTGGCTCTTCGGGCGTGGGAGCTGTGGCCAGAGCCGCGGCCCTACCGGAAAATGCTTCGCAGGCTGGCTCGGCGGCGCCAGGTGGGCGCCGGTGGCGCCGAGGCTGACGGCCGCCGCAAAGCCCGCAGCCCCACGGGCTGTGGGGCCACGCGAGCGGCTGCCAAAGAGCTTTCCAACGAGGCACGGCTTTCCCTCCTGGCTCTTCGGGCGTGGGAGCTGTGGCCAGAGCCGCGGCCCTACCGGAAAATGCTTCGCAGGCTGGCTCGGCGGCGCCAGGTGGGCGCCGGTGGCGCCGAGGCTGACGGCCGCCGCAAAGCCCGCAGCCCCACGGACTGTGGGGCCACGCGAGCGGCTGCCAAAGAGCTTTCCAACGAGGCACGGCTTTCCCTCCTGGCTCTTCGGGCGTGGGAGCTGTGGCCAGAGCCGCGGCCCTACCGGAAAATGCTTCGCAGGCTGGCTCGGCGGCGCCAGGTGGGCGCCGGTGGCGCCGAGGCTGACGGCCGCCGCAAAGCCCGCAGCCCCACGGGCTGTGGGGCCACGTGAGCGGCTGCCAAAGAGCTTTCCAACGAGGCACGGCTTTCCCTCCTGGCTCTTCGGGCGTGGGAGCTGTGGCCAGAGCCGCGGCCCTACCGGAAAATGCTTCGCAGGCTGGCTCGGCGGCGCCAGGTGGGCACCGGTGGCGCCAAGGCTGACGGCCGCCGCAAAGCCCGCAGCCCCACGGGCTGTGGGGCCACGCGAGCGGCTGCCAAAGAGCTTTCCAACGAGGCACGGCTTTCCCTCCTGGCTCTTCGGGCGTGGGAGCTGTGGCCAGAGACGCGGCCCTACCGGAAAATGCTTCGCAGGCTGGCTCGGCGGCGCCAGGTGGGCGGCGGTGGCGCCGAGGCTGACGGCCGCCGCAAAGCCCGCAGCCCCACGGGCTGTGGGGCCACGCGAGCGGCTGCCAAAGAGCTTTGCAACGAGGCACGGCTTTCCCTCCTGGCTCTTCGGGCGTGGGAGCTGTGGCCAGAGCCGCGGCCCTACCGGAAAATGCTTCGCAATGTGGCGCGGCGGCACCACGTGGGCGCCGGTGGCACCGAGGCTGACGGCCGCCGCAAAGCCCGCAGCCCCACGGGCTGTGGGGCCACGCGAGCGGCTGCCAAAGAGCTTTCCAACGAGGCACGGCTTTCCCTCCTGGCTCTTCGGGCGTGGGAGCTGTGGCCAGAGCCGCGGCCCTACCGGAAAATGCTTCGCAGGCTGGCTCGGCGGCGCCAGGTGGGCGGCGGTGGCGCCGAGGCTGACGGCCGCCGCAAAGCCCGCAGCCCCACGGGCTGTGGGGCCACGCGAGCGGCTGCCAAAGAGCTTTGCAACGAGGCACGGCTTTCCCTCCTGGCTCTTCGGGCGTGGGAGCTGTGGCCAGAGCCGCGGCCCTACCGGAAAATGCTTCGCAGGCTGGCTCGGCGACGCCAGGTGGGCGCCGGTGGCGCCGAGGCTGACGGCCGCCGCAAAGCCCGCAGCCCCACGGGCTGTGGGGCCACGCGAGCGGCTGCCAAAGAGCTTTGCAACGAGGCACGGCTTTCCCTCCTGGCTCTTCGGGCGTGGGAGCTGTGGCCAGAGCCGCGGCCCTACCGGAAAATGCTTCGCAGGCTGGCTCGGCGGCGCCAGGTGGGCGCCGGTGGCGCCAAGGCTGATGGCCGCCGCAAAGCCCGCAGCCCCACGGGCTGTGGGGCCACGCGAGCGGCTGCCAAAGAGCTTTCCAACGAGGCACGGCTTTCCCTCCTGGCTCTTCGGGCGTGGGAGCTGTGGCCAGAGACGCGGCCCTACCCGAAAATGCTTCGCAGGCTGGCTCGGCGACGCCAGGTGGGCGCCGGTGGCGCCGAGGCTGACGGCCGCCGCAAAGCCCGCAGCCCCACGGGCTGTGGGGCCACGCGAGCGGCTGCCAAAGAGCTTTGCAACGAGGCACGGCTTTCCCTCCTGGCTCTTCGGGCGTGGGAGCTGTGGCCAGAGACGCGGCCCTACCCGAAAATGCTTCGCAGGCTGGCACTGCGGCACCACGTAGGCACCGATGGCGCCGAGGCTGACGGCCGCCGCAAAGCCCGCAGCCCCACGGGCTGTGGGGCCACGCGAGCGGCTGCCAAAGAGCTTTCCAACGAGGCACGGCTTTCCCTCCTGGCTCTTCGGGCGTGGGAGCTGTGGCCAGAGCCGCGGCCCTACCGGAAAATGCTTCGCAGGCTGGCTCGGCGGCGCCAGGTGGGCGCCGGTGGCGCCGAGGCTGACGGCCGCCGCAAAGCCCGCAGCCCCACGGGCTGTGGGGCCACGTGAGCGGCTGCCAAAGAGCTTTCCAACGAGGCACGGCTTTCCCTCCTGGCTCTTCGGGCGTGGGAGCTGTGGCCAGAGACGCGGCCCTACCGGAAAATGCTTCGCAGGCTGGCTCGGCGGCGCCAGGTGGGCGCCGGTGGCGCCGAGGCTGACGGCCGCCGCAAAGCCCGCAGCCCCACGGGCTGTGGGGCCACGCGAGCGGCTGCCAAAGAGCTTTCCAACGAGGCACGGCTTTCCCTCCTGGCTCTTCGGGCGTGGGAGCTGTGGCCAGAGCCGCGGCCCTACCGGAAAATGCTTCGCAGGCTGGCTCGGCGGCGCCAGGTGGGCGCCGGTGGCGCCGAGGCTGACGGCCGCCGCAAAGCCCGCAGCCCCACGGGCTGTGGGGCCACGCGAGCGGCTGCCAAAGAGCTTTCCAACGAGGCACGGCTTTCCCTCCTGGCTCTTCGGGCGTGGGAGCTGTGGCCAGAGACGCGGCCCTACCGGAAAATGCTTCGCAGGCTGCCGCGGCGGCACCACGTGGGCGCCGGTGGCGCCGAGGCTGACGGCCGCCGCAAAGCCCGCAGCCCCACGGGCTGTGGGGCCACGCGAGCGGCTGCCAAAGAGCTTTCCAACGAGGCACGGCTTTCCCTCCTGGCTCTTCGGGCGTGGGAGCTGTGGCCAGAGCCGCGGCCCTACCGGAAAATGCTTCGCAGGCTGGCTCGGCGGCACCACGTAGGCGCCGGTGGCGCCGAGGCTGACGGCCGCCGCAAAGCCCGCAGCCCCACGGGCTGTGGGGCCACGCGAGCGGCTGCCAAAGAGCTTTCCAACGAGGCACGGCTTTCCCTCCTGGCTCTTCGGGCGTGGGAGCTGTGGCCAGAGCCGCGGCCCTACCGGAAAATGCTTCGCAGGCTGGCTCTGCGGCGCCAGGTGGGCGGCGATGGCGCCGAGGCTGACGGCCGCCGCAAAGCCCGCAGCCCCACGGGCTGTGGGGCCACGCGAGCGGCTGCCAAAGAGCTTTCCAACGAGGCACGGCTTTCCCTCCTGGCTCTTCGGGCGTGGGAGCTGTGGCCAGAGCCGCGGCCCTACCGGAAAATGCTTCGCAGGCTGGCTCGGCGGCGCCAGGTGGGCGCCAGTGGCGTCGAGGCTAACGGCCGCCGCAAAGCCCGCAGCCCCACGGGCTGTGGGGCCACGCGAGCGGCTGCCAAAGAGCTTTCCAACGAGGCACGGCTTTCCCTCCTGGCTCTTCGGGCGTGGGAGCTGTTGCCAGAGACGCGGCCCTACCGGAAAATGCTTCGCAGGCTGGCTCGGCGGCGCCAGGTGGGCGCCGGTGGCGCCGAGGCTGACGGCCGCCGCAAAGCCCGCAGCCCCACGGGCTGTGGGGCCACGCGAGCGGCTGCCAAAGAGCTTTCCAACGAGGCACGGCTTTCCCTCCTGGCTCTTCGGGCATGGGAGCTGTGGCCAGAGCCGCGGCCCTACCGGAAAATGCTTCGCAGGCTGGCTCGGCGGCACCACGTGGGCGCCGGTGGCGCCGAGGCTGATGGCCGCCGCAAAGCCCGCAGCCCCACGGGCTGTGGGGCCACGCGAGCGGCTGCCAAAGAGCTTTCCAACGAGGCACGGCTTTCCCTCCTGGCTCTTCGGGCGTGGGAGCTGTGGCCAGAGCCGCGGCCCTACCGGAAAATGCTTCGGGGGCTGGCGCGGCGGCGCCAGGTGGGCGCCGGTGGCGCCAAGGCTGACGGCCGCCGCAAAGCCCGCAGCCCCACGGGCTGTGGGGCCACGCGAGCGGCTGCCAAAGAGCTTTCCAACGAGGCACGGCTTTCCCTCCTGGCTCTTCGGGCGTGGGAGCTGTCGCCAGAGCCGCAGCCCTACCGGAAAATGCTTCGCAGGCTGGCTCGGCGGCGCCAGGTGGGCGCCGGTGGCGCCGAGGCTGACGGCCGCCGCAAAGCCCGCAGCCCCACGGGCTGTGGGGCCACGCGAGCGGCTGCCAAAGAGCTTTCCAACGAGGCACGGCTTTCCCTCCTGGCTCTTCGGGTGTGGGAGCTGTGGCCAGAGCCGCGGCCCTACCGGAAAATGCTTCGCAGGCTGGCTCTGCGGCGCCAGGTGGGCGGCGGTGGCACCGAGGCTGACGGCCGCCGCAAAGCCCGCAGCCCCACGGGCTGTGGGGCCACGCGAGCCCCTGCCAAAGAGCTTTCCAACGAGGCACGGCTTTCCCTCCTGGCTCTTCGGGCGTGGGAGCTGTGGCCAGAGCCGCGGCCCTACCGGAAAATGCTTCGCAGGCTGGCTCGGCGGCGCCATGTGGGCACCGGTGGCGCCGAGGCTGATGGCCGCCGCAAAGCCCGCAGCCCCACGGGCTGTGGGGCCACGCGAGCGGCTGCCAAAGAGCTTTCCAACGAGGCACGGCTTTCCCTCCTGGCTCTTCGGGCGTGGGAGCTGTGGCCAGAGCCGCTGCCCTACCGGAAAATGCTTCGGGGGCTGGCGCGGCGGCGCCAGGTGGGCGCCGGTGGCGCCAAGGCTGACGGCCGCCGCAAAGCCCGCAGCCCCACGGGCTGTGGGGCCACGCGAGCGGCTGCCAAAGAGCTTTCCAACGAGGCACGGCTTTCCCTCCTGGCTCTTCGGGCGTGGGAGCTGTCGCCAGAGCCGCAGCCCTACCAGAAAATGCTTCGCAGGCTGGCTCGGCGGCGCCAGGTGGGCGCCGGCGGCGCCGAGGCTGACGGCCGCCGCAAAGCCCGCAGCCCCACGGGCTGTGGGGCCACGCGAGCGGCTGCCAAAGAGCTTTCCAACGAGGCACGGCTTTACCTCCTGGCTCTTCGGGCGTGGGAGCTGTGGCCAGAGCCGCGGCCCTACCGGAAAATGCTTCGCAGGCTGGCTCGGCGGCTCCAGGTGGGCGCCGGTGGCGCCGAGGCTGACGGCCGCCACAAAGCCCGCAGCCCCACGGGCTGTGGGGCCACGCGAGCGGCTGCCAAAGAGCTTTCCAACGAGGCATGGCTTTCCCTCCTGGCTCTTCGGGCGTGGGAGCTGTGGCCAGAGACGCGGCCCTACCCGAAAATGCTTCGCAGGCTGGCTCGGCGACGCCAGGTGGGCGCCGGTGGCGCCGAGGCTGACGGCCGCCGCAAAGCCCGCAGCCCCACGGGCTGTGGGGCCACGCGAGCGGCTGCCAAAGAGCTTTCCAACGAGGCACGGCTTTCCCTCCTGGCTCTTCGGGCGTGGGAGCTGTGGCCAGAGCCGCGGCCCTACCGGAAAATGCTTCGCAGGCTGGCTCGGCGGCGCCAGGTGGGCGGCAGTGGCGCCGAGGCTGACGGCCGCCGCAAAGCCCGCAGCCCCACGGGCTGTGGGGCCACGCGAGCGGCTGCCAAAGAGCTTTCCAACGAGGCACGGCTTTCCCTCCTGGCTCTTCGGGCGTGGGAGCTGTGGCCAGAGCCGCGGCCCTACCGGAAAATGCTTCGCAGGCTGGCGCGGCGGCGCCACGTGGGCGCCGGTGGCGCCAAGGCTGATGGCCGCCGCAAAGCCCGCAGCCCCACGGACTGTGGGGCCACGCGAGCGGCTGCCAAAGAGCTTTCCAACGAGGCACGGCTTTCCCACCTGGCTCTTCGGGCGTGGGAGCTGTGGCCAGAGCCGTGGCCCTACCGGAAAATGCTTCGCAGGCTGGCTCGGCGGCGCCAGGTGGGCGCCGGTGGCGCCGAGGCTGACGGCCGCCGCAAAGCCCGCAGCCCCACGGGCTGTGGGGCCACGCGAGCGGCTGCCAAAGAGCTTTCCAACGAGGCACGGCTTTCCCTCCTGGCTCTTCGGGCGTGGGAGCTGTGGCCAGAGTCGCGGCCCTACCGGAAAATGCTTCGCAGGCTGGCTCGGCGGCGCCAGGTGGGCGCCGGTGGCGCCGAGGCTGACGGCCGCCGCAAAGCCCGCAGCCCCACGGGCTGTGGGGCCACGTGAGCGGCTGCCAAAGAGCTTTCCAACGAGGCACGGCTTTCCCTCCTGGCTCTTCGGGCGTGGGAGCTGTGGCCAGAGCCGCGGCCCTACCCGAAAATGCTTCGCAGGCTGGCTCGGCGGCGTCAGGTGGGCGCCGGTGGCGCCGAGGCTGACGGCCGCCGCAAAGCCCGCAGCCCCACAGGCTGTGGGGCCACGCGAGCGGCTGCCAAAGAGCTTTATAACGAGGCACGGCTTTCCCTCCTGGCTCTTCGGGCGTGGGAGCTGTGGCCAGAGCCGCGGCCCTACCGGAAAATGCTTCGCAGGCTGGCGCGGCGGCGCCAGGTGGGCGCCGGTGGCACCGAGGCTGATGGCCGCCGCAAAGCCCGCAGCCCCACGGGCTGTGGGGCCACGCGAGCGGCTGCCAAAGAGCTTTCCAACGAGGCACGGCTTTCCCTCCTGGCTCTTCGGGCGTGGGAGCTGTGGCCAGAGACGCGGCCCTACCGGAAAATGCTTCGCAGGCTGGCTCGGCGGCGCCAGGTGGGCGCCGGTGGCGCCGAGGCTGACAGCCGCCGCAAAGCCCGCAGCCCCACGGGCTGTGGGGCCACGCGAGCGGCTGCCAAAGAGCTTTGCAACGAGGCACGGCTTTCCCTCCTGGCTCTTCGGGCGTGGGAGCTGTGGCCAGAGCCGCGGCCCTACCGGAAAATGCTTCGCAGGCTGGCACGGCGGCACCACGTGGGCGCCGGTGGCGCCGAGGCTGACGGCCGCCGCAAAGCCCGCAGCCCCACGGGCTGTGGGGCCACGCGAGCGGCTGCCAAAGAGCTTTCCAACGAGGCACGGCTTTCCCTCCTGGCTCTTCGGGCGTGGGAGCTGTGGCCAGAGCCGCGGCCCTACCGGAAAATGCTTCGCAGGCTGGCTCGGCGGCGCCAGGTGGGCGCCGGTGGCGCCGAGGCTGACGGCCGCCGCAAAGCCCGCAGCCCCACGGGCTGTGGGGCCACGCAAGCGGCTGCCAAAGAGCTTTCCAACGAGGCACGGCTTTCCCTCCTGGCTCTTCGGGCGTGGGAGCTGTGGCCAGAGCCGCGGCCCTACCGGAAAATGCTTCGCAGGCTGGCTCGGCGGCGCCAGGTGGGCGGCGGTGGCGCCGAGGCTGACGGCCGCCGCAAAGCCCGCAGCCCCACGGGCTGTGGGGCCACGTGAGCGGCTGCCAAAGAGCTTTCCAACGAGGCACGGCTTTCCCTCCTGGCTCTTCGGGCGTGGGAGCTGTGGCCAGAGCCGCGGCCCTACCCGAAAATGCTTCGCAGGCTGGCTCGGCGGCGTCAGGTGGGCGCCGGTGGCGCCGAGGCTGACGGCCGCCGCAAAGCCCGCAGCCCCACAGGCTGTGGGGCCACGCGAGCGGCTGCCAAAGAGCTTTATAACGAGGCACGGCTTTCCCTCCTGGCTCTTCGGGCGTGGGAGCTGTGGCCAGAGCCGCGGCCCTACCGGAAAATGCTTCGCAGGCTGGCGCGGCGGCGCCAGGTGGGCGCCGGTGGCACCGAGGCTGATGGCCGCCGCAAAGCCCGCAGCCCCACGGGCTGTGGGGCCACGCGAGCGGCTGCCAAAGAGCTTTCCAACGAGGCACGGCTTTCCCTCCTGGCTCTTCGGGCGTGGGAGCTGTGGCCAGAGACGCGGCCCTACCGGAAAATGCTTCGCAGGCTGGCTCGGCGGCGCCAGGTGGGCGCCGGTGGCGCCGAGGCTGACAGCCGCCGCAAAGCCCGCAGCCCCACGGGCTGTGGGGCCACGCGAGCGGCTGCCAAAGAGCTTTGCAACGAGGCACGGCTTTCCCTCCTGGCTCTTCGGGCGTGGGAGCTGTGGCCAGAGCCGCGGCCCTACCGGAAAATGCTTCGCAGGCTGGCACGGCGGCACCACGTGGGCGCCGGTGGCGCCGAGGCTGACGGCCGCCGCAAAGCCCGCAGCCCCACGGGCTGTGGGGCCACGCGAGCGGCTGCCAAAGAGCTTTCCAACGAGGCACGGCTTTCCCTCCTGGCTCTTCGGGCGTGGGAGCTGTGGCCAGAGCCGCGGCCCTACCGGAAAATGCTTCGCAGGCTGGCTCGGCGGCGCCAGGTGGGCGCCGGTGGCGCCGAGGCTGACGGCCGCCGCAAAGCCCGCAGCCCCACGGGCTGTGGGGCCACGCAAGCGGCTGCCAAAGAGCTTTCCAACGAGGCACGGCTTTCCCTCCTGGCTCTTCGGGCGTGGGAGCTGTGGCCAGAGCCGCGGCCCTACCGGAAAATGCTTCGCAGGCTGGCTCGGCGGCGCCAGGTGGGCGGCGGTGGCGCCGAGGCTGACGGCCGCCGCAAAGCCCGCAGCCCCACGGGCTGTGGGGCCACGCGAGCGGCTGCCAAAGAGCTTTCCAACGAGGCACGGCTTTCCCTGCTGGCTCTTCGGGCGTGGGAGCTGTGGCCAGAGCCGCGGCCCTACCGGAAAATGCTTCGCAGGCTGGCTCGGCGGCACCAGGTGGGCGGCGGTGGCGCCGAGGCTGATGGCCGCCGCAAAGCCCGCAGCCCCACGGGCTGTGGGGCCACGCGAGCGGCTGCCAAAGAGCTTTCCAACGAGGCACGGCTTTCCCTCCTGGCTCTTCGGGCGTGGGAGCTGTGGCCAGAGTCGCGGCCCTACCGGAAAATGCTTCGCAGGCTGGCACGGCGGCACCACGTGGGCGCCGGTGGCGCCGAGGCTGACGGCCGCCGCAAAGCCCGCAGCCCCACGGGCTGTGGGGCCACGTGAGCGGCTGCCAAAGAGCTTTCCAACGAGGCACGGCTTTCCCTCCTGGCTCTTCGGGCGTGGGAGCTGTGGCCAGAGCCGCGGCCCTACCCGAAAATGCTTCGCAGGCTGGCTCGGCGGCGTCAGGTGGGCGCCGGTGGCGCCGAGGCTGACGGCCGCCGCAAAGCCCGCAGCCCCACAGGCTGTGGGGCCACGCGAGCGGCTGCCAAAGAGCTTTATAACGAGGCACGGCTTTCCCTCCTGGCTCTTCGGGCGTGGGAGCTGTGGCCAGAGCCGCGGCCCTACCGGAAAATGCTTCGCAGGCTGGCGCGGCGGCGCCAGGTGGGCGCCGGTGGCACCGAGGCTGACGGCCGCCGCAAAGCCCGCAGCCCCACGGGCTGTGGGGCCACGCGAGCGGCTGCCAAAGAGCTTTGCAACGAGGCATGGCTTTCCCTCCTGGCTCTTCGGGCGTGGGAGCTGTGGCCAGAGCCGCGGCCCTACCGGAAAATGCTTCGCAGGCTGGCACGGCGGCACCACGTGGGCGCCGGTGGCGCCGAGGCTGACGGCCGCCGCAAAGCCCGCAGCCCCACGGGCTGTGGGGCCACGCGAGCGGCTGCCAAAGAGCTTTCCAACGAGGCACGGCTTTCCCTCCTGGCTCTTCGGGCGTGGGAGCTGTGGCCAGAGCCGCGGCCCTACCGGAAAATGCTTCGCAGGCTGGCTCGGCGGCGCCAGGTGGGCGCCGGTGGCGCCGAGGCTGACGGCCGCCGCAAAGCCCGCAGCCCCACGGGCTGTGGGGCCACGCAAGCGGCTGCCAAAGAGCTTTCCAACGAGGCACGGCTTTCCCTCCTGGCTCTTCGGGCGTGGGAGCTGTGGCCAGAGACGCGGCCCTACCGGAAAATGCTTCGCAGGCTGGCTCGGCGGCGCCAGGTGGGCGGCGGTGGCGCCGAGGCTGACGGCCGCCGCAAAGCCCGCAGCCCCACGGGCTGTGGGGCCACGCGAGCGGCTGCCAAAGAGCTTTCCAACGAGGCACGGCTTTCCCTCCTGGCTCTTCGGGCGTGGGAGCTGTGGCCAGAGCCGCGGCCCTACCGGAAAATGCTTCGCAGGCTGGCTCGGCGGCACCAGGTGGGCGGCGGTGGCGCCGAGGCTGATGGCCGCCGCAAAGCCCGCAGCCCCACGGGCTGTGGGGCCACGCGAGCGGCTGCCAAAGAGCTTTCCAACGAGGCACGGCTTTCCCTCCTGGCTCTTCGGGCGTGGGAGCTGTGGCCAGAGTCGCGGCCCTACCGGAAAATGCTTCGCAGGCTGGCACGGCGGCACCACGTGGGCGCCGGTGGCGCCGAGGCTGACGGCCGCCGCAAAGCCCGCAGCCCCACGGGCTGTGGGGCCACGCGAGCGGCTGCCAAAGAGCTTTCCAACGAGGCACGGCTTTCCCTCCTGGCTCTTCGGGCGTGGGAGCTGTGGCCAGAGCCGCGGCCCTACCGGAAAATGCTTCGCAGGCTGGCGCGGCGGCACCACGTGGGCGCCGGTGGCACCGAGGCTGACGGCCGCCGCAAAGCCCGCAGCCCCACGGGCTGTGGGGCCACGCGATCCCCTGCCAAAGAGCTTTCCAACGAGGCACGGCTTTCCCTCCTGGCTCTTCGGGCGTGGGAGCTGTCGCCAGAGCCGCAGCCCTACCGGAAAATGCTTCGCAGGCTGGCTCGGCGGCGCCAGGTGGGCGGCGGTGGCGCCGAGGCTGACGGCCGCCGCAAAGCCCGCAGCCCCACGGGCTGTGGGGCCACGCGAGCGGCTGCCAAAGAGCTTTGCAACGAGGCACGGCTTTCCCTCCTGGCTCTTCGGGCGTGGGAGCTGTGGCCAGAGCCGCGGCCCTACCGGAAAATGCTTCGCAGGCTGGCTCGGCGGCGCCAGGTGGGCGCCGGTGGCGCCGACGCTGATGGCCGCCGCAAAGCCCGCAGCCCCACGGGCTGTGGGGCCACGCGAGCGGCTGCCAAAGAGCTTTCCAACGAGGCACGGCTTTCCCTCCTGGCTCTTCGGGCGTGGGAGCTGTGGCCAGAGCCGCGGCCCTACCGGAAAATGCTTCGCAATCTGGCACGGCGGCACCACGTGGGCGCCGGTGGCACCGAGGCTGACGGCCGCCGCAAAGCCCGCAGCCCCACGGGCTGTGGGGCCACGCGAGCGGCTGCCAAAGAGCTTTCCAACGAGGCACGGCTTTCCCTCCTGGCTCTTCGGGCGTGGGAGCTGTCGCCAGAGCTGCAGCCCTACCGGAAAATGCTTCGCAGGCTGGCTCGGGGGTGCCAGGTGGGCGCCGGTGGCGCCGAGGCTGACGGCCGCCGCAAAGCCCGCAGCCCCACGGGCTGTGGGGCCACGCGAGCGGCTGCCAAAGAGCTTTCCAACGAGGCATGGCTTTCCCTCCTGGCTCTTCGGGCGTGGGAGCTGTGGCCAGAGCCGCGGCCCTACCGGAAAATGCTTCGCAGGCTGGCTCGGCGACGCCAGGTGGGCGCCGGTGGCGCCGAGGCTGACGGCCGCCGCAAAGCCCGCAGCCCCACGGGCTGTGGGGCCACGCGAGCGGCTGCCAAAGAGCTTTCCAACGAGGCACGGCTTTCCCTCCTGGCTCTTCGGGCATGGGAGCTGTGGCCAGAGCCGCGGCCCTACCGGAAAATGCTTCGCAGGCTGGCTCGGCGGCGCCAGGTGGGCGGCAGTGGCGCCGAGGCTGACGGCCGCCGCAAAGCCCGCAGCCCCACGGACTGTGGGGCCACGCGAGCGGCTGCCAAAGAGCTTTCCAACGAGGCACGGCTTTCCCTCCTGGCTCTTCGGGCGTGGGAGCTGTGGCCAGAGACGCGGCCCTACCGGAAAATGCTTCGCAGGCTGGCGCAGCGGCGCCACGTGGGCGCCAGTGGCGCCAAGGCTGATGGCCGCCGCAAAGCCCGCAGCCCCACGGACTGTGGGGCCACGCGAGCGGCTGCCAAAGAGCTTTCCAACGAGGCACGGCTTTCCCACCTGGCTCTTCGGGCGTGGGAGCTGTGGCCAGAGCCGCGGCCCTACCGGAAAATGCTTCGCAGGCTGGCTCGGCGGCGCCAGGTGGGCGCCGGTGGCGCCGAGGCTGACGGCCGCCGCAAAGCCCGCAGCCCCACGGGCTGTGGGGCCACGCGAGCGGCTGCCAAAGAGCTTTCCAACGAGGCACGGCTTTCCCTCCTGGCTCTTCGGGCGTGGGAGCTGTGGCCAGAGCCGCGGCCCTACCGGAAAATGCTTCGCAGGCTGGCTCGGCGGCGCCAGGTGGGCGCCGGTGGCGCCGAGGCTGACGGCCGCCGCAAAGCCCGCAGCCCCACGGGCTGTGGGGCCACGTGAGCGGCTGCCAAAGAGCTTTCCAACGAGGCACGGCTTTCCCTCCTGGCTCTTCGGGCGTGGGAGCTGTGGCCAGAGACGCGGCCCTACCCGAAAATGCTTCGCAGGCTGGCTCGGCGACGCCAGGTGGGCGCCGGTGGCGCCGAGGCTGACGGCCGCCGCAAAGCCCGCAGCCCCACGGGCTGTGGGGCCACGCGAGCGGCTGCCAAAGAGCTTTCCAACGAGGCACGGCTTTCCCTCCTGGCTCTTCGGGCGTGGGAGCTGTGGCCAGAGCCGCGGCCCTACCGGAAAATGCTTCGCAGGCTGGCGCGGCGGCGCCAGGTGGGCGCCGGTGGCACCGAGGCTGATGGCCGCCGCAAAGCCCGCAGCCCCACGGGCTGTGGGGCCACGCGAGCGGCTGCCAAAGAGCTTTCCAACGAGGCACGGCTTTCCCTCCTGGCTCTTCGGGCGTGGGAGCTGTGGCCAGAGCCGCGGCCCTACCGGAAAATGCTTCGCAGGCTGGCTCGGCGGCGCCAGGTGGGCGCCGGTGGCGCCGAGGCTGACGGCCGCCGCAAAGCCCGCAGCCCCACGGGCTGTGGGGCCACGTGAGCGGCTGCCAAAGAGCTTTCCAACGAGGCACGGCTTTCCCTCCTGGCTCTTCGGGCGTGGGAGCTGTGGCCAGAGCCGCGGCCCTACCCGAAAATGCTTAGCAGGCTGGCTCGGCGACGCCAGGTGGGCGCCGGTGGCGCCGAGGCTGACGGCCGCCGCAAAGCCCGCAGCCCCACGAGCTGTGGGGCCACGCGAGCGGCTGCCAAAGAGCTTTCCAACGAGGCACGGCTTTCCCTCCTGGCTCTTCGGGCGTGGGAGCTGTGGCCAGAGCCGCGGCCCTACCGGAAAATGCTTCGCAGGCTGGCTCGGCGGCGCCAGGTGGGCGGCAGTGGCGCCGAGGCTGACGGCCGCCGCAAAGCCCGCAGCCCCACGGGCTGTGGGGCCACGCGAGCGGCTGCCAAAGAGCTTTCCAACGAGGCACGGCTTTCCCTCCTGGCTCTTCGGGCGTGGGAGCTGTGGCCAGAGCCGCGGCCCTACCGGAAAATGCTTCGCAGGCTGGCGCGGCGGCGCCACGTGGGCGCCGGTGGCGCCAAGGCTGATGGCCGCCGCAAAGCCCGCAGCCCCACGGGCTGTGGGGCCACGCGAGCGGCTGCCAAAGAGCTTTCCAACGAGGCACGGCTTTCCCACCTGGCTCTTCGGGCGTGGGAGCTGTCGCCAGAGCCGCGGCCCTACCGGAAAATGCTTCGCAGGCTGGCTCGGCGGCGCCAGGTGGGCGCCGGTGGCGCCGAGGCTGACGGCCGCCGCAAAGCCCGCAGCCCCACGGGCTGTGGGGCCACGCGAGCGGCTGCCAAAGAGCTTTCCAACGAGGCACGGCTTTCCCTCCTGGCTCTTTGGGCGTGGGAGCTGTGGCCAGAGCCGCGGCCCTACCGGAAAATGCTTCGCAGGCTGGCTCGGCGGCGCCAGGTGGGCGCCGGTGGCGCCGAGGCTGACGGCCGCCGCAAAGCCCGCAGCCCCACGGGCTGTGGGGCCACGTGAGCGGCTGCCAAAGAGCTTTCCAACGAGGCACGGCTTTCCCTCCTGGCTCTTCGGGCGTGGGAGCTGTGGCCAGAGACGCGGCCCTACCCGAAAATGCTTCGCAGGCTGGCTCGGCGGCGCCAGGTGGGCGGCGGTGGCGCCGAGGCTGACGGCCGCCGCAAAGCCCGCAGCCCCACGGGCTGTGGGGCCACGCGAGCGGCTGCCAAAGAGCTTTCCAACGAGGCACGGCTTTCCCTCCTGGCTCTTCGGGCGTGGGAGCTGTGGCCAGAGCCGCGGCCCTACCGGAAAATGCTTCGCAGGCTGGCGCGGCGGCGCCAGGTGGGCGCCGGTGGCACCGAGGCTGATGGCCGCCGCAAAGCCCGCAGCCCCACGGGCTGTGGGGCCACGCGAGCGGCTGCCAAAGAGCTTTCCAACGAGGCACGGCTTTCCCTCCTGGCTCTTCGGGCGTGGGAGCTGTGGCCAGAGACGCGGCCCTACCGGAAAATGCTTCGCAGGCTGGCTCGGCGGCGCCAGGTGGGCGCCGGTGGCGCCGAGGCTGACGGCCGCCGCAAAGCCCGCAGCCCCACGGGCTGTGGGGCCACGCGAGCGGCTGCCAAAGAGCTTTGCAACGAGGCACGGCTTTCCCTCCTGGCTCTTCGGGCGTGGGAGCTGTGGCCAGAGCCGCGGCCCTACCGGAAAATGCTTCGCAGGCTGGCACGGCGGCACCACGTGGGCGCCGGTGGCGCCGAGGCTGACGGCCGCCGCAAAGCCCGCAGCCCCACGGGCTGTGGGGCCACGCGAGCGGCTGCCAAAGAGCTTTCCAACGAGGCACGGCTTTCCCTCCTGGCTCTTCGGGCGTGGGAGCTGTGGCCAGAGACGCGGCCCTACCCGAAAATGCTTCGCAGGCTGGCTCGGCGACGCCAGGTGGGCGCCGGTGGCGCCGAGGCTGACGGCCGCCGCAAAGCCCGCAGCCCCACGGGCTGTGGGGCCACGCGAGCGGCTGCCAAAGAGCTTTGCAACGAGGCACGGCTTTCCCTCCTGGCTCTTCGGGCGTGGGAGCTGTGGCCAGAGCCGCGGCCCTACCGGAAAATGCTTCGCAGGCTGGCTCGGCGGCGCCACGTGGGCGCCGGTGGCGCCGAGGCTGACGGCCGCCGCAAAGCCCGCAGCCCCACGGGCTGTGGGGCCACGCGAGCGGCTGCCAAAGAGCTTTCCAACGAGGCACGGCTTTCCCTCCTGGCTCTTCGGGCGTGGGAGCTGTGGCCAGAGCCGCGTCCCTACCGGAAAATGCTTCGCAGGCTGGCTCGGCGGCGCCAGGTGGGCGCCGGTGGCGCTGAGGCTGATGGCCGCCGCAAAGCCCGCAGCCCCACGGGCTGTGGGGCCACGCGAGCGGCTGCCAAAGAGCTTTCCAACGAGGCACGGCTTTCCCTCCTGGCTCTTCGGGCGTGGGAGCTGTGGCCAGAGCCGCGGCCCTACCGGAAAATGCTTCGGGGGCTGGCTCGGCGGCGCCAGGTGGGCGCCGGTGGCACCGAGGCTGACGGCCGCCGTAAAGCCCGCAGCCCCACGGGCTGCGGGGCCACGCGATCCCCTGCCAAAGAGCTTTCCAACAAGGCACGGCTTTCCCTCCTGGCTCTTCGGGCGTGGGAGCTGTCGCCAGAGCCCCAGCCCTACCGGAAAATGCTTCGCAGGCTGGCTCGGCGGCGCCAGGTGGGCGGCGGTGGCGCCGAGGCTGACGGCCGCCGCAAAGCCCGCAGCCCCACGGGCTGTGGGGCCACGCGAGCGGCTGCCAAAGAGCTTTCCAACGAGGCACGGCTTTCCCTCCTGGCTCTTCGGGCGTGGGAGCTGTGGCCAGAGCCGCGGCCCTACCGGAAAATGCTTCGCAGGCTGGCTCGGCGGCGCCACGTGGACGCCGGTGGCGCCGACGCTGATGGCCGCCGCAAAGCCCGCAGCCCCACGGGCTGTGGGGCCACGCGAGCGGCTGCCAAAGAGCTTTCCAACGAGGCACGGCTTTCCCTCCTGGCTCTTCGGGCGTGGGAGCTGTGGCCAGAGCCGCGGCCCTACCGGAAAATGCTTCGCAGGCTGGCACGGCGGCACCACGTGGGCGCCGGTGGCGCCGAGGCTGACGGCCGCCGCAAAGCCCGCAGCCCCACGGGCTGTGGGGCCACGCGAGCGGCTGCCAAAGAGCTTTCCAACGAGGCACGGCTTTCCCTCCTGGCTCTTCGGGCGTGGGAGCTGTGGCCAGAGCCGCGGCCCTACCGGAAAATGCTTCGCAGGCTGGCGCGGCGGCACCACGTGGGCGCCGGTGGCGCCGAGGCTGACGGCCGCCGCAAAGCCCGCAGCCCCACGGGCTGTGGGGCCACGCGAGCGGCTGCCAAAGAGCTTTCCAACGAGGCACGGCTTTCCCTCCTGGCTCTTCGGGCGTGGGAGCTGTCGCCAGAGCTGCAGCCCTACCGGAAAATGCTTCGCAGGCTGGCTCGGCGGCGCCAGGTGGGCGCCGGTGGCGCCGAGGCTGACGGCCGCCGCAAAGCCCGCAGCCCCACGGGCTGTGGGGCCACGCGAGCGGCTGCCAAAGAGCTTTCCAACGAGGCATGGCTTTCCCTCCTGGCTCTTCGGGCGTGGGAGCTGTGGCCAGAACCGCGGCCCTACCGGAAAATGCTTCGCAGGCTGGCTCGGCGGCGCCAGGTGGGCGCCGGTGGCGCCGAGGCTGACGGCCGCCGCAAAGCCCGCAGCCCCACGGGCTGTGGGGCCACGCGAGCGGCTGCCAAAGAGCTTTCCAACGAAGCACGGCTTTCCCTCCTGGCTCTTCGGGCGTGGGAGCTGTGGCCAGAGACGCGGCCCTACCCGAAAATGCTTCGCAGGCTGGCTCGGCGACGCCAGGTGGGCGCCGGTGGCGCCGAGGCTGACGGCCGCCGCAAAGCCCGCAGCCCCACGGGCTGTGGGGCCACACGAGCGGCTGCCAAAGAGCTTTGCAACGAGGCACGGCTTTCCCTCCTGGCTCTTCGGGCGTGGGAGCTGTGGCCAGAGACGCGGCCCTACCGGAAAATGCTTCGCAGGCTGGTTCGGCGACGCCAGGTGGGCGCCGGTGGCGCCGAGGCTGACGGCCGCCGCAAAGCCCGCAGCCCCACGGGCTGTGGGGCCACGCGAGCGGCTGCCAAAGAGCTTTGCAACGAGGCACGGCTTTCCCTCCTGGCTCTTCGGGCGTGGGAGCTGTGGCCAGAGCCGCGGCCCTACCGGAAAATGCTTCGCAGGCTGGCTCGGCGGCGCCAAGTGGGCGCCGGTGGCGCCGAGGCTGACGGCCGCCGCAAAGCCCGCAGCCCCACGGGCTGTGGGGCCACGCGAGCGGCTGCCAAAGAGCTTTCCAACGAGGCACGGCTTTCCCTCCTGGCTCTTCGGGCGTGGGAGCTGCGGCCAGAGACGCGGCCCTACCCGAAAATGCTTCGCAGCCTGGCTCGGCGACGCCAGGTGGGCGCCGGTGGCGCCGAGGCTGACGGCCGCCGCAAAGCCCGCAGCCCCACGGGCTGTGGGGCCACGCGAGCCCCTGCCAAAGAGCTTTCCAACGAGGCACGGCTTTCCCTCCTGGCTCTTCGGGCGTGGGAGCTGTGGCCAGAGCCGCGGCCGTACCGGAAAATGCTTCGCAGGCTGGCGCGGCTGCGCCACGTGGGCGCCGGTTGCGCCGAGGCTGATGGCCGCCGCAAAGCCCGCAGCCCCACGGGCTGTGGGGCCACGCGAGCGGCTGCCAAAGAGCTTTCCAACGAGGCACGGCTTTCCCTCCTGGCTCTTCGGGCGTGGGAGCTGTGGCCAGAGCCGCGGCCCTACCGGAAAATGCTTCGCAGGCTGGCTCGGCGACGCCAGGTGGGCGCCGGTGGCGCCGAGGCTGACGGCCGCCGCAAAGCCCGCAGCCCCACGGGCTGTGGGGCCACGCGAGCGGCTGCCAAAGAGCTTTCCAACGAGGCACGGCTTTCCCTCCTGGCTCTTCGGGCGTGGGAGCTGTGGACAGAGACGCGGCCCTACCGGAAAATGCTTCGCAGGCTGGCTCGGCGGCGCCAGGTGGGCGGCGGTGGCGCCGAGGCTGACGGCCGCCGCAAAGCCCGCAGCCCCACGGGCTGTGGGGCCACGCGAGCGGCTGCCAAAGAGCTTTCCAACGAGGCACGGCTTTCCCTCCTGGCTCTTCGGGCGTGGGAGCTGTGGCCAGAGACGCGGCCCTACCCGAAAATGCTTCGCAGGCTGGCTCGGCGGCGCCAGGTGGGCGCCGGTGGCGCCGAGGCTGACGGCCGCCGCAAAGCCCGCAGCCCCACGGGCTGTGGGGCCACGCGAGCGGCTGCCAAAGAGCTTTCCAACGAGGCACGGCTTTCCCTCCTGGCTCTTCGGGCGTGGGAGCTGTGGCCAGAGCCGCGGCCCTACCGGAAAATGCTTCGCAGGCTGGCTCGGCGGCGCCAGGTGGGCGCCGGTGGCGCCGAGGCTGACGGCCGCCGCAAAGCCCGCAGCCCCACGGGCTGTGGGGCCACGCGAGCGGCTGCCAAAGAGCTTTCCAACGAGGCACGACTTTCCCTCCTGGCTCTTCGGGCGTGGGAGCTGTGGCCAGAGCCGCGGCCCTACCGGAAAATGCTTCGCAGGCTGGCGCGGCGGCGCCAGGTGGGCGGCGGTGGCGCCAAGGCTGATGGCCGCCGCAAAGCCCGCAGCCCCACGGGCTGTGGGGCCACGCGAGCGGCTGCCAAAGAGCTTTCCAACGAGGCACGGCTTTCCCTCCTGGCTCTTCGGGCGTGGGAGCTGTCGCCAGAGCCGCAGCCCTACCGGAAAATGCTTGGCAGGCTGGCTCGGCGGCGCCAGGTGGGCGCCAGGTGGGCGCCGGTGGCGCTGAGGCTGACGGCCGCCGCAAAGTCCGCAGCCCCACGGGCTGTGGGGCCACGCGAGCGGCTGCCAAAAAGCTTTCCAACGAGGCACGGCTTACCCTCCTGGCTCTTCGGTCGTGGGAGCTGTGGCCAGAGCCGCGGCCCTACCGGAAAATGCTTCGCAGGCTGGCTCGGCGGCGCCAGGTGGGCGGCGGTGGCGCCGAGGCTGACGGCCGCCGCAAAGCCCGCAGCCCCACGGGCTGTGGGGCCACGCGAGCGGCTGCCAAAGAGCTTTCCAACGAGGCACGGCTTTCCCTCCTGGCTCTTCGGGCATGGGAGCTGTGGCCAGAGCCACGGCCCTACCGGAAAATGCTTCGCAGGCTGGCTCGGCGGCGCCAGGTGGGCGGCGGTGGCGCCGAGGCTGACGGCCGCCGCAAAGCCCGCAGCCCCACGGGCTGTGGGGCCACGTGAGCGGCTGCCAAAGAGCTTTCCAACGAGGCACGGCTTTCCCTCCTGGCTCTTCAGGCGTGGGAGCTGTGGCCAGAGACGCGGCCCTACCCGAAAATACTTCGCAGGCTGGCTCGGCGGCGCCAGGTGGGCGCCGGTGGCGCCGAGGCTGACGGCCGCCGCAAAGCCCGCAGCCCCACGGGCTGTGGGGCCACGCGAGCGGCTGCCAAAGAGCTTTCCAACGAGGCACGGCTTTCCCTCCTGGCTCTTCGGGCGTGGGAGCTGTGGCCAGAGACGCGGCCCTACCGGAAAATGCTTCGCAGGCTGGCGCGGCGGCGCCACGTGGGCGCCGGTGGCGCCGAGGCTGACGGCCGCCGCAAAGCCCGCAGCCCCACGGGCTGTGGGGCCACGCGAGCGGCTGCCAAAGAGCTTTGCAACGAGGCACGGCTTTCCCTCCTGGCTCTTCGGGCGTGGGAGCTGTGGCCAGAGCCGCGGCGCTACCGGAAAATGCTTCGCAATCTGGCGCGGCGGCACCACGTGGGCGCCGGTGGCACCGAGGCTGACGGCCGCCGCAAAGCCCGCAGCCCAACGGGCTGTGGGGCCACGCGAGCGGCTGCCAAAGAGCTTTCCAACGAGGCACGGCTTTCCCTCCTGGCTCTTCGGGCGTGGGAGCTGTGGACAGAGACGCGGCCCTACCGGAAAATGCTTCGCAGGCTGGCTCGGCGGCGCCAGGTGGGCGGCGGTGGCGCCGAGGCTGACGGCCGCCGAAAAGCCCGCAGCCCCACGGGCTGTGGGGCCACGCGAGCGGCTGCCAAAGAGCTTTCCAACGAGGCACGGCTTTCCCTCCTGGCTCTTCGGGCGTGGGAGCTGTGGCCAGAGCCGCGGCCCTACCCGAAAATGCTTCGCAGGCTGGCTCGGCGGCGCCAGGTGGGCGCCGGTGGCGCCGAGGCTGACGGCCGCCGCAAAGCCCGCAGCCCCACGGGCTGTGGGGCCACGCGAGCGGCTGCCAAAGAGCTTTCCAACGAGGCACGGCTTTCCCTCCTGGCTCTTCGGGCGTGGGAGCTGTGGCCAGAGCCGCGGCCCTACCGGAAAATGCTTCGCAGGCTGGCTCGGCGGCGCCAGGTGGGCGCCGGTGGCGCCGAGGCTGACGGCCGCCGCAAAGCCCGCAGCCCCACGGGCTGTGGGGCCACGCGAGCGGCTGCCAAAGAGCTTTCCAACGAGGCACGACTTTCCCTCCTGGCTCTTCGGGCGTGGGAGCTGTGGCCAGAGCCGCGGCCCTACCGGAAAATGCTTCGCAGGCTGGCGCGGCGGCGCCATGTGGGCGGCGGTGGCACCAAGGCTGATGGCCGCCGCAAAGCCCGCAGCCCCACGGGCTGTGGGGCCACGCGAGCGGCTGCCAAAGAGCTTTCCAACGAGGCACGGCTTTCCCTCCTGGCTCTTCGGGCGTGGGAGCTGTCGCCAGAGCCGCAGCCCTACCCGAAAATACTTCGCAGGCTGGCTCGGCGGCGCCAGGTGGGCGCCGGTGGCGCCGAGGCTGACGGCCGACGCAAAGCCCGCAGCCCCACGGGCTGTGGGGCCACGCGAGCGGCTGCCAAAGAGCTTTCCAACGAGGCACGGCTTTCCCTCCTGGCTCTTCGGGCGTGGGAGCTGTGGCCAAGGCCGCGGCCCTACCGGAAAATGCTTCGCAGGCTGGCTCGGCGGCGCCAGGTGGGCGCCGGTGGCGCCGAGGCTGACGGCCGCCGCAAAGCCCGCAGCCCCACGGGCTGTGGGGCCACGCGAGCGGCTGCCAAAGAGCTTTCCAACGAGGCACGACTTTCCCTCCTGGCTCTTCGGGCGTGGGAGCTGTGGCCAGAGCCGCGGTCCTACCGGAAAATGCTTCGCAGGCTGGCGCGGCGGCGCCAGGTGGGCGCCGGTGGCGCCGAGGCTGATGGCCGCTGCAAAGCCCGCAGCCCCACGGGCTGTGGGGCCACGCGAGCGGCTGCCAAAGAGCTTTCCAACGAGGCACGGCTTTCCCTCCTGGCTCTTCGGGCGTGGGAGCTGTGGCCAGAGCCGCGGCCCTACCGGAAAATGCTTCGCAGGCTGGCTCGGCGGCGCCAGGTGGGCGCCGGTGGCGCCGAGGCTGACGGCCGCCGCAAAGCCCGCAGCCCCACGGGCTGTGGGGCCACGCGAGCGGCTGCCAAAGAGCTTTCCAACGAGGCACGACTTTCCCTCCTGGCTCTTCGGGCGTGGGAGCTGTGGCCAGAGCCACGGCCCTACCGGAAAATGCTTCGCAGGCTGGCTCGGCGGCGCCAGGTGGGCGGCGGTGGCGCCGAGGCTGACGGCCGCCGCAAAGCCCGCAGCCCCACGGGCTGTGGGGCCACGCGAGCGGCTGCCAAAGAGCTTTCCAACGAGGCACGGCTTTCCCTCCTGGCTCTTCGGGCATGGGAGCCGTGGCCAGAACCACGGCCCTACCGGAAAATGCTTCGCAGGCTGGCTCGGCGGCGCCAGGTGGGCGGCGGTGGCGCCGAGGCTGACGGCCGCCGCAAAGCCCGCAGCCCCACGGGCTGTGGGGCCACGTGAGCGGCTGCCAAAGAGCTTTCCAACGAGGCACGGCTTTCCCTCCTGGCTCTTCAGGCGTGGGAGCTGTGGCCAGAGACGCGGCCCTACCCGAAAATGCTTCGCAGGCTGGCTCGGCGGCGCCAGGTGGGCGCTGGTGGCGCCGAGGCTGACGGCCGCCGCAAAGCCCGCAGCCCCACGGGCTGTGGGGCCACGCGAGCGGCTGCCAAAGAGCTTTCCAACGAGGCACGACTTTCCCTCCTGGCTCTTCGGGCGTGGGAGCTGTGGCCAGAGCCGCGGCCCTACCGGAAAATGCTTCGCAGGCTGGCTCGGCGGCGCCAGGTGGGCGGCGGTGGCGCCGAGGCTGACGGCTGCCGCAAAGCCCGCAGCCCCACGGGCTGTGGGGCCACGCGAGCGGCTGCCAAAGAGCTTTCCAACGAGGCACGGCTTTCCCTCCTGGCTCTTCGGGCGTGGGAGCTGTGGCCAAGGCCGCGGCCCTACCGGAAAATGCTTCGCAGGCTGGCTCGGCGGCGCCAGGTGGGCGCCGGTGGCGCCGAGGCTGACGGCCGCCGCAAAGCCCGCAGCCCCACGGGCTGTGGGGCCACGCGAGCAGCTGCCAAAGAGCTTTCCAACGAGGCACGACTTTCCCTCCTGGCTCTTCGGGCGTTGTGAGCTGTGGCCAGAGCCGCGGTCCTACCGGAAAATGCTTCGCAGGCTGGCGCGGCGGCGCCACGTGGGCGCCGGTGGCGCCGAGGCTGATGGCCGCTGCAAAGCCCGCAGCCCCACGGGCTGTGGGGCCACGCGAGCGGCTGCCAAAGAGCTTTCCAACGAGGCACGGCTTTCCCTCCTGGCTCTTCGGGCGTGGGAGCTGTGGCCAGAGCCGCGGCCCTACCGGAAAATGCTTCGCAGGCTGGCTCGGCGGCGCCAGGTGGGCGCCGGTGGCGCCGAGGCTGACGGCCGCCGCAAAGCCCGCAGCCCCACGGGCTGTGGGGCCACGCGAGCGGCTGCCAAAGAGCTTTCCAACGAGGCACGACTTTCCCTCCTGGCTCTTCGGGCGTGGGAGCTGTGGCCAGAGCCGCGGCCCTACCGGAAAATGCTTCGCAGGCTGGCGCGGCGGCGCCAGGTGGGCGGCGGTGGCGCCAAGGCTGATGGCCGCCGCAAAGCCCGCAGCCCCACGGGCTGTGGGGCCACACGAGCGGCTGCCAAAGAGCTTTCCAACGAGGCACGGCTTTCCCTCCTGGCTCTTCGGGCGTGGGAGCTGTCGCCAGAGCCGCAGCCCTACCGGAAAATGCTTCGCAGGCTTTCTCGGCGGCGCCAGGTGGGCGCCAGGTGGGCGCCGGTGGCGCCGAGGCTGACGGCCGCCGCAAAGTCCGCAGCCCCACGGGCTGTGGGGCCACGCGAGCGGCTGCCAAAAAGCTTTCCAACGAGGCACGGCTTTCCCTCCTGGCTCTTCGGTCGTGGGAGCTGTGGCCAGAGCCGCGGCCCTACCGGAAAATGCTTCGCAGGCTGGCTCGGCGGCGCCAGGTGGGCGGCGGTGGCGCCGAGGCTGACGGCCGCCGCAAAGCCCGCAGCCCCACGGGCTGTGGGGCCACGCGAGCGGCTGCCAAAGAGCTTTCCAACGAGGCACGGCTTTCCCTCCTGGCTCTTCGGGCATGGGAGCTGTGGCCAGAGCCACGGCCCTACCGGAAAATGCTTCGCAGGCTGGCTCGGCGGCGCCAGGTGGGCGCCGGTGGCGCCGAGGCTGACGGCCGCCGCAAAGCCCGCAGCCCCACGGGCTGTGGGGCCACGCGAGCGGCTGCCAAAGAGCTTTCCAACGAGGCACGGCTTTCCCTCCTGGCTCTTCGGGCGTGGGAGCTGTGGCCAGAGCCGCGGCCCTACCAGAAAATGCTTCACAGGCTGGCTCGGCGGCGCCAGGTGGGCGCCGGTGGCGCCGAGGCTGATGGCCGCCGGAAAGCCCGCAGCCCCACGGGCTGTGGGGCCACGCGAGCGGCTGCCAAAGAGCTTTCCAACGAGGCACGGCTTTCCCTCCTGGCTCTTCGGGCGTGGGAGCTGTGGCCAGAGCCGCGGCCCTACCGGAAAATGCTTCGCAGGCTGGCTCGGCGGCGCCAGGTGGGCGGCGGTGGCGCCGAGGCTGATGGCCGCCGCAAAGCCCGCAGCCCCACGAACTGTGGGGCCACGCGAGCGGCTGCCAAAGAGCTTTCCAACGAGGCACGGCTTTCCCTCCTGGCTCTTCGGGCGTGGGAGCTGTGGCCAGAGCCGCGGCCCTACCGGAAAATGCTTCGCAGGCTGGCACGGCGGCGCCACGTGGGCGCCGGTGGCGCCGAGGCTGACGGCCGCCGCAAAGCCCGCAGCCCCACGGGCTGTGGGGCCACACGAGCGGCTGCCAAAGAGCTTTCCAACGAGGCACGGCTTTCCCTCCTGGCTCTTCGGGCGTGGGAGCTGTGGCCAGAGACGCGGCCCTACCGGAAAATGCTTCGCAGGCTGGCTCGGCGGCGCCAGGTGGGCGCCGGTGGCGCCGAGGCTGACGGCCGCCGCAAAGCCCGCAGCCCCACGGGCTGTGGGGCCACGCGAGCGGCTGCCAAAGAGCTTTCTAACGAGGCACGGCTTTCCCTCCTGGCTCTTCAGGCGTGGGAGCTGTGGCCAGAGCCGCGGCCCTACCGGAAAATGCTTCGCAGGCTGGCTCGGCGGCGCCAGGTGGGCGCCGGTGGCGCCGAGGCTGACGGCCGACGCAAAGCCCGCAGCCCCACGGGCTATGGGGCCACGCGAGCGGCTGCCAAAGAGCTTTCCAACGAGGCACGGCTTTCCCTCCTGGCTCTTCGGGCGTGGGAGCTGTGGCCAGAGCCGCGGCCCTACCGGAAAATGCTTCGCAATCTGTCGCGGCGGCACCACGTGGGCGCCGGTGGCACCGAGGCTGACGGCCGCCGCAAAGCCCGCAGCCCCACGGGCTGTGGGGCCACGCGAGCGGCTGCCAAAGAGCTTTCCAACAAGGCACGGCTTTCCCTCCTGGCTCTTCGGGCGTGGGAGCTGTGGCCAGAGCCGCGGCCCTACCGGAAAATGCTTCGCAGGCTGGCGCGGCGGCGCCAGGTGGGCAGCGGTGGCGCCGAGGCTGATGGCCGCCGCAAAGCCCGCAGCCCCACGGGCTGTGGGGCCACGCGAGCGGCTGCCAAAGAGCTTTCCAACGAGGCACGGCTTTCCCTCCTGGCTCTTCGGGCGTGGGAGCTGTGGCCAGAGCCGCGGCCCTACCCGAAAATGCTTCGCAGGCTGGCTCGGCGACTCCAGGTGCGCGCCGGTGGCGCCGAGGCTGACGGCCGCCGCAAAGCCCGCAGCCCCACGGGCTGTGGGGCCACGCGAGCGGCTGCCAAAGAGCTTTCCAACGAGGCACGGCTTTCCCTCCTGGCTCTTCGGGCGTGGGAGCTGTGGCCAGAGACGCGGCCCTACCGGAAAATGCTTCGCAGGCTGGCTCGGCGGCGCCAGGTGGGCGCCGGTGGCGCCGAGGCTGACGGCCGCCGCAAAGCCCGCAGCCCCACGGGCTGTGGGGCCACGCGAGCGGCTGCCAAAGAGCTTTCCAACGAGGCACGGCTTTCCCTCCTGGCTCTTCGGGCGTGGGAGCTGTCGCCAGAGCCGCGGCCCTACCGGAAAATGCTTCGCAGGCTGGCGCGGCGGCGCCACGTGGGCGCCGGTGGCACCGAGGCTGACGGCCGCCGCAAAGCCCGCAGCCCCACGGGCTGTGGGGCCACGCGAGCGGCTGCCAAAGAGCTTTCCAACGAGGCACGGCTTTCCCTCATGGCTCTTCGGGCGTGGGAGCTGTGGCCAGAGACGCGGCCCTACCGGAAAATGCTTGGGGAGCTGGCTCGGCGGCGCCAGGTGGGCGCCGGTGGCGCCGAGGCTGACGGCCGACGCAAAGCCCGCAGCCCCACGGGCTGTGGGGCCACGCGAGCGGCTGCCAAAGAGCTTTCCAACGAGGCACGGCTTTCCCTCCTGGCTCTTCGGGCGTGGGAGCTGTGGCCAGAGACGCGGCCCTACCGGAAAATGCTTCGCAGGCTGGCACGGCGGCACCACGTGGGCGGCTGTGGCGCCGAGGCTGACGGCCGCCGCAAAGCCCGCAGCCCCACGGGCTGTGGGGCCACGCGAGCGGCTGCCAAAGAGCTTTCCAACGAGGCACGGCTTTCCCTCCTGGCTCTTCGGGCGTGGGAGCCGTGGCCAGAGCCGCGGCCCTACCGGAAAATGCTTCGCAGGCTGGCTCGGCGGCGCCAGGTGGGCGCCGGTGGCGCCGAGGCTGACGGCCGCCGCAAAGCCCGCAGCCCCACGGGCTGTGGGGCCACGCGAGCGGCTGCCAAAGAGCTTTCCAACGAGGCACGGCTTTCCCTCCTGGCTCTTCGGGCGTGGGAGCTGTGGCCAGAGACGCGGCCCTACCGGAAAATGCTTCGCAGGCTGGCACGGCGGCACCACGTGGGCGGCTGTGGCGCCGAGGCTGACGGCCGCCGCAAAGCCCGCAGCCCCACGGGCTGTGGGGCCACGCGAGCGGCTGCCAAAGAGCTTTCCAACGAGGCACGGCTTTCCCTCCTGGCTCTTCGGGCGTGGGAGCCGTGGCCAGAGCCGCGGCCCTACCGGAAAATGCTTCGCAGGCTGGCTCGGCGGCGCCACGTGGGCGCCGGTGGCGCCGAGGCTGATGGCCGCCGCAAAGCCCGCAGCCCCACGGGCTGTGGGGCCACGCGAGCGGCTGCCAAAGAGCTTTCCAACGAGGCACGGCTTTCCCTCCTGGCTCTTCGGGCGTGGGAGCTGTGGCCAGAGACGCGGCCCTACCCGAAAATGCTTCGCAGGCTGGCTCGGCGGCACCAGGTGGGCGCCGGTGGCGCCGAGGCTGACGGCCCCCGCAAAGCCCGCAGCCCCACAGGCTGTGGGGCCACGCGAGCGGCTGCCAAAGAGCTTTCCAACGAGGCACGGCTTTCCCTCCTGGCTCTTCGGGCGTGGGAGCTGTGGCCAGAGACGCGGCCCTACCGGAAAATGCTTCGCAGGCTGGCTCGGCGGCACCACGTAGGCACCGGTGGCGCCGAGGCTGACGGCCGCCGCAAAGCCCGCAGCCCCACGGGCTGTGGGGCCACGCGAGCGGCTGCCAAAGAGCTTTCCAACGAGGCACGGCTTTCCCTCCTGGCTCTTCGGGCGTGGGAGCTGTGGCCAGAGCCGCGGCCCTACCGGAAAATGCTTCGCAGGCTGGCTCGGCGGCGCCAGGTGGGCGCCGGTGGCACCGAGGCTGACGGCCGCCGCAAAGCCCGCAGCCCCACGGGCTGTGGGGCCACGCGAGCGGCTGCCAAAGAGCTTTCCAACGAGGCACGGCTTTCCCTCCTGGCTCTTCGGGCGTGGGAGCTGTGGCCAGAGCCGCGGCCCTACCGGAAAATGCTTCGCAGGCTGGCTCGGCGGCGCCAGGTGGGCGGCGGTGGCGCCGAGGCTGACGGCCGCCGCAAAGCCCGCAGCCCCACGGGCTGTGGGGCCACGCGAGCGGCTGCCAAAGAGCTTTCCAACGAGGCACGGCTTTCCCTCCTGGCTCTTCGGGCGTGGGAGCTGTGGCCAGAGACGCGGCCCTACCCGAAAATGCTTCGCAGGCTGGCTCGGCGGCGCCAGGTGGGCGCCGGTGGCGCCGAGGCTGACGGCCGCCGCAAAGCCCGCAGCCCCACGGGCTGTGGGGCCACGCGAGCGGCTGCCTAGAGCTTTCCAACGAGGCACGGCTTTCCCTCCTGGCTCTTCGTGCGTGGGAGCTGTGGCCAGAGCCGCGGCCCTACCGGAAAATGCTTCGCAGGCTGGCTCGGCGGCGCCAGGTGGGCGCCGGTGGCGCCGAGGCTGACGGCCGCCGCAAAGCCCGCAGCCCCACGGGCTGTGGGGCCACGCGAGCGGCTGCCAAAGAGCTTTCCAACGAGGCACGGCTTTCCCTCCTGGCTCTTCGGGCGTGGGAGCTGTCGCCAGAGCCGCAGCCCTACCCGAAAATGCTTCGCAGGCTGGCTCGGCGGCGCCAGGTGGGCGCCGGTGGCGCCGAGGCTGACGGCCGACGCAAAGCCCGCAGCCCCACGGGCTGTGGGGCCACGCGAGCGGCTGCCAAAGAGCTTTCCAACGAGGCACGGCTTTCCCTCCTGGCTCTTCGGGCGTGGGAGCTGTGGCCAAGGCCGCGGCCCTACCGGAAAATGCTTCGCAGGCTGGCTCGGCGGCGCCAGGTGGGCGCCGGTGGCGCCGAGGCTGACGGCCGCCGCAAAGCCCGCAGCCCCACGGGCTGTGGGGCCACGCGAGCGGCTGCCAAAGAGCTTTCCAACGAGGCACGACTTTCCCTCCTGGCTCTTCGGGCGTGGGAGCTGTGGCCAGAGCCGCGGTCCTACCGGAAAATGCTTCGCAGGCTGGCGCGGCGGCGCCAGGTGGGCGCCGGTGGCGCCGAGGCTTATGGCCGCTGCAAAGCCCGCAGCCCCACGGGCTGTGGGGCCACGCGAGCGGCTGCCAAAGAGCTTTCCAACGAGGCACGGCTTTCCCTCCTGGCTCTTCGGGCGTGGGAGCTGTCGCCAGAGCCGCAGCCCTACCGGAAAATGCTTCGCAGGCTTTCTCGGCGGCGCCAGGTGGGCGCCAGGTGGGCGGCGGTGGCGCCGAGGCTGACGGCCGCCGCAAAGTCCGCAGCCCCACGGGCTGTGGGGCCACGCGAGCGGCTGCCAAAAAGCTTTCCAACGAGGCACGGCTTTCCCTCCTGGCTCTTCGGGCGTGGGAGCTGTGGCCAGAGCCGCGGCCCTACCGGAAAATGCTTCGCAGGCTGGCTCGGCGGCGCCAGGTGGGCGGCGGTGGCGCCGAGGCTGACGGCCGCCGCAAAGCCCGCAGCCCCACGGGCTGTGGGGCCACGCGAGCGGCTGCCAAAGAGCTTTCCAACGAGGCACGGCTTTCCCTCCTGGCTCTTCGGGCATGGGAGCTGTGGCCAGAGCCACGGCCCTACCGGAAAATGCTTCGCAGGCTGGCTCGGCGGCGCCAGGTGGGCGGCGGTGGCGCCGAGGCTGACGGCCGCCGCAAAGCCCGCAGCCCCACGGGCTGTGGGGCCACGCGAGCCCCTGCCAAAGAGCTTTCCAACGAGGCACGGCTTTCCCTCCTGGCTCTTCGGGCGTGGGAGCTGTGGCCAGAGCCGCGGCCCTACCAGAAAATGCTTCGCAGGCTGGCTCGGCGGCGCCAGGTGGGCGCCGGTGGCGCCGAGGCTGATGGCCGCCGGAAAGCCCGCAGCCCCACGGGCTGTGGGGCCACGCGAGCGGCTGCCAAAGAGCTTTCCAACGAGGCACGGCTTTCCCTCCTGGCTCTTCGGGCGTGGGAGCTGTCGCCAGAGCCGCAGCCCTACCGGAAAATGCTTCGCAGGCTTTCTCGGCGGCGCCAGGTGGGCGCCAGGTGGGCGCCGGTGGCGCCGAGGCTGACGGCCGCCGCAAAGTCCGCAGCCCCACGGGCTGTGGGGCCACGCGAGCGGCTACCAAAAAGCTTTCCAACGAGGCACGGCTTTCCCTCCTGGCTCTTCGGTCGTGGGAGCTGTGGCCAGAGCCGCGGCCCTACCGGAAAATGCTTCGCAGGCTGGCTCGGCGGCGCCAGGTGGGCGGCGGTGGCGCCGAGGCTGACGGCCGCCGCAAAGCCCGCAGCCCCACGGGCTGTGGGGCCACGCGAGCGGCTGCCAAAGAGCTTTCCAACGAGGCACGGCTTTCCCTCCTGGCTCTTCGGGCATGGGAGCTGTGGCCAGAGCCACGGCCCTACCGGAAAATGCTTCGCAGGCTGGCTCGGCGGCGCCAGGTGGGCGGCGGTGGCGCCGAGGCTGACGGCCGCCGCAAAGCCCGCAGCCCCACGGGCTGTGGGGCCACGTGAGCGGCTGCCAAAGAGCTTTCCAACGAGGCACGGCTTTCCCTCCTGGCTCTTCAGGCGTGGGAGCTGTGGCCAGAGACGCGGCCCTACCCGAAAATACTTCGCAGGCTGGCTCGGCGGCGCCAGGTGGGCGCCGGTGGCGCCGAGGCTGACGGCCGCCGCAAAGCCCGCAGCCCCACGGGCTGTGGGGCCACGCGAGCGGCTGCCAAAGAGCTTTCCAACGAGGCACGGCTTTCCCTCCTGGCTCTTCGGGCGTGGGAGCTGTGGCCAGAGACGCGGCCCTACCGGAAAATGCTTCGCAGGCTGGCGCGGCGGCGCCACGTGGGCGCCGGTGGCGCCGAGGCTGATGGCCGCCGCAAAGCCCGCAGCCCCACGGGCTGTGGGGCCACGCGAGCGGCTGCCAAAGAGCTTTCCAACGAGGCACGGCTTTCCCTCCTGGCTCTTCGGGCGTGGGAGCTGTGGCCAGAGCCGCGGCCCTACCGGAAAATGCTTCGCAGGCTGGCTCGGCGGCGCCAGGTGGGCGCTGGTGGCGCCGAGGCTGACGGCCGCCGCAAAGCCCGCAGCCCCACGGGCTGTGGGGCCACGCGAGCGGCTGCCAAAGAGCTTTCCAACGAGGCACGACTTTCCCTCCTGGCTCTTCGGGCGTGGGAGCTGTGGCCAGAGCCGCGGCCCTACCGGAAAATGCTTCGCAGGCTGGCTCGGCGGCGCCAGGTGGGCGCCGGTGGCGCCGAGGCTGACGGCCGCCGCAAAGCCCGCAGCCCCACGGGCTGTGGGGCCACGCGAGCAGCTGCCAAAGAGCTTTCCAACGAGGCACGACTTTCCCTCCTGGCTCTTCGGGCGTTGTGAGCTGTGGCCAGAGCCGCGGTCCTACCGGAAAATGCTTCGCAGGCTGGCGCGGCGGCGCCACGTGGGCGCCGGTGGCGCCGAGGCTGATGGCCGCTGCAAAGCCCGCAGCCCCACGGGCTGTGGGGCCACGCGAGCGGCTGCCAAAAAGCTTTCCAACGAGGCACGGCTTTCCCTCCTGGCTCTTCGGTCGTGGGAGCTGTGGCCAGAGCCGCGGCCCTACCGGAAAATGCTTCGCAGGCTGGCTCGGCGGCACCACGTGGGCGGCGGTGGCGCCGAGGCTGACGGCCGCCGCAAAGCCCGCAGCCCCACGGGCTGTGGGGCCACGCGAGCGGCTGCCAAAGAGCTTTCCAACGAGGCACGGCTTTCCCTCCTGGCTCTTCGGGCGTGGGAGCTGTGGCCAGAGCCACGGCCCTACCGGAAAATGCTTCGCAGGCTGGCTCGGCGGCGCCAGGTGGGCGGCGGTGGCGCCGAGGCTGACGGCCGCCGCAAAGCCCGCAGCCCCACGGGCTGTGGGGCCACGCGAGCCCCTGCCAAAGAGCTTTCCAACGAGGCACGGCTTTCCCTCCTGGCTCTTCGGGCGTGGGAGCTGTGGCCAGAGCCGCGGCCCTACCAGAAAATGCTTCGCAGGCTGGCTCGGCGGCGCCAGGTGGGCGCCGGTGGCGCCGAGGCTGATGGCCGCCGGAAAGCCCGCAGCCCCACGGGCTGTGGGGCCACGCGAGCGGCTGCCAAAGAGCTTTCCAACGAGGCACGGCTTTCCCTCCTGGCTCTTCGGGCGTGGGAGCTGTGGCCAGAGCCGCGGCCCTACCGGAAAATGCTTCGCAGGCTGGCTCGGCGGCGCCAGGTGGGCGCCGGTGGCGCCGAGGCTGATGGCCGCCGCAAAGCCCGCAGCCCCACGGGCTGTGGGGCCACGCGAGCGGCTGCCAAAGAGCTTTCCAACGAGGCACGGCTTTCCCTCCTGGCTCTTCGGGCGTGGGAGCTGTGGCCAGAGCCGCAGCCCTACCGGAAAATGCTTCGCAGGCTTTCTCGGCGGCGCCAGGTGGGCGCCAGGTGGGCGGCGGTGGCGCCGAGGCTGACGGCCGCCGCAAAGTCCGCAGCCCCACGGGCTGTGGGGCCACGCGAGCGGCTGCCAAAAAGCTTTCCAACGAGGCACGGCTTTCCCTCCTGGCTCTTCGGGCGTGGGAGCTGTGGCCAGAGCCGCGGCCCTACCGGAAAATGCTTCGCAGGCTGGCTCGGCGGCGCCAGGTGGGCGGCGGTGGCGCCGAGGCTGACGGCCGCCGCAAAGCCCGCAGCCCCACGGGCTGTGGGGCCACGCGAGCGGCTGCCAAAGAGCTTTCCAACGAGGCACGGCTTTCCCTCCTGGCTCTTCGGGCATGGGAGCTGTGGCCAGAGCCACGGCCCTACCGGAAAATGCTTCGCAGGCTGGCTCGGCGGCGCCAGGTGGGCGGCGGTGGCGCCGAGGCTGACGGCCGCCGCAAAGCCCGCAGCCCCACGGGCTGTGGGGCCACGCGAGCCCCTGCCAAAGAGCTTTCCAACGAGGCACGGCTTTCCCTCCTGGCTCTTCGGGCGTGGGAGCTGTGGCCAGAGCCGCGGCCCTACCAGAAAATGCTTCGCAGGCTGGCTCGGCGGCGCCAGGTGGGCGCCGGTGGCGCCGAGGCTGATGGCCGCCGGAAAGCCCGCAGCCCCACGGGCTGTGGGGCCACGCGAGCGGCTGCCAAAGAGCTTTCCAACGAGGCACGGCTTTCCCTCCTGGCTCTTCGGGCGTGGGAGCTGTCGCCAGAGCCGCAGCCCTACCGGAAAATGCTTCGCAGGCTTTCTCGGCGGCGCCAGGTGGGCGCCAGGTGGGCGCCGGTGGCGCCGAGGCTGACGGCCGCCGCAAAGTCCGCAGCCCCACGGGCTGTGGGGCCACGCGAGCGGCTACCAAAAAGCTTTCCAACGAGGCACGGCTTTCCCTCCTGGCTCTTCGGTCGTGGGAGCTGTGGCCAGAGCCGCGGCCCTACCGGAAAATGCTTCGCAGGCTGGCTCGGCGGCGCCAGGTGGGCGGCGGTGGCGCCGAGGCTGACGGCCGCCGCAAAGCCCGCAGCCCCACGGGCTGTGGGGCCACGCGAGCGGCTGCCAAAGAGCTTTCCAACGAGGCACGGCTTTCCCTCCTGGCTCTTCGGGCATGGGAGCTGTGGCCAGAGCCACGGCCCTACCGGAAAATGCTTCGCAGGCTGGCTCGGCGGCGCCAGGTGGGCGGCGGTGGCGCCGAGGCTGACGGCCGCCGCAAAGCCCGCAGCCCCACGGGCTGTGGGGCCACGTGAGCGGCTGCCAAAGAGCTTTCCAACGAGGCACGGCTTTCCCTCCTGGCTCTTCAGGCGTGGGAGCTGTGGCCAGAGACGCGGCCCTACCCGAAAATACTTCGCAGGCTGGCTCGGCGGCGCCAGGTGGGCGCCGGTGGCGCCGAGGCTGACGGCCGCCGCAAAGCCCGCAGCCCCACGGGCTGTGGGGCCACGCGAGCGGCTGCCAAAGAGCTTTCCAACGAGGCACGGCTTTCCCTCCTGGCTCTTCGGGCGTGGGAGCTGTGGCCAGAGACGCGGCCCTACCGGAAAATGCTTCGCAGGCTGGCTCGGCGGCGCCAGGTGGGCGCCGGTGGCGCCGAGGCTGACGGCCGCCGCAAAGCCCGCAGCCCCACGGGCTGTGGGGCCACGCGAGCAGCTGCCAAAGAGCTTTCCAACGAGGCACGACTTTCCCTCCTGGCTCTTCGGGCGTTGTGAGCTGTGGCCAGAGCCGCGGTCCTACCGGAAAATGCTTCGCAGGCTGGCGCGGCGGCGCCACGTGGGCGCCGGTGGCGCCGAGGCTGATGGCCGCTGCAAAGCCCGCAGCCCCACGGGCTGTGGGGCCACGCGAGCGGCTGCCAAAAAGCTTTCCAACGAGGCACGGCTTTCCCTCCTGGCTCTTCGGTCGTGGGAGCTGTGGCCAGAGCCGCGGCCCTACCGGAAAATGCTTCGCAGGCTGGCTCGGCGGCACCACGTGGGCGGCGGTGGCGCCGAGGCTGACGGCCGCCGCAAAGCCCGCAGCCCCACGGGCTGTGGGGCCACGCGAGCGGCTGCCAAAGAGCTTTCCAACGAGGCACGGCTTTCCCTCCTGGCTCTTCGGGCATGGGAGCTGTGGCCAGAGCCACGGCCCTACCGGAAAATGCTTCGCAGGCTGGCTCGGCGGCGCCAGGTGGGCGGCGGTGGCGCCGAGGCTGACGGCCGCCGCAAAGCCCGCAGCCCCACGGGCTGTGGGGCCACGCGAGCCCCTGCCAAAGAGCTTTCCAACGAGGCACGGCTTTCCCTCCTGGCTCTTCGGGCGTGGGAGCTGTGGCCAGAGCCGCGGCCCTACCAGAAAATGCTTCGCAGGCTGGCTCGGCGGCGCCAGGTGGGCGCCGGTGGCGCCGAGGCTGATGGCCGCCGGAAAGCCCGCAGCCCCACGGGCTGTGGGGCCACGCGAGCGGCTGCCAAAGAGCTTTCCAACGAGGCACGGCTTTCCCTCCTGGCTCTTCGGGCGTGGGAGCTGTGGCCAGAGCCGCGGCCCTACCGGAAAATGCTTCGCAGGCTGGCTCGGCGGCGCCAGGTGGGCGCCGGTGGCGCCGAGGTTGATGGCCGCCGCAAAGCCCGCAGCCCCACGGGCTGTGGGGCCACGCGAGCGGCTGCCAAAGAGCTTTCCAACGAGGCACGGCTTTCCCTCCTGGCTCTTCGGGCGTGGGAGCTGTGGCCAGAGCCACGGACCTACCCGAAAATGCTTCGCAGGCTGGCTCTGCGACGCCAGGTGGGCGCCGGTGGCGCCGAGGCTGACGGCCGCCGCAAAGCCCGCAGCCCCACGGGCTGTGGGGCCACGCGAGCGGCTGCCAAAGAGCTTTCCAACGAGGCACGGCTTTCCCTCCTGGCTCTTCGGGCGTGGGAGCTGTGGCCAGAGACGCGGCCCTACCGGAAAATGCTTCGCAGGCTGGCTCGGCGGCGCCAGGTGGGCGCCGGTGGCGCCGAGGCTGACGGCCGCCGCAAAGCCCGCAGCCCCACGGGCTGTGGGGCCACGCGAGCGGCTGCCAAAGAGCTTTCTAACGAGGCACGGCTTTCCCTCCTGGCTCTTCAGGCGTGGGAGCTGTGGCCAGAGCCGCGGCCCTACCGGAAAATGCTTCGCAGGCTGGCTCGGCGGCGCCAGGTGGGCGCCGGTGGCGCCGAGGCTGACGGCCGACGCAAAGCCCGCAGCCCCACGGGCTATGGGGCCACGCGAGCGGCTGCCAAAGAGCTTTCCAACGAGGCACGGCTTTCCCTCCTGGCTCTTCGGGCGTGGGAGCTGTGGCCAGAGCCGCGGCCCTACCGGAAAATGCTTCGCAATCTGGCGCGGCGGCACCACGTGGGCGCCGGTGGCACCGAGGCTGACGGCCGCCGCAAAGCCCGCAGCCCCACGGGCTGTGGGGCCACGCGAGCGGCTGCCAAAGAGCTTTCCAACGAGGCACGGCTTTCCCTCCTGGCTCTTCGGGCGTGGGAGCTGTGGCCAGAGCCGCGGCCCTACCGGAAAATGCTTCGCAGGCTGGCTCGGCGGCGCCAGGTGGGCAGCGGTGGCGCCGAGGCTGATGGCCGCCGCAAAGCCCGCAGCCCCACGGGCTGTGGGGCCACGCGAGCGGCTGCCAAAGAGCTTTCCAACGAGGCACGGCTTTCCCTCCTGGCTCTTCGGGCGTGGGAGCTGTGGCCAGAGCCGCGGCCCTACCCGAAAATGCTTCGCAGGCTGGCTCGGCGACTCCAGGTGCGCGCCGGTGGCGCCGAGGCTGACGGCCGCCGTAAAGCCCGCAGCCCCACGGGCTGTGGGGCCACGCGAGCGGCTGCCAAAGAGCTTTCCAACGAGACACGGCTTTCCCTCCTGGCTCTTCGGGCGTGGGAGCTGTGGCCAGAGCCGCGGCCCTACCGGAAAATGCTTCGCAGGCTGGCTCGGCGGCGCCAGGTGGGCGCCGGTGGCGCCGAGGCTGACGGCCGCCGCAAAGCCCGCAGCCCCACGGGCTGTGGGGCCACGCGAGCGGCTGCCAAAGAGCTTTCCAACGAGGCACGGCTTTCCCTCCTGGCTCTTCGGGCGTGGGAGCTGTGGCCAGAGACGCGGCCCTACCGGAAAATGCTTCGCAGGCTGGCTCGGCGTCACCACGTGGGCGCCGGTGGCGCCGAGGCTGACGGCCGCCGCAAAGCCCGCAGCCCCACGGGCTGTGGGGCCACGCGAGCCCCTGCCAAAGAGCTTTCCAACGAGGCACGGCTTTCCCTCCTGGCTCTTCAGGCGTGGGAGCTGTGGCCAGAGCCGCGGCCCTACCGGAAAATGCTTCGCAGGCTGGCACGGCGGCGCCAGGTGGGCAGCGGTGGCGCCGAGGCTGATGGCCGCCGCAAAGCCCGCAGCCCCACGGGCTGTGGGGCCACGCGAGCGGCTGCCAAAGAGCTTTCCAACGAGGCACGGCTTTCCCTCCTGGCTCTTCGGGCGTGGGAGCTGTGGCCAGAGCCGCGGCCCTACCGGAAAATGCTTCGCAGGCTGGCTCGGCGACTCCAGGTGGGCGGCGGTGGCGGCGAGGCTGACGGCCGCCGCAAAGCCCGCAGCCCCACGGGCTGTGGGGCCACGCGAGCGGCTGCCAAAGAGCTTTCCAACGAGGCATGGCTTTCCCTCCTGGCTCTTCGGGCGTGGGAGCTGTGGCCAGAGCCGCGGCCCTACCAGAAAATGCTTCGCAGGCTGGCGCGGCGGCGCCACGTGGGCGCCGGTGGCGCCGAGGCTGATGGCCGCCGCAAAGCCCGCAGCCCCACGAACTGTGGGGCCACGCGAGCGGCTGCCAAAGAGCTTTCCAACGAGGCACGGCTTTCCCTCCTGGCTCTTCGGGCGTGGGAGCTGTGGCCAGAGCCGCGGCCCTACCGGAAAATGCTTCGCAGGCTGGCACGGCGGCACCTCGTGGGCGGCGGTGGCGCCGAGGCTGACGGCCGCCGCAAAGCCCGCAGCCCCACGGGCTGTGGGGCCACGCGAGCGGCTGACAAAGAGCTTTCCAATGAGGCACGGCTTTCCCTCCTGGCTCTTCGGGCGTGGGAGCCGTGGCCAGAGCCGCGGCCCTACCGGAAAATGCTTCGCAGGCTAGCTCGGCGGCGCCACGTGGGCGCCGGTGGCGCCAAGGCTGATGGCCGCCGCAAAGCCCGCAGCCCCACGGGCTGTGGGGCCACGCGAGCGGCTGCCAAAGATCTTTCCAACGAGGCACGGCTTTCCCTCCTGGCTCTTCGGGCGTGGGAGCTGTGGCCAGAGCCGCGGCCCTACCGGAAAATGCTTCGCAGGCTGGCTCGGCGGCGCCACGTGGGCGCCGGTGGCGCCGAGGCTGACGGCCGCCGTAAAGCCCGCAGCCCCACGGGCTGTGGGGCCACGCGAGCGGCTGCCAAAGAGCTTTCCAACGAGGCACGGCTTTCCCTCCTGGCTCTTCGGGTGTGGGAGCTGTGGCCAGAGCCGCGGCCCTACCGGAAAATGCTTCGCAGGCTGGCTCGGCGGCGCCAGGTGGGCGCCGGTGGCGCCGAGGCTGACGGCCCCCGCAAAGCCCGCAGCCCCACGGGCTGTGGGGCCACGCGAGCGGCTGCCAAAGAGCTTTCCAACGAGGCACGGCTTTCCCTCCTGGCTCTTCGGGCGTGGGAGCTGTGGCCAGAGACGCGGCCCTACCGGAAAATGCTTCGCAGGCTGGCTCGGCGGCGCCAGGTTGGCGGCGGTGGCGCCGAGGCTGACGGCCGCCGCAAAGCCCGCAGCCCCACGGGCTGTGGGGCCACGCGAGCGGCTGCCAAAGAGCTTTCCAACGAGGCATGGCTTTCCCTCCTGGCTCTTCGGGCGTGGGAGCTGTGGCCAGAGACGCGGCCCTACCGGAAAATGCTTCGCAGGCTGGCGCGGCGGCGCCACGTGGGCGCCGGTGGCGCCGAGGCTGATGGCCGCCGCAAAGCCCGCAGCCCCACGGGCTGTGGGGCCACGCGAGCGGCTGCCAAAGAGCTTTCCAACGAGGCACGGCTTTCCCTCCTGGCTCTTCGGGCGTGGGAGCTGTGGCCAGAGCCGCGGCCCTACCGGAAAATGCTTCGCAGGCTGGCTCGGCGGCGCCAGGTGGGCGGCGGTGGCGCCGAGGCTGACGGCCGCCGCAAAGCCCGCAGCCCCACGGGCTGTGGGGCCACGCGAGCGGCTGCCAAAGAGCTTTCCAACGAGGCATGGCTTTCCCTCCTGGCTCTTCGGGCGTGGGAGCTGTGGCCAGAGACGCGGCCCTACCGGAAAATGCTTCGCAGGCTGGCGCGGCGGCGCCACGTGGGCGCCGGTGGCGCCGAGGCTGATGGCTGCCGCAAAGCCCGCAGCCCCACGAACTGTGGGGCCACGCGAGCGGCTGCCAAAGAGCTTTCCAACGAGGCACGGCTTTCCCTCCTGGCTCTTCGGGCGTGGGAGCTGTGGCCAGAGCCGCGGCCCTACCGGAAAATGCTTCGCAGGCTGGCGCGGCGGCGCCAGGTGGGCAGCGGTGGCGCCGAGGCTGACGGCCGCCGCAAAGCCCGCAGCCCCACGGGCTGTGGGGCCACGCGAGCGGCTGCCAAAGAGCTTTCCAACGAGGCACGGCTTTCCCTCCTGGCTCTTCGGGCGTGGGAGCTGTGGCCAGAGCCGCGGCCCTACCCGAAAATGCTTCGCAGGCTGGCTCGGCGACTCTAGGTGCGCGCCGGTGGCGCCGAGGCTGACGGCCGCCGTAAAGCCCGCAGCCCCACGGGCTGTGGGGCCACGCGAGCGGCTGCCAAAGAGCTTTCCAACGAGGCACGGCTTTCCCTCCTGGCTCTTCGGGCGTGGGAGCTGTGGCCAGAGCCGCGGCCCTACCGGAAAATGCTTCGCAGGCTGGCTCGGCGGCGCCAGGTGGGCGCCGGTGGCGCCGAGGCTGACGGCCGCCGCAAAGCCCGCAGCCCCACGGGCTGTGGGGCCACGCGAGCGGCTGCCAAAGAGCTTTCCAACGAGGCACGGCTTTCCCTCCTGGCTCTTCGGGCGTGGGAGCTGTGGCCAGAGCCGCGGCCCTACCCGAAAATGCTTCGCAGGCTGGCTCGGCGACTCCAGGTGCGCGCCGGTGGCGCCGAGGCTGACGGCCGCCGTAAAGCCCGCAGCCCCACGGGCTGTGGGGCCACGCGAGCGGCTGCCAAAGAGCTTTCCAACGAGGCACGGCTTTCCCTCCTGGCTCTTCGGGCGTGGGAGCTGTGGCCAGAGCCGCGGCCCTACCGGAAAATGCTTCGCAGGCTGGCTCGGCGGCGCCAGGTGGGCGCCGGTGGCACCGAGGCTGACGGCCGCCGCAAAGCCCGCAGCCCCACGGGCTGTGGGGCCACGCGAGCGGCTGCCAAAGAGCTTTCCAACGAGGCACGGCTTTCCCTCCTGGCTCTTCGGGCGTGGGAGCTGTGGCCAGAGCCGCGGCCCTACCGGAAAATGCTTCGCAGGCTGGCTCGGCGTCACCACGTGGGCGCCGGTGGCGCCGAGGCTGACGGCCGCCGCAAAGCCCGCAGCCCCACGGGCTGTGGGGCCACGCGAGCCCCTGCCAAAGAGCTTTCCAACGAGGCACGGCTTTCCCTCCTGGCTCTTCAGGCGTGGGAGCTGTGGCCAGAGCCGCGGCCCTACCGGAAAATGCTTCGCAGGCTGGCGCGGCGGCGCCAGGTGGGCAGCGGTGGCGCCGAGGCTGATGGCCGCCGCAAAGCCCGCAGCCCCACGGGCTGTGGGGCCACGCGAGCGGCTGCCAAAGAGCTTTCCAACGAGGCACGGCTTTCCCTCCTGGCTCTTCGGGCGTGGGAGCTGTGGCCAGAGCCGCGGCCCTACCCGAAAATGCTTCGCAGGCTGGCTCGGCGACTCCAGGTGGGCGGCGGTGGCGGCGAGGCTGACGGCCGCCGCAAAGCCCGCAGCCCCACGGGCTGTGGGGCCACGCGAGCGGCTGCCAAAGAGCTTTCCAACGAGGCATGGCTTTCCCTCCTGGCTCTTCGGGCGTGGGAGCTGTGGCCAGAGCCGCGGCCCTACCAGAAAATGCTTCGCAGGCTGGCGCGGCGGCGCCACGTGGGCGCCGGTGGCGCCGAGGCTGATGGCCGCCGCAAAGCCCGCAGCCCCACGGGCTGTGGGGCCACGCGAGCGGCTGCCAAAGAGCTTTCCAACGAGGCACGGCTTTCCCTCCTGGCTCTTCGGGCGTGGGAGCTGTGGCCAGAGCCGCGGCCCTACCGGAAAATGCTTCGCAGGCTGGCACGGCGGCACCTCGTGGGCGGCGGTGGCGCCGAGGCTGACGGCCGCCGCAAAGCCCGCAGCCCCACGGGCTGTGGGGCCACGCGAGCGGCTGACAAAGAGCTTTCCAATGAGGCACGGCTTTCCCTCCTGGCTCTTCGGGCGTGGGAGCCGTGGCCAGAGCCGAGGCCCTACCGGAAAATGCTTCGCAGGCTAGCTCGGCGGCGCCACGTGGGCGCCGGTGGCGCCAAGGCTGATGGCCGCCGCAAAGCCCGCAGCCCCACGGGCTGTGGGGCCACGCGAGCGGCTGCCAAAGATCTTTCCAACGAGGCACGGCTTTCCCTCCTGGCTCTTCGGGCGTGGGAGCTGTGGCCAGAGCCGCGGCCCTACCAGAAAATGCTTCGCAGGCTGGCTCGGCGGCGCCACGTGGGCGCCGGTGGCGCCGAGGCTGACGGCCGCCGTAAAGCCCGCAGCCCCACGGGCTGTGGGGCCACGCGAGCGGCTGCCAAAGAGCTTTCCAACGAGGCACGGCTTTCCCTCCTGGCTCTTCGGGCGTGGGAGCTGTGGCCAGAGCCGCGGCCCTACCGGAAAATGCTTCGCAGGCTGGCTCGGCGGCGCCAGGTGGGCGCCGGTGGCGCCGAGGCTGACGGCCGCCGCAAAGCCCGCAGCCCCACGGGCTGTGGGGCCACGCGAGCGGCTGCCAAAGAGCTTTCCAACGAGGCACGGCTTTCCCTCCTGGCTCTTCGGGCGTGGGAGCTGTGGCCAGAGACGCGGCCCTACCGGAAAATGCTTCGCAGGCTGGCTCGGCGGCGCCAGGTTGGCGGCGGTGGCGCCGAGGCTGACGGCCGCCGCAAAGCCCGCAGCCCCACGGGCTGTGGGGCCACGCGAGCGGCTGCCAAAGAGCTTTCCAACGAGGCATGGCTTTCCCTCCTGGCTCTTCGGGCGTGGGAGCTGTGGCCAGAGACGCGGCCCTACCGGAAAATGCTTCGCAGGCTGGCGCGGCGGCGCCACGTGGGCGCCGGTGGCGCCGAGGCTGATGGCCGCCGCAAAGCCCGCAGCCCCACGAACTGTGGGGCCACGCGAGCGGCTGCCAAAGAGCTTTCCAACGAGGCACGGCTTTCCCTCCTGGCTCTTCGGGCGTGGGAGCTGTGGCCAGAGCCGCGGCCCTACCGGAAAATGCTTCGCAGGCTGGCTCGGCGGCGCCAGGTGGGCGCCGGTGGCGCCGAGGCTGACGGCCGCCGCAAAGCCCGCAGCCCCACGGGCTGTGGGGCCACGCGAGCGGCTGCCAAAGAGCTTTCCAACGAGGCATGGCTTTCCCTCCTGGCTCTTCGGGCGTGGGAGCTGTGGCCAGAGACGCGGCCCTACCGGAAAATGCTTCGCAGGCTGGCGCGGCGGCGCCACGTGGGCGCCGGTGGCGCCGAGGCTGATGGCTGCCGCAAAGCCCGCAGCCCCACGAACTGTGGGGCCACGCGAGCGGCTGCCAAAGAGCTTTCCAACGAGGCACGGCTTTCCCTCCTGGCTCTTCGGGCGTGGGAGCTGTGGCCAGAGCCGCGGCCCTACCGGAAAATGCTTCGCAGGCTGGCGCGGCGGCGCCAGGTGGGCAGCGGTGGCGCCGAGGCTGACGGCCGCCGCAAAGCCCGCAGCCCCACGGGCTGTGGGGCCACGCGAGCGGCTGCCAAAGAGCTTTCCAACGAGGCACGGCTTTCCCTCCTGGCTCTTCGGGCGTGGGAGCTGTGGCCAGAGCCGCGGCCCTACCCGAAAATGCTTCGCAGGCTGGCTCGGCGACTCCAGGTGGGCGCCGGTGGCGCCGAGGCTGACGGCCGCCGTAAAGCCCGCAGCCCCACGGGCTGTGGGGCCACGCGAGCGGCTGCCAAAGAGCTTTCCAACGAGGCACGGCTTTCCCTCCTGGCTCTTCGGGCGTGGGAGCTGTGGCCAGAGCCGCGGCCCTACCGGAAAATGCTTCGCAGGCTGGCTCGGCGGCGCCAGGTGGGCGCCGGTGGCGCCGAGGCTGACGGCCGCCGCAAAGCCCGCAGCCCCACGGGCTGTGGGGCCACGCGAGCGGCTGCCAAAGAGCTTTCCAACGAGGCACGGCTTTCCCTCCTGGCTCTTCGGGCGTGGGAGCTGTGGCCAGAGCCGCGGCCCTACCGGAAAATGCTTCGCAGGCTGGCTCGGCGGCACCACGTGGGCGCCGGTGGCGCCGAGGCTGACGGCCGCCGCAAAGCCCGCAGCCCCACGGGCTGTGGGGCCACGCGAGCCCCTGCCAAAGAGCTTTCCAACGAGGCACGGCTTTCCCTCCTGGCTCTTCAGGCGTGGGAGCTGTGGCCAGAGCCGTGGCCCTACCCGAAAATGCTTCGCAGGCTGGCGCGGCGGCGCCAGGTGGGCAGCGGTGGCGCCGAGGCTGATGGCCGCCGCAAAGCCCGCAGCCCCACGGGCTGTGGGGCCACGCGAGCGGCTGCCAAAGAGCTTTCCAACGAGGCACGGCTTTCCCTCCTGGCTCTTCGGGTGTGGGAGCTGTGGCCAGAGCCGCGGCCCTACCGGAAAATGCTTCGCAGGCTGGCTCGGCAGCGCCAGGTGGGCGCCGGTGGCGCCGAGGCTGACGGCCGCCGCAAAGCCCGCAGCCCCACGGGCTGTGGGGCCACGCGAGCGGCTGCCAAAGAGCTTTCCAACGAGGCACGGCTTTCCCTCCTGGCTCTTCGGGCGTGGGAGCTGTGGCCAGAGAAGCGGCGCTACCCGAAAATGCTTCGCAGGCTGGCTCGGCGACGCCAGGTGGGCGGCGGTGGCGGCGAGGCTGACGGCCCCCGCAAAGCCCGCAGCCCCACGGGCTGTGGGGCCACGCGAGCGGCTGCCAAAGAGCTTTCCAACGAGGCACGGCTTTCCCTCCTGGCTCTTCGGGCGTGGGAGCTGTGGCCAGAGCCGCGGCCCTACCGGAAAATGCTTCGCAGGCTGGCTCGGCGGCGCCAGGTGGGCGCCGGTGGCGCCGAGGCTGATGGCCGCCGCAAAGCCCGCAGCCCCACGGGCTGTGGGGCCACGCGAGCGGCTGCCAAAGAGCTTTCCAACGAGGCACGGCTTTCCCTCCTGGCTCTTCGGGCGTGGGAGCTGTGGCCAGAGACGCGGCCCTACCGGAAAATGCTTCGCAGGCTGGCTCGGCGGCGCCAGGTTGGCGGCGGTGGCGCGGAGGCTGACGGCCGCCGCAAAGCCCGCAGCCCCACGGGCTGTGGGGCCACGCGAGCGGCTGCCAAAGAGCTTTCCAACGAGGCACGGCTTTCCCTCCTGGCTCTTCGGGCGTGGGAGCTGTCGCCAGAGCCGCGGCCCTACCGGAAAATGCTTCGCAGGCTGGCTCGGCGGCGCCAGGTGGGCGGCGGTGGCGCCGAGGCTGACGGCCGCCGCAAAGCCCGCAGCCCCACGGGCTGTGGGGCCACGCGAGCGGCTGCCAAAGAGCTTTCCAACGAGGCATGGCTTTCCCTCCTGGCTCTTCGGGCGTGGGAGCTGTGGCCAGAGACGCGGCCCTACCGGAAAATGCTTCGCAGGCTGGCGCGGCGGCGCCACGTGGGCGCCGGTGGCGCCGAGGCTGATGGCCGCCGCAAAGCCCGCAGCCCCACGAACTGTGGGGCCACGCGAGCGGCTGCCAAAGAGCTTTCCAACGAGGCACGGCTTTCCCTCCTGGCTCTTCGGGCGTGGGAGCTGTGGCCAGAGCCGCGGCCCTACCGGAAAATGCTTCGCAGGCTGGCTCGGCGGCGCCAGGTGGGCGGCGGTGGCGCCGAGGCTGACGGCCGCCGCAAAGCCCACAGCCCCACGGGCTGTGGGGCCACGCGAGCGGCTGCCAAAGAGCTTTCCAACGAGGCACGGCTTTCCCTCCTGGCTCTTCGGGCGTGGGAGCTGTCGCCAGAGCCGCGGCCCTACCGGAAAATGCTTCGCAGGCTGGCTCGGCGACTCCAGGTGGGCGCCGGTGGCGGCGAGGCTGACGGCCGCCGCAAAGCCCGCAGCCCCACGGGCTGTGGGGCCACGCGAGCGGCTGCCAAAGAGCTTTCCAACGAGGCACGGCTTTCCCTCCTGGCTCTTCGGGCGTGGGAGCTGTGGCCAGAGCCGCGGCCCTACCAGAAAATGCTTCGCAGGCTGGCGCGGCGGCGCCACGTGGGCGCCGGTGGCGCCGAGGCTGATGGCCGCCGCAAAGCCCGCAGCCCCACGAACTGTGGGGCCACGCGAGCGGCTGCCAAAGAGCTTTCCAACGAGGCACGGCTTTCCCTCCTGGCTCTTCGGGCGTGGGAGCTGTGGCCAGAGACGCGGCCCTACCGGAAAATGCTTCGCAGGCTGGCACGGCGGCACCACGTGGGCGCCGGTGGCGCCGAGGCTGACGGCCGCCGCAAAGCCCGCAGCCCCACGGGCTGTGGGGCCACGCGAGCGGCTGACAAAGAGCTTTCCAATGACGCACGACTTTCCCTCCTGGCTCTTCGGGCGTGGGAGCCGTGGCCAGAGCCGCGGCCCTACCCGAAAATGCTTCGCAGGCTGGCTCGGCGGCGCCAGGTGGGCGCCGGTGGCGCCGAGGCTGACGGCCCCCGCAAAGCCCGCAGCCCCACGGGCTGTGGGGCCACGCGAGCGGCTGCCAAAGAGCTTTCCAACGAGGCACGGCTTTCCCTCCTGGCTCTTCGGGCGTGGGAGCTGTGGCCAGAGCCGCGGCCCTACCCGAAAATGCTTCGGGGGCTGGCTCGGCGGCGCCAGGTGGGCGCCGGTGGCGCCGAGGCTGATGGCCGCCGCAAAGCCCGCAGCCCCACGGGCTGTGGGGCCACGCGAGCGGCTGCCAAAGAGCTTTCCAACGAGGCACGGCTTTCCCTCCTGGCTCTTCGGGCGTGGGAGCTGTGGCCAGAGACGCGGCCCTACCGGAAAATGCTTCGCAGGCTGGCTCGGCGGCGCCAGGTTGGCGGCGGTGGCGCCGAGGCTGACGGCCGCCGCAAAGCCCGCAGCCCCACGGGCTGTGGGGCCACGCGAGCGGCTGCCAAAGAGCTTTCCAACGAGGCATGGCTTTCCCTCCTGGCTCTTCGGGCGTGGGAGCTGTGGCCAGAGACGCGGCCCTACCGGAAAATGCTTCGCAGGCTGGCGCGGCGGCGCCACGTGGGCGCCGGTGACGCCGAGGCTGATGGCCGCCGCAAAGCCCGCAGCCCCACGAACTGTGGGGCCACGCGAGCGGCTGCCAAAGAGCTTTCCAACGAGGCACGGCTTTCCCTCCTGGCTCTTCGGGCGTGGGAGCTGTCGCCAGAGCCGCGGCCCTACCGGAAAATGCTTCGCAGGCTGGCTCGGCGGCGCCAGGTGGGCGGCGGTGGCGCCGAGGCTGACGGCCGCCGCAAAGCCCGCAGCCCCACGGGCTGTGGGGCCACGCGAGCGGCTGCCAAAGAGCTTTCCAACGAGGCATGGCTTTCCCTCCTGGCTCTTCGGGCGTGGGAGCTGTGGCCAGAGACGCGGCCCTACCGGAAAATGCTTCGCAGGCTGGCGCGGCGGCGCCACGTGGGCGCCGGTGGCGCCGAGGCTGATGGCCGCCGCAAAGCCCGCAGCCCCACGAACTGTGGGGCCACGCGAGCGGCTGCCAAAGAGCTTTCCAACGAGGCACGGCTTTCCCTCCTGGCTCTTCGGGCGTGGGAGCTGTGGCCAGAGCCGCGGCCCTACCGGAAAATGCTTCGCAGGCTGGCACGGCGGCACCTCGTGGGCGGCGGTGGCGCCGAGGCTGACGGCCGCCGCAAAGCCCGCAGCCCCACGGGCTGTGGGGCCACGCGAGCCCCTGCCAAAGAGCTTTCCAATGACGCACGACTTTCCCTCCTGGCTCTTCGGGCGTGGGAGCCGTGGCCAGAGCCGCGGCCCTACCGGAAAATGCTTCGCAGGCTGGCTCGGCGGCGCCAGGTGGGCGCCGGTGGCGCCGAGGCTGACGGCCGCCGCAAAGCCCGCAGCCCCACGGGCTGTGGGGCCACGCGAGCGGCTGCCAAAGAGCTTTCCAACGAGGCACGGCTTTCCCTCCTGGCTCTTCGGGCGTGGGAGCTGTGGCCAGAGAAGCGGCCCTACCCGAAAATGCTTCGCAGGCTGGCTCGGCGACGCCAGGTGGGCGGCGGTGGCGGCGAGGCTGACGGCCCCCGCAAAGCCCGCAGCCCCACGGGCTGTGGGGCCACGCGAGCGGCTGCCAAAGAGCTTTCCAACGAGGCACGGCTTTCCCTCCTGGCTCTTCGGGCGTGGGAGCTGTGGCCAGAGCCGCGGCCCTACCGGAAAATGCTTCGGGGGCTGGCTCGGCGGCGCCAGGTGGGCGCCGGTGGCGCCGAGGCTGATGGCCGCCGCAAAGCCCGCAGCCCCACGGGCTGTGGGGCCACGCGAGCGGCTGCCAAAGAGCTTTCCAACGAGGCACGGCTTTCCCTCCTGGCTCTTCGGGCGTGGGAGCTGTGGCCAGAGCCGCGGCCCTACCGGAAAATGCTTCGCAGGCTGGCTCGGCGGCGCCAGGTGGGCGGCGGTGGCGCCGAGGCTGACGGCCGCCGCAAAGCCCGCAGCCCCACGGGCTGTGGGGCCACGCGAGCGGCTGCCAAAGAGCTTTCCAACGAGGCACGGCTTTCCCTCCTGGCTCTTCGGGCGTGGGAGCTGTGGCCAGAGACGCGGCCCTACCGGAAAATGCTTCGGGGGCTGGCGCGGCGGCACCACGTGGGCGCCGGTGGCACCGAGGCTGACGGCCGCCGCAAAGCCCGCAGCCCCACGGGCTGTGGGGCCACGCGAGCGGCTGCCAAAGAGCTTTCCAACGAGGCATGGCTTTCCCTCCTGGCTCTTCGGGCGTGGGAGCTGTGGCCAGAGCCGCGGCCCTACCGGAAAATGCTTCGCAGGCTGGCTCGGCGACTCCAGGTGGGCGGCGGTGGCGGCGAGGCTGACGGCCGCCGCAAAGCCCGCAGCCCCACGGGCTGTGGGGCCACGCGAGCGGCTGCCAAAGAGCTTTCCAACGAGGCACGGCTTTCCCTCCTGGCTCTTCGGGCGTGGGAGCTGTGGCCAGAGCCGCGGCCCTACCGGAAAATGCTTCGCAGGCTGGCGCGGCGGCGCCACGTGGGCGCCGGTGGCGCCGAGGCTGATGGCCGCCGCAAAGCCCGCAGCCCCATGAACTGTGGGGCCACGCGAGCGGCTGCCAAAGAGCTTTCCAACGAGGCACGGCTTTCCCTCCTGGCTCTTCGGGCGTGGGAGCTGTGGCCAGAGCCGCGGCCCTACCGGAAAATGCTTCGCAGGCTGGCACGGCGGCACCTCGTGGGCGGCGGTGGCGCCGAGGCTGACGGCCGCCGCAAAGCCCGCAGCCCCACGGGCTGTGGGGCCACGCGAGCGGCTGACAAAGAGCTTTCCAACGAGGCACGGCTTTCCCTCCTGGCTCTTCGGGCGTGGGAGCCGTGGCCAGAGCCGCGGCCCTACCGGAAAATGCTTCGCAGGCTAGCTCGGCGGCGCCACGTGGGCGCCGGTGGCGCCAAGGCTGATGGCCGCCGCAAAGCCCGCAGCCCCACGGGCTGTGGGGCCACGCGAGCGGCTGCCAAAGATCTTTCCAACGAGGCACGGCTTTCCCTCCTGGCTCTTCGGGCGTGGGAGCTGTGGCCAGAGCCGCGGCCCTACCGGAAAATGCTTCGCAGGCTGGCTCGGCGGCGCCACGTGGGCGCCGGTGGCGCCGAGGCTGACGGCCGCCGTAAAGCCCGCAGCCCCACGGGCTGTGGGGCCACGCGAGCGGCTGCCAAAGAGCTTTCCAACGAGGCACGGCTTTCCCTCCTGGCTCTTCGGGTGTGGGAGCTGTGGCCAGAGCCGCGGCCCTACCGGAAAATGCTTCGCAGGCTGGCTCGGCGGCGCCAGGTGGGCGGCGGTGGCGCCGAGGCTGACGGCCGCCGCAAAGCCCGCAGCCCCACGGGCTGTGGGGCCACGCGAGCGGCTGCCAAAGAGCTTTCCAACGAGGCACGGCTTTCCCTCCTGGCTCTTCGGGCGTGGGAGCTGTGGCCAGAGCCGCGGCCCTACCGGAAAATGCTTCGCAGGCTGGCTCGGCGGCGCCAGGTGGGCGCCGGTGGCGCCGAGGCTGACGGCCGCCGCAAAGCCCGCAGCCCCACGGGCTGTGGGGCCACGCGAGCGGCTGCCAAAGAGCTTTCCAACGAGGCATGGCTTTCCCTCCTGGCTCTTCGGGCGTGGGAGCTGTGGCCAGAGACGCGGCCCTACCGGAAAATGCTTCGCAGGCTGGCTCGGCGGCGCCAGGTTGGCGGCGGTGGCGCCGAGGCTGACGGCCGCCGCAAAGCCCGCAGCCCCACGGGCTGTGGGGCCACGCGAGCGGCTGCCAAAGAGCTTTCCAACGAGGCATGGCTTTCCCTCCTGGCTCTTCGGGCGTGGGAGCTGTGGCCAGAGATGCGGCCCTACCGGAAAATGCTTCGCAGGCTGGCGCGGCGGCGCCACGTGGGCGCCGGTGGCGCCGAGGCTGATGGCCGCCGCAAAGCCCGCAGCCCCACGAACTGTGGGGCCACGCGAGCGGCTGCCAAAGAGCTTTCCAACGAGGCACGGCTTTCCCTCCTGGCTCTTCGGGCGTGGGAGCTGTGGCCAGAGCCGCGGCCCTACCGGAAAATGCTTCGCAGGCTGGCTCGGCGGCGCCAGGTGGGCGGCGGTGGCGCCGAGGCTGACGGCCGCCGCAAAGCCCGCAGCCCCACGGGCTGTGGGGCCACGCGAGCGGCTGCCAAAGAGCTTTCCAACGAGGCATGGCTTTCCCTCCTGGCTCTTCGGGCGTGGGAGCTGTGGCCAGAGACGCGGCCCTACCGGAAAATGCTTCGCAGGCTGGCGCGGCGGCGTCACGTGGGCGCCGGTGGCGCCGAGGCTAATGGCCGCCGCAAAGCCCGCAGCCCCACGAACTGTGGGGCCACGCGAGCGGCTGCCAAAGAGCTTTCCAACGAGGCACGGCTTTCCCTCCTGGCTCTTCGGGCGTGGGAGCTGTGGCCAGAGCCGCGGCCCTACCGGAAAATGCTTCGCAGGCTGGCGCGGCGGCGCCAGGTGGGCGGCGGTGGCGCCGAGGCTGACGGCCGCCGCGAAGCCCGCAGCCCCACGGGCTGTGGGGCCACGCGAGCGGCTGCCAAAGAGCTTTCCAACGAGGCACGGCTTTCCCTCCTGGCTCTTCGGGCGTGGGAGCTGTGGCCAGAGCCGCGGCCGTACCGGAAAATGCTTCGCAATCTGGCGCGGCGGCACCACGTGGACGCCGGTGGCACCGAGGCTGACGGCCGCCGCAAAGCCCGCAGCCCCACGGGCTGTGGGGCCACGCGAGCGGCTGCCAAAGAGCTTTCCAACGAGGCACGGCTTTCCCTCCTGGCTCTTCGGGCGTGGGAGCTGTGGCCAGAGCCGCGGCCCTACCGGAAAATGCTTCGCAGGCTGGCACGGCGGCACCACGTGGGCGCCGGTGGCACCGAGGCTGACGGCCGCCGCAAAGCCCGCAGCCCCACGGGCTGTGGGGCCACGCGAGCGGCTGCCAAAGAGCTTTCCAACGAGGCACGGCTTTCCCTCCTGGCTCTTCGGGCGTGGGAGCTGTGGCCAGAGCCGCGGCCCTACCGGAAAATGCTTCGCAGGCTGGCTCGGCGGCGCCAGGTGGGCGCCGGTGGCGCCGAGGCTGACGGCCGCCGCAAAGCCCGCAGCCCCACGGGCTGTGGGGCCACGCGAGCGGCTGCCAAAGAGCTTTCCAACGAGGCACGGCTTTCCCTCCTGGCTCTTCGGGCGTGGGAGCTGTCGCCAGAGCCGCGGCCCTACCGGAAAATGCTTCGCAGGCTGGCTCGGCGGCGCCAGGTGGGCGGCGGTGGCGCCGAGGCTGACGGCCGCCGCAAAGCCCGCAGCCCCACGGGCTGTGGGGCCACGCGAGCGGCTGCCAAAGACCTTTCCAACGAGGCACGGCTTTCCCTCCTGGCTCTTCGGGCGTGGGAGCTGTGGCCAGAGACGCGGCCCTACCCGAAAATGCTTCGCAGGCTGGCTCGGCGACGCCAGGTGGGCGCGGATGGCGCCGAGGCTGACGGCCCCCGCAAAGCCCGCAGCCCCACGGGCTGTGGGGCCACGCGAGCGGCTGCCAAAGAGCTTTCCAACGAGGCATGGCTTTCCCTCCTGGCTCTTCGGGCGTGGGAGCTGTGGCCAGAGACGCGGCCCTACCGGAAAATGCTTCGAAGGCTGGCGCGGCGGCGCCAGGAGGGCGGCGGTGGCGCCGAGGCTGATGGCCGCCGCAAAGCCCGCAGCCCCACGAACTGTGGGGCCACGCGAGCGGCTGCCAAAGAGCTTTCCAACGAGGCACGGCTTTCCCTCCTGGCTCTTCGGGCGTGGGAGCTGTGGCCAGAGCCGCGGCCCTACCGGAAAATGCTTCGCAGGCTGGCTCGGCGGCACCACGTAGGCACCGGTGGCGCCGAGGCTGACGGCCGCCGCAAAGCCCGCAGCCCCACGGGCTGTGGGGCCACGCGAGCGCCTGCCAAAGAGCTTTCCAACGAGGCACGGCTTTCCCTCCTGGCTCTTCGGGCGTGGGAGCTGTGGCCAGAGCCGCGGCCCTACCGGAAAATGCTTCGCAGGCTGGCTCGGCGGCGCCAGGTGGGCGCCGGTGGCGCCGAGGCTGACGGCCGCCGCAAAGCCCGCAGCCCCACGGGCTGTGGGGCCACGCGAGCGGCTGCCAAAGAGCTTTCCAACGAGGCACGGCTTTCCCTCCTGGCTCTTCGGGCGTGGGAGCTGTGGCCAGAGCCGCGGCCCTACCGGAAAATGCTTCGCAGGCTGGCTCGGCGGCGCCAGGTGGGCGCCGGTGGCGCCGAGGCTGACGGCCGCCGCAAAGCCCGCAGCCCCACGGGCTGTGGGGCCACGCGAGCGGCTGCCAAAGAGCTTTCCAACGAGGCACGGCTTTCCCTCCTGGCTCTTCGGGCGTGGGAGCTGTGGCCAGAGACGCGGCCCTACCGGAAAATGCTTCGCAGGCTGGCACGGCGGCACCACGTGGGCGGCTGTGGCGCCGAGGCTGACGGCCGCCGCAAAGCCCGCAGCCCCACGGGCTGTGGGGCCACGCGAGCGGCTGCCAAAGAGCTTTCCAACGAGGCACGGCTTTCCCTCCTGGCTCTTCGGGCGTGGGAGCCGTGGCCAGAGCCGCGGCCCTACCGGAAAATGCTTCGCAGGCTGGCTCGGCGGCGCCAGGTGGGCGCCGGTGGCGCCGAGGGTGACGGCCGCCGCAAAGCCCGCAGCCCCACGGGCTGTGGGGCCACGCGAGCGGCTGCCAAAGAGCTTTCCAACGAGGCACGGCTTTCCCTCCTGGCTCTTCGGGCGTGGGAGCTGTGGCCAGAGCCGCGGCCCTACCGGAAAATGCTTCGCAGGCTGGCACGGCGGCACCACGTGGGCGGCTGTGGCGCCGAGGCTGACGGCCGCCGCAAAGCCCGCAGCCCCACGGGCTGTGGGGCCACGCGAGCGGCTGCCAAAGAGCTTTCCAACGAGGCACGGCTTTCCCTCCTGGCTCTTCGGGCGTGGGAGCTGTGGCCAGAGACGCGGCCCTACCGGAAAATGCTTCGCAGGCTGGCACGGCGGCAGCTCGTGGGCGGCGGTGGCGCCGAGGCTGACGGCCGCCGCAAAGCCCGCAGCCCCACGGGCTGTGGGGCCACGCGAGCGGCTGCCAAAGAGCTTTCCAACGAGGCACGGCTTTCCCTCCTGGCTCTTCGGGCGTGGGAGCTGTGGCCAGAGCCGCGGCCCTACCGGAAAATGCTTCGCAGGCTGGCTCGGCGGCGCCAGGTGGGCGCCGGTGGCACCGAGGCTGACGGCCGCCGCAAAGCCCGCAGCCCCACGGGCTGTGGGGCCACGCGAGCGGCTGCCAAAGAGCTTTCCAACGAGGCACGGCTTTCCCTCCTGGCTCTTCGGGCGTGGGAGCTGTGGCCAGAGCCGCGGCCCTACCGGAAAATGCTTCGCAATCTGGCGCGGCGGCACCACGTGGGCGCCGGTGGCACCGAGGCTGACGGCCGCCGCAAAGCCCGCAGCCCCACGGGCTGTGGGGCCACGCGAGCGGCTGCCAAAGAGCTTTCCAACGAGGCACGGCTTTCCCTCCTGGCTCTTCGGGCGTGGGAGCTGTGGCCAGAGCCGCGGCCCTACCGGAAAATGCTTCGCAGGCTGGCGCGGCGGCGCCAGGTGGGCGGCGGTGGCGCCGAGGCTGACGGCCGCCGTAAAGCCCGCAGCCCCACGGGCTGTGGGGCCACGCGAGCGGCTGCCAAAGAGCTTTCCAACGAGGCACGGCTTTCCCTCCTGGCTCTTCGGGCGTGGGAGCTGTGGCCAGAGAAGCGGCCCTACCCGAAAATGCTTCGCAGGCTGGCTCGGCGACGCCAGGTGGGCGGCGGTGGCGGCGAGGCTGACGGCCCCCGCAAAGCCCGCAGCCCACCGAACTGTGGGGCCACGCGAGCGGCTGCCAAAGAGCTTTCCAACGAGGCACGGCTTTCCCTCCTGGCTCTTCGGGCGTGGGAGCTGTGGCCAGAGCCGCAGCCCTACCGGAAAATGCTTCGCAGGCTGGCACGGCGGCACCACGTAGGCACCGGTGGCGGCGAGGCTGACGGCCGCCGCAAAGCCCGCAGCCCCACGGGCTGTGGGGCCACGCGAGCGGCTGCCAAAGAGCTTTCCAACGAGGCACGGCTTTCCCTCCTGGCTCTTCGGGCGTGGGAGCTGTGGCCAGAGCCGCGGCCCTACCGGAAAATGCTTCGCAGGCTGGCTCGGCGGCGCCAGGTGGGCGCCGGTGGCACCGAGGCTGACGGCCGCCGCAAAGCCCGCAGCCCCACGGGCTGTGGGGCCACGCGAGCGGCTGCCAAAGAGCTTTCCAACGAGGCACGGCTTTCCCTCCTGGCTCTTCGGGCATGGGAGCTGTGGCCAGAGCCGCGGCCCTACCGGAAAATGCTTCGCAGGCTGGCTCGGCGGCGCCACGTGGGCGCCGGTGCCGCCGAGACTGACGGCCGCCGCAAAGCCCGCAGCCCCACGGGCTGTGGGGCCACGCGAGCGGCTGCCAAAGAGCTTTCCAACGAGGCACGGCTTTCCCTCCTGGCTCTTCGGGCGTGGGAGCTGTGGCCAGAGACGCGGCCCTACCGGAAAATGCTTCGCAGGCTGGCTCGGCGGCGCCATGTTGGCGGCGGTGGCGCCGAGGCTGACGGCCGCCGCAAAGCCCGCAGCCCCACGGGCTGTGGGGCCACTCGAGCGGCTGCCAAAGAGCTTTCCAACGAGGCATGGCTTTCCCTCCTGGCTCTTCTGGCGTGGGAGCTGTGGCCAGAGACGCGGCCCTACCGGAAAATGCTTCGCAGGCTGGCGCGGCGGCGCCACGTGGGCGCCGGTGGCGCCGAGGCTGATGGCCGCCGCAAAGCCCGCAGCCCCACGAACTGTGGGGCCACGCGAGCGGCTGCCAAAGAGCTTTCCAACGAGGCATGGCTTTCCCTCCTGGCTCTTCGGGCGTGGGAGCTGTCGCCAGAGCCGCGGCCCTACCGGAAAATGCTTCGCAGGCTGGCACGGCGGCACCACGTAGGCACCGGTGGCGCCGAGGGTGACGGCCGCCGCAAAGCCCGCAGCCCCACGGGCTGTGGGGCCACGCGAGCGGCTGCCAAAGAGCTTTCCAACGAGGCACGGCTTTCCCTCCTGGCTCTTCGGGCGTGGGAGCTGTGGCCAGAGCCGCGGCCCTACCGGAAAATGCTTCGCAGGCTGGCACGGCGGCACCACGTGGGCGGCTGTGGCGCCGAGGCTGACGGCCGCCGCAAAGCCCGCAGCCCCACGGGCTGTGGGGCCACGCGAGCGGCTGCCAAAGAGCTTTCCAACGAGGCACGGCTTTCCCTCCTGGCTCTTCGGGCGTGGGAGCTGTGGCCAGAGACGCGGCCCTACCGGAAAATGCTTCGCAGGCTGGCACGGCGGCAGCTCGTGGGCGGCGGTGGCGCCGAGGCTGACGGCCGCCGCAAAGCCCGCAGCCCCACGGGCTGTGGGGCCACGCGAGCGGCTGCCAAAGAGCTTTCCAACGAGGCACGGCTTTCCCTCCTGGCTCTTCGGGCGTGGGAGCTGTGGCCAGAGCCGCGGCCCTACCGGAAAATGCTTCGCAGGCTGGCTCGGCGGCGCCAGGTGGGCGCCGGTGGCACCGAGGCTGACGGCCGCCGCAAAGCCCGCAGCCCCACGGGCTGTGGGGCCACGCGAGCGGCTGCCAAAGAGCTTTCCAACGAGGCACGGCTTTCCCTCCTGGCTCTTCGGGCGTGGGAGCTGTGGCCAGAGCCGCGGCCCTACCGGAAAATGCTTCGCAATCTGGCGCGGCGGCACCACGTGGGCGCCGGTGGCACCGAGGCTGACGGCCGCCGCAAAGCCCGCAGCCCCACGGGCTGTGGGGCCACGCGAGCGGCTGCCAAAGAGCTTTCCAACGAGGCACGGCTTTCCCTCCTGGCTCTTCGGGCGTGGGAGCTGTGGCCAGAGCCGCGGCCCTACCGGAAAATGCTTCGCAGGCTGGCGCGGCGGCGCCAGGTGGGCGGCGGTGGCGCCGAGGCTGACGGCCGCCGTAAAGCCCGCAGCCCCACGGGCTGTGGGGCCACGCGAGCGGCTGCCAAAGAGCTTTCCAACGAGGCACGGCTTTCCCTCCTGGCTCTTCGGGCGTGGGAGCTGTGGCCAGAGAAGCGGCCCTACCCGAAAATGCTTCGCAGGCTGGCTCGGCGACGCCAGGTGGGCGGCGGTGGCGGCGAGGCTGACGGCCCCCGCAAAGCCCGCAGCCCACCGAACTGTGGGGCCACGCGAGCGGCTGCCAAAGAGCTTTCCAACGAGGCACGGCTTTCCCTCCTGGCTCTTCGGGCGTGGGAGCTGTGGCCAGAGCCGCAGCCCTACCGGAAAATGCTTCGCAGGCTGGCACGGCGGCACCACGTAGGCACCGGTGGCGGCGAGGCTGACGGCCGCCGCAAAGCCCGCAGCCCCACGGGCTGTGGGGCCACGCGAGCGGCTGCCAAAGAGCTTTCCAACGAGGCACGGCTTTCCCTCCTGGCTCTTCGGGCGTGGGAGCTGTGGCCAGAGCCGCGGCCCTACCGGAAAATGCTTCGCAGGCTGGCTCGGCGGCGCCAGGTGGGCGCCGGTGGCACCGAGGCTGACGGCCGCCGCAAAGCCCGCAGCCCCACGGGCTGTGGGGCCACGCGAGCGGCTGCCAAAGAGCTTTCCAACGAGGCACGGCTTTCCCTCCTGGCTCTTCGGGCATGGGAGCTGTGGCCAGAGCCGCGGCCCTACCGGAAAATGCTTCGCAGGCTGGCTCGGCGGCGCCACGTGGGCGCCGGTGCCGCCGAGACTGACGGCCGCCGCAAAGCCCGCAGCCCCACGGGCTGTGGGGCCACGCGAGCGGCTGCCAAAGAGCTTTCCAACGAGGCACGGCTTTCCCTCCTGGCTCTTCGGGCGTGGGAGCTGTGGCCAGAGACGCGGCCCTACCGGAAAATGCTTCGCAGGCTGGCTCGGCGGCGCCATGTTGGCGGCGGTGGCGCCGAGGCTGACGGCCGCCGCAAAGCCCGCAGCCCCACGGGCTGTGGGGCCACTCGAGCGGCTGCCAAAGAGCTTTCCAACGAGGCATGGCTTTCCCTCCTGGCTCTTCGGGCGTGGGAGCTGTGGCCAGAGACGCGGCCCTACCGGAAAATGCTTCGCAGGCTGGCGCGGCGGCGCCACGTGGGCGCCGGTGGCGCCGAGGCTGATGGCCGCCGCAAAGCCCGCAGCCCCACGAACTGTGGGGCCACGCGAGCGGCTGCCAAAGAGCTTTCCAACGAGGCATGGCTTTCCCTCCTGGCTCTTCGGGCGTGGGAGCTGTCGCCAGAGCCGCGGCCCTACCGGAAAATGCTTCGCAGGCTGGCACGGCGGCACCACGTAGGCACCGGTGGCGCCGAGGCTGACGGCCGCCGCAAAGCCCGCAGCCCCAAGGGCTGTGGGGCCACGCGAGCGGCTGCCAAAGAGCTTTCCAACGAGGCACGGCTTTCCCTCCTGGCTCTTCGGGCGTGGGAGCTGTGGCCAGAGCCGCGGCCCTACCGGAAAATGCTTCGCAGGCTGGCTCGGCGGCGCCAGGTGGGCGCCGGTGGCGCCGAGGCTGACGGCCGCCGCAAAGCCCGCAGCCCCACGGGCTGTGGGGCCACGCGAGCGGCTGCCAAAGAGCTTTCCAACGAGGCACGGCTTTCCCTCCTGGCTCTTCGGGCGTGGGAGCTGTGGCCAGAGCCGCGGCCCTACCGGAAAATGCTTCGCAGGCTGGCTCGGCGGCGCCACGTGGGCGGCGGTGGCGCCGAGGCTGACGGCCGCCGCAAAGCCCGCAGCCCCACGGGCTGTGGGGCCACGCGAGCGGCTGCCAAAGAGCTTTCCAACGAGGCACGGCTTTCCCTCCTGGCTCTTCGGGCGTGGGAGCTGTGGCCAGAGCCGCGGCCCTACCGGAAAATGCTTCGCAGGCTGGCGCGGCGGCACCACGTGGGCGGCGGTGGCGCCGAGGCTGACGGCCGCCGCAAAGCCCGCAGCCCCACGGGCTGTGGGGCCACGTGAGCGGCTGCCAAAGAGCTTTCCAACGAGGCACGGCTTTCCCTCCTGGCTCTTCGGGCGTGGGAGCCGTGGCCAGAGCCGCGGCCCTACCGGAAAATGCTTCGCAGGCTGGCTCGGCGGCGCCAGGTGGGCGCAGGTGGCGCCAAGGCTGATGGCCGCCGCAAAGCCCGCAGCCCCACGGGCTGTGGGGCCACGCGAGCGGCTGCCAAAGAGCTTTCCAACGAGGCACGGCTTTCCCTCCTGGCTCTTCGGGCGTGGGAGCTGTGGCCAGAGCCGCGGCCCTACCGGAAAATGCTTCGCAGGCTGGCTCGGCGGCGCCAGGTGGGCGCCGGTGGCGCCGAGGCTGACGGCCGCCGCAAAGCCCGCAGCCCCACGAACTGTGGGGCCACGCGAGCGGCTGCCAAAGAGCTTTCCAACGAGGCACGGCTTTCCCTCCTGGCTCTTCGGGCGTGGGAGCTGTGGCCAGAGACGCGGCCCTACCGGAAAATGCTGCGCAGACTGGCACGGGGGCACCACGGAGGCACCGGTGGCGCCGAGGCTGACGGCCGCCGCAAAGCCCGCAGCCCCACGGGCTGTGGGGCCACGCGAGCGGCTGCCAAAGAGCTTTCCAACGAGGCACGGCTTTCCCTCCTGGCTCTTCGGGCGTGGGAGCTGTGGCCAGAGCCGCGGCCCTACCGGAAAATGCTTCGCAGGCTGGCTCGGCGACGCCAGGTGGGCGCCGGTGGCGCCGAGGCTGACGGCCGCCGCAAAGCCCGCAGCCCCACGGGCTGTGGGGCCACGCGAGCGGCTGCCAAAGAGCTTTCCAACGAGGCATGGCTTTCCCTCCTGGCTCTTCGGGCGTGGGAGCTGTGGCCAGAGCCGCGGCCCTACCGGAAAATGCTTCGCAGGCTGGCGCGGCGGCGCCACATGGGCGCCGGTGGCGCCGAGGCTGATGGCCGCCGCAAAGCCCGCAGCCCCACGAACTGTGGGGCCACGCGAGCGGCTGCCAAAGAGCTTTCCAACGAGGCACGGCTTTCCCTCCTGGCTCTTCGGGCGTGGGAGCTGTGGCCAGAGCCGCGGCCCTACCCGAAAATGCTTGGGGAGCTGGCTCGGCGACGCCAGGTGGGCGCCGGTGGCGCCGAGGCTGACGGCCGCCGCAAAGCCCGCAGCCCCACGGGCTGTGGGGCCACGCGAGCGGCTGCCAAAGAGCTTTCCAACGAGGCACGGCTTTCCCTCCTGGCTCTTCGGGCGTGGGAGCTGTGGCCAGAGCCGCGGCCCTACCGGAAAATGCTTCGCAGGCTGGCTCGGCGGCGCCAGGTGGGCGGCGGTGGCGCCGAGGCTGACGGCCGCCGCAAAGCCCGCAGCCCCACGGGCTGTGGGGCCACGCGAGCGGCTGCCAAAGAGCTTTCCAACGAGGCACGGCTTTCCCTCCTGGCTCTTCGGGCGTGGGAGCTGTGGCCAGAGCCGCGGCCCTACCGGAAAATGCTTCGCAGGCTGGCGCGGCGGCACCACGTGGGCGGCGGTGGCGCCGAGGCTGACGGCCGCCGCAAAGCCCGCAGCCCCACGGGCTGTGGGGCCACGTGAGCGGCTGCCAAAGAGCTTTCCAACGAGGCACGGCTTTCCCTCCTGGCTCTTCGGGCGTGGGAGCCGTGGCCAGAGCCGCGGCCCTACCGGAAAATGCTTCGCAGGCTGGCTCGGCGGCGCCAGGTGGGCGCCGGTGGCGCCAAGGCTGACGGCCGCCGCAAAGCCCGCAGCCCCACGGGCTGTGGGGCCACGCAAGCGGCTGCCAAAGAGCTTTCCAACGAGGCACGGCTTTCCCTCCTGGCTCTTCGGGCGTGGGAGCTGTGGCCAGAGCCGCGGCCCTACCGGAAAATGCTTCGCAGGCTGGCTCGGCGGCGCCAGGTGGGCGCTGGTGGCGCCGAGGCTGACGGCCGCCGCAAAGCCCGCAGCCCCACGGGCTGTGGGGCCACGCGAGCGGCTGCCAAAGAGCTTTCCAACGAGGCATGGCTTTCCCTCCTGGCTCTTCGGGCGTGGGAGCTGTGGCCAGAGACGCGGCCCTACCGGAAAATGCTTCGCAGGCTGGCGCGGCGGCGCCACGTGGGCGCCGGTGGCGCCGAGGCTGATGGCCGCCGCAAAGCCCGCAGCCCCACGAACTGTGGGGCCACGCGAGCGGCTGCCAAAGAGCTTTCCAACGAGGCATGGCTTTCCCTCCTGGCTCTTCGGGCGTGGGAGCTGTCGCCAGAGCCGCGGCCCTACCGGAAAATGCTTCGCAGGCTGGCACGGCGGCACCACGTAGGCACCGGTGGCGCCGAGGCTGACGGCCGCCGCAAAGCCCGCAGCCCCACGGGCTGTGGGGCCACGCGAGCGGCTGCCAAAGAGCTTTCCAACGAGGCACGGCTTTCCCTCCTGGCTCTTCGGGCGTGGGAGCTGTGGCCAGAGCCGCGGCCCTACCGGAAAATGCTTCGCAGGCTGGCTCGGCGGCACCAGGTGGGCGGCGGTGGCGCCGAGGCTGACGGCCGCCGCAAAGCCCGCAGCCCCACGGGCTGTGGGGCCACGCGAGCGGCTGCCAAAGAGCTTTCCAACGAGGCACGGCTTTCCCTCCTGGCTCTTCGGGCGTGGGAGCTGTGGCCAGAGACGCGGCCCTACCGGAAAATGCTTCGCAGGCTGGCTCGGCGGCGCCACGTGGGCGCCAGTGGCGCCGAGGCTGACGGCCGCCGCAAAGCCCGCAGCCCCACGGGCTGTGGGGCCACGCGAGCGGCTGCCAAAGAGCTTTCCAACGAGGCACGGCTTTCCCTCCTGGCTCTTCGGGCGTGGGAGCTGTGGCCAGAGCCGCGGCCCTACCGGAAAATGCTTCGCAGGCTGGCTCGGCGGCACCAGGTGGGCGCCGGTGGCGCCAAGGCTGATGGCCGCCGCAAAGCCCGCAGCCCCACGGGCTGTGGGGCCACGCGAGCGGCTGCCAAAGAGCTTTCCAACGAGGCACGGCTTTCCCTCCTGGCTCTTCGGGCGTGGGAGCTGTGGCCAGAGCCGCGGCCCTACCGGAAAATGCTTCGCAGGCTGGCTCGGCGGCGCCAGGTGGGCGGCGGTGGCGCCGAGGCTGATGGCCGCCGCAAAGCGCGCAGCCCCACGAACTGTGGGGCCACGCGAGCGGCTGCCAAAGAGCTTTCCAACGAGGCACGGCTTTCCCTCCTGGCTCTTCGGGCGTGGGAGCTGTGGCCAGAGCCGCGGCCCTACCGGAAAATGCTGCGCAGGCTGGCACGGCGGCACCACGTAGGCACCGGTGGCGCCGAGGCTGACGGCCGCCGCAAAGCCCGCAGCCCCACGGGCTGTGGGGCCACGCGAGCGGCTGCCAAAGAGCTTTCCAACGAGGCACGGCTTTCCCTCCTGGCTCTTCGGGCGTGGGAGCTGTGGCCAGAGCCGCGGCCCTACCGGAAAATGCTTCGCAGGCTGGCTCGGCGGCGCCAGGTGGGCGCCGGTGGCACCGAGGCTGACGGCCGCCGCAAAGCCCGCAGCCCCACGGGCTGTGGGGCCACGCGAGCGGCTGCCAAAGAGCTTTCCAACGAGGCACGGCTTTCCCTCCTGGCTCTTCGGGCATGGGAGCTGTGGCCAGAGACGCGGCCCTACCGGAAAATGCTTGGGGAGCTGGCTCGGCGGCGCCAGGTGGGCGCCGGTGGCGCCGAGGCTGACGGCCGCCGCAAAGCCCGCAGCCCCACGGGCTGTGGGGCCACGCGAGCGGCTGCCAAAGAGCTTTCCAACGAGGCACGGCTTTCCCTCCTGGCTCTTCGGGCGTGGGAGCTGTCGCCAGAGCCGCGGCCCTACCGGAAAATGCTTCGCAGGCTGGCTCGGCGGCGCCAGGTGGGCGGCGGTGGCGCCGAGGCTGACGGCCGCCGCAAAGCCCGCAGCCCCACGGGCTGTGGGGCCACGCGAGCGGCTGCCAAAGAGCTTTCCAACGAGGCATGGCTTTCCCTCCTGGCTCTTCGGGCGTGGGAGCTGTGGCCAGAGACGCGGCCCTACCGGAAAATGCTTCGCAGGCTGGCGCGGCGGCGCCACATGGGCGCCGGTGGCGCCGAGGCTGATGGCCGCCGCAAAGCCCGCAGCCCCACGAACTGTGGGGCCACGCGAGCGGCTGCCAAAGAGCTTTCCAACGAGGCACGGCTTTCCCTCCTGGCTCTTCGGGCGTGGGAGCTGTGGCCAGAGACGCGGCCCTACCCGAAAATGCTTGGGGAGCTGGCTCGGCGACGCCAGGTGGGCGCCGGTGGCGCCGAGGCTGACGGCCGCCGCAAAGCCCGCAGCCCCACGGGCTGTGGGGCCACGCGAGCGGCTGCCAAAGAGCTTTCCAACGAGGCACGGCTTTCCCTCCTGGCTCTTCGGGCGTGGGAGCTGTGGCCAGAGCCGCGGCCCTACCGGAAAATGCTTCGCAGGCTGGCTCGGCGGCGCCAGGTGGGCGCCGGTGGCGCCGAGGCTGACGGCCGCCGCAAAGCCCGCAGCCCCACGGGCTGTGGGGCCACGCGAGCGGCTGCCAAAGAGCTTTCCAACGAGGCACGGCTTTCCCTCCTGGCTCTTCGGGCGTGGGAGCTGTGGCCAGAGACGCGGCCCTACCGGAAAATGCTTCGCAGGCTGGCTCGGCGGCGCCAGGTGGGCGGCGGTGGCGCCGAGGCTGACGGCCGCCGCAAAGCCCGCAGCCCCACGGGCTGTGGGGCCACGCGAGCGGCTGCCAAAGAGCTTTCCAACGAGGCACGGCTTTCCCTCCTGGCTCTTCGGGCGTGGGAGCTGTGGCCAGAGCCGCGGCCCTACCGGAAAATGCTTCGCAGGCTGGCTCGGCGGCGCCAGGTGGGCGCCGGTGGCGCCGAGGCTGACGGCCGCCGCAAAGCCCGCAGCCCCACGGGCTGTGGGGCCACGCGAGCGGCTGCCAAAGAGCTTTCCAACGAGGCACGGCTTTCCCTCCTGGCTCTTCGGGCGTGGGAGCTGTGGCCAGAGACGCGGCCCTACCGGAAAATGCTTCGCAGGCTGGCTCGGCGGCGCCAGGTGGGCGCCGGTGGCGCCGAGGCTGACGGCCGCCGCAAAGCCCGCAGCCCCACGGGCTGTGGGGCCACGCGAGCGGCTGCCAAAGAGCTTTCCAACGAGGCACGGCTTTCCCTCCTGGCTCTTCGGGCGTGGGAGCTGTGGCCAGAGCCGCGGCCCTACCGGAAAATGCTTCGCAGGCTGGCACGGCGGCACCACGTGGGCGGCGGTGGCGCCGAGGCTGACGGCCGCCGCAAAGCCCGCAGCCCCACGGGCTGTGGGGCCACGCGAGCGGCTGCCAAAGAGCTTTCCAACGAGGCACGGCTTTCCCTCCTGGCTCTTCGGGCGTGGGAGCCGTGGCCAGAGCCGCGGCCCTACCGGAAAATGCTTCGCAGGCTGGCTCGGCGGCGCCAGGTGGGCGCCGGTGGCGCCAAGGCTGATGGCCGCCGCAAAGCCCGCAGCCCCACGGGCTGTGGGGCCACGCGAGCGGCTGCCAAAGAGCTTTCCAACGAGGCACGGCTTTCCCTCCTGGCTCTTCGGGCGTGGGAGCTGTCGCCAGAGCCGCGGCCCTACCGGAAAATGCTTCGCAGGCTGGCTCGGCGGCGCCAGGTGGGCGGCGGTGGCGCCGAGGCTGACGGCCGCCGCAAAGCCCGCAGCCCCACGGGCTGTGGGGCCACGCGAGCGGCTGCCAAAGACCTTTCCAACGAGGCACGGCTTTCCCTCCTGGCTCTTCGGGCGTGGGAGCTGTGGCCAGAGACGCGGCCCTACCCGAAAATGCTTCGCAGGCTGGCTCGGCGACGCCAGGTGGGCGCCGGTGGCGCCGAGGCTGACGGCCCCCGCAAAGCCCGCAGCCCCACGGGCTGTGGGGCCACGCGAGCGGCTGCCAAAGAGCTTTCCAACGAGGCATGGCTTTCCCTCCTGGCTCTTCGGGCGTGGGAGCTGTGGCCAGAGCCGCGGCCCTACCGGAAAATGCTTCGCAGGCTGGCGCGGCGGCGCCAGGTGGGCGGCGGTGGCGCCGAGGCTGACGGCCGCCGCAAAGCGCGCAGCCCCACGAACTGTGGGGCCACGCGAGCGGCTGCCAAAGAGCTTTCCAACGAGGCACGGCTTTCCCTCCTGGCTCTTCGGGCGTGGGAGCTGTGGCCAGAGCCGCGGCCCTACCGGAAAATGCTGCGCAGGCTGGCACGGCGGCACCACGTAGGCACCGGTGGCGCCGAGGCTGACGGCCGCCGCAAAGCCCGCAGCCCCACGGGCTGTGGGGCCACGCGAGCGGCTGCCAAAGAGCTTTCCAACGAGGCACGGCTTTCCCTCCTGGCTCTTCGGGCGTGGGAGCTGTCGCCAGAGCCGCGGCCCTACCGGAAAATGCTTCGCAGGCTGGCTCGGCGGCGCCAGGTGGGCGCCGGTGGCGCCGAGGCTGACGGCCGCCGCAAAGCCCGCAGCCCCACGGGCTGTGGGGCCACGCGAGCGGCTGCCAAAGAGCTTTCCAACGAGGCACGGCTTTCCCTCCTGGCTCTTCGGGCGTGGGAGCTGTGGCCAGAGCCGCGGCCCTACCGGAAAATGCTTCGCAGGCTGGCTCGGCGACGCCAGGTGGGCGCCGGTGGCGCCGAGGCTGACGGCCCCCGCAAAGCCCGCAGCCCCACGGGCTGTGGGGCCACGCGAGCGGCTGCCAAAGAGCTTTCCAACGAGGCATGGCTTTCCCTCCTGGCTCTTCGGGCGTGGGAGCTGTGGCCAGAGACGCGGCCCTACCGGAAAATGCTTCGCAGGCTGGCGCGGCGGCGCCACATGGGCGCCGGTGGCGCCGAGGCTGATGGCCGCCGCAAAGCCCGCAGCCCCACGAACTGTGGGGCCACGCGAGCGGCTGCCAAAGAGCTTTCCAACGAGGCACGGCTTTCCCTCCTGGCTCTTCGGGCGTGGGAGCTGTCGCCAGAGCCGCGGCCCTACCGGAAAATGCTTCGCAGGCTGGCTCGGCGGCGCCAGGTGGGCGCCGGTGGCACCGAGGCTGACGGCCGCCGCAAAGCCCGCAGCCCCACGGGCTGTGGGGCCACGCGAGCGGCTGCCAAAGAGCTTTCCAACGAGGCACGGCTTTCCCTCCTGGCTCTTCGGGCGTGGGAGCTGTGGCCAGAGCCGCGGCCCTACCGGAAAATGCTTGGGGAGCTGGCTCGGCGGCGCCACGTGGGCGCCGGTGGCGCCGAGGCTGACGGCCGCCGCAAAGCCCGCAGCCCCACGGGCTGTGGGGCCACGCGAGCGGCTGCCAAAGAGCTTTCCAACGAGGCACGGCTTTCCCTCCTGGCTCTTCGGGCGTGGGAGCTGTCGCCAGAGCCGCGGCCCTACCGGAAAATGCTTCGCAGGCTGGCTCGGCGGCGCCAGGTGGGCGCCGGTGGCGCCGAGGCTGACGGCCGCCGCAAAGCCCGCAGCCCCACGGGCTGTGGGGCCACGCGAGCGGCTGCCAAAGAGCTTTCCAACGAGGCACGGCTTTCCCTCCTGGCTCTTCGGGCATGGGAGCTGTGGCCAGAGCCGCGGCCCTACCGGAAAATGCTTCGCAGGCTGGCTCGGCGACGCCAGGTGGGCGCCGGTGGCGCCGAGGCTGACGGCCCCCGCAAAGCCCGCAGCCCCACGGGCTGTGGGGCCACGCGAGCGGCTGCCAAAGAGCTTTCCAACGAGGCATGGCTTTCCCTCCTGGCTCTTCGGGCGTGGGAGCTGTGGCCAGAGACGCGGCCCTACCGGAAAATGCTTCGCAGGCTGGCGCGGCGGCGCCACATGGGCGCCGGTGGCGCCGAGGCTGATGACCGCCGCAAAGCCCGCAGCCCCACGGGCTGTGGGGCCACGCGAGCGGCTGCCAAAGAGCTTTCCAACGAGGCACGGCTTTCCCTCCTGGCTCTTCGGGCGTGGGAGCTGTGGCCAGAGACGCGGCCCTACCCGAAAATGCTTGGGGAGCTGGCTCGGCGACGCCAGGTGGGCGCCGGTGGCGCCGAGGCTGACGGCCGCCGCAAAGCCCGCAGCCCCACGGGCTGTGGGGCCACGCGAGCGGCTGCCAAAGAGCTTTCCAACGAGGCATGGCTTTCCCTCCTGGCTCTTCGGGCGTGGGAGCTGTGGCCAGAGCCGCGGCCCTACCGGAAAATGCTTCGCAGGCTGGCTCGGCGGCGCCAGGTGGGCGGCGGTGGCGCCGAGGCTGACGGCCGCCGCAAAGCCCGCAGCCCCACGGGCTGTGGGGCCACGCGAGCGGCTGCCAAAGAGCTTTCCAACGAGGCACGGCTTTCCCTCCTGGCTCTTCGGGCGTGGGAGCTGTGGCCAGAGCCGCGGCCCTACCGGAAAATGCTTCGCAGGCTGGCTCGGCGGCGCCAGGTGGGCGCCGGTGGCGCCGAGGCTGACGGCCGCCGCAAAGCCCGCAGCCCCACGGGCTGTGGGGCCACGCGAGCGGCTGCCAAAGAGCTTTCCAACGAGGCACGGCTTTCCCTCCTGGCTCTTCGGGCGTGGGAGCTGTGGCCAGAGCCGCGGCCCTACCGGAAAATGCTTCGCAGGCTGGCTCGGCGGCGCCAGGTGGGCGGCGGTGGCGCCGAGGCTGACGTCCGCCGCAAAGCCCGCAGCCCCACGGGCTGTGGGGCCACGCGAGCGGCTGCCAAAGAGCTTTCCAACGAGGCACGGCTTTCCCTCCTGGCTCTTCGGGCGTGGGAGCTGTCGCCAGAGCCGCGGCCCTACCGGAAAATGCTTCGCAGGCTGGCTCGGCGGCGCCAGGTGGGCGGCGGTGGCGCCGAGGCTGACGGCCGCCGCAAAGCCCGCAGCCCCACGGGCTGTGGGGCCACGCGAGCGGCTGCCAAAGAGCTTTCCAACGAGGCACGGCTTTCCCTCCTGGCTCTTCGGGCGTGGGAGCTGTGGCCAGAGACGCGGCCCTACCCGAAAATGCTTCGCAGGCTGGCTCGGCGACGCCAGGTGGGCGCCGGTGGCGCCGAGGCTGACGGCCCCCGCAAAGCCCGCAGCCCCACGGGCTGTGGGGCCACGCGAGCGGCTGCCAAAGAGCTTTCCAACGAGGCATGGCTTTCCCTCCTGGCTCTTCGGGCGTGGGAGCTGTGGCCAGAGCCGCGGCCCTACCGGAAAATGCTTCGCAGGCTGGCGCGGCGGCGCCAGGTGGGCGGCGGTGGCGCCAAGGCTGATGGCCGCCGCAAAGCGCGCAGCCCCACGAACTGTGGGGCCACGCGAGCGGCTGCCAAAGAGCTTTCCAACGAGGCACGGCTTTCCCTCCTGGCTCTTCGGGCGTGGGAGCTGTGGCCAGAGCCGCGGCCCTACCGGAAAATGCTGCGCAGGCTGGCACGGCGGCACCACGTAGGCACCGGTGGCGCCGAGGCTGACGGCCGCCGCAAAGCCCGCAGCCCCACGGGCTGTGGGGCCACGCGAGCGGCTGCCAAAGAGCTTTCCAACGAGGCACGGCTTTCCCTCCTGGCTCTTCGGGCGTGGGAGCTGTGGCCAGAGCCGCGGCCCTACCGGAAAATGCTTCGCAGGCTGGCTCGGCGGCGCCAGGTGGGCGCCGGTGGCACCGAGGCTGACGGCCGCCGCAAAGCCCGCAGCCCCACGGGCTGTGGGGCCACGCGAGCGGCTGCCAAAGAGCTTTCCAACGAGGCACGGCTTTCCCTCCTGGCTCTTCGGGCATGGGAGCTGTGGCCAGAGACGCGGCCCTACCGGAAAATGCTTCGCAGGCTGGCTCGGCGGCGCCAGGTGGGCGCCGGTGGCGCCGAGGCTGACGGCCGCCGCAAAGCCCGCAGCCCCACGGGCTGTGGGGCCACGCGAGCGGCTGCCAAAGAGCTTTCCAACGAGGCACGGCTTTCCCTCCTGGCTCTTCGGGCGTGGGAGCTGTCGCCAGAGCCGCGGCCCTACCGGAAAATGCTTCGCAGGCTGGCTCGGCGGCGCCAGGTGGGCGCCGGTGGCGCCGAGGCTGACGGCCGCCGCAAAGCCCGCAGCCCCACGGGCTGTGGGGCCACGCGAGCGGCTGCCAAAGAGCTTTCCAACGAGGCACGGCTTTCCCTCCTGGCTCTTCGGGCGTGGGAGCTGTGGCCAGAGCCGCGGCCCTACCGGAAAATGCTTCGCAGGCTGGCTCGGCGACGCCAGGTGGGCGCCGGTGGCGCCGAGGCTGACGGCCCCCGCAAAGCCCGCAGCCCCACGGGCTGTGGGGCCACGCGAGCGGCTGCCAAAGAGCTTTCCAACGAGGCATGGCTTTCCCTCCTGGCTCTTCGGGCGTGGGAGCTGTGGCCAGAGACGCGGCCCTACCGGAAAATGCTTCGCAGGCTGGCGCGGCGGCGCCACATGGGCGGCGGTGGCGCCGAGGCTGATTGCCGCCGCAAAGCGCGCAGCCCCACGAACTGTGGGGCCACGCGAGCGGCTGCCAAAGAGCTTTCCAACGAGGCACGGCTTTCCCTCCTGGCTCTTCGGGCGTGGGAGCTGTGGCCAGAGCCGCGGCCCTACCGGAAAATGCTGCGCAGGCTGGCACGGCGGCACCACGTAGGCACCGGTGGCGCCGAGGCTGACGGCCGCCGCAAAGCCCGCAGCCCCACGGGCTGTGGGGCCACGCGAGCGGCTGCCAAAGAGCTTTCCAACGAGGCACGGCTTTCCCTCCTGGCTCTTCGGGCGTGGGAGCTGTGGCCAGAGCCGCGGCCCTACCGGAAAATGCTTCGCAGGCTGGCTCGACGGCGCCAGGTGGGCGCCGGTGGCACCGAGGCTGACGGCCGCCGCAAAGCCCGCAGCCCCACGGGCTGTGGGGCCACGCGAGCGGCTGCCAAAGAGCTTTCCAACGAGGCACGGCTTTCCCTCCTGGCTCTTCGGGCGTGGGAGCTGTGGCCAGAGCCGCGGCCCTACCGGAAAATGCTTGGGGAGCTGGCTCGGCGGCGCCAGGTGGGCGCCGGTGGCGCCGAGGCTGACGGCCGCCGCAAAGCCCGCAGCCCCACGGGCTGTGGGGCCACGCGAGCGGCTGCCAAAGAGCTTTCCAACGAGGCACGGCTTTCCCTCCTGGCTCTTTGGGCGTGGGAGCTGTGGCCAGAGCCGCGGCCCTACCGGAAAATGCTTCGCAGGCTGGCGTGGCGGCGCCAGGTGGGCGGCGGTGGCGCCGAGGCTGACGGCCGCCGCAAAGCCCGCAGCCCCACGGGCTGTGGGGCCACGCGAGCGGCTGCCAAAGAGCTTTCCAACGAGGCACGGCTTTCCCTCCTGGCTCTTCGGGCGTGGGAGCTGTGGCCAGAGCCGCGGCCCTACCGGAAAATGCTTCGCAGCCTGGCTCGGCGGCGCCAGGTGGGCGCCGGTGGCGCCGAGGCTGACGGCCGCCGCAAAGCCCGCAGCCCCACGGGCTGTGGGGCCACGCGAGCGGCTGCCAAAGAGCTTTCCAACGAGGCACGGCTTTCCCTCCTGGCTCTTCGGGCGTGGGAGCTGTGGCCAGAGCCGCGGCCCTACCGGAAAATGCTTCGCAGGCTGGCGCGGCGGCACCACGTGGGCGGCGGTGGCGCCGAGGCTGACGGCCGCCGCAAAGCCCGCAGCCCCACGGGCTGTGGGGCCACGCGAGCGGCTGCCAAAGAGCTTTCCAACGAGGCACGGCTTTCCCTCCTGGCTCTTCGGGCGTGGGAGCCGTGGCCAGAGCCGCGGCCCTACCCGAAAATGCTTCGCAGGCTGGCTCGGCGGCGCCAGGTTGGCGGCGGTGGCGCCGAGGCTGACGGCCGCCGCAAAGCCCGCAGCCCCACGGGCTGTGGGGCCACGCGAGCGGCTGCCAAAGAGCTTTCCAACGAGGCATGGCTTTCCCTCCTGGCTCTTCGGGCGTGGGAGCTGTGGCCAGAGACGCGGCCCTACCGGAAAATGCTTCGCAGGCTGGCGCGGCGGCGCCAGGTGGGCGCCGGTGGCGCCGAGGCTGATGGCCGCCGCAAAGCCCGCAGCCCCACGAACTGTGGGGCCACGCGAGCGGCTGCCAAAGAGCTTTCCAACGAGGCATGGCTTTCCCTCCTGGCTCTTCGGGCGTGGGAGCTGTCGCCAGAGCCGCGGCCCTACCGGAAAATGCTTCGCAGGCTGGCACGGCGGCACCACGTAGGCACCGGTGGCGCCGAGGCTGACGGCCGCCGCAAAGCCCGCAGCCCCACGGGCTGTGGGGCCACGCGAGCGGCTGCCAAAGAGCTTTCCAACGAGGCACGGCTTTCCCTCCTGGCTCTTCGGGCGTGGGAGCTGTGGCCAGAGCCGCGGCCCTACCGGAAAATGCTTCGCAGGCTGGCTCGGCGGCGCCAGGTGGGCGCCGGTGGCGCCGAGGCTGACGGCCGCCGCAAAGCCCGCAGCCCCACGGGCTGTGGGGCCACGCGAGCGGCTGCCAAAGAGCTTTCCAACGAGGCACGGCTTTCCCTCCTGGCTCTTCGGGCGTGGGAGCTGTGGCCAGAGACGCGGCCCTACCGGAAAATGCTTCGCAGGCTGGCACGGCGGCACCACGTGGGCGGCGGTGGCGCCGAGGCTGACGGCCGCCGCAAAGCCCGCAGCCCCACGGGCTGTGGGGCCACGCGAGCGGCTGCCAAAGAGCTTTCCAACGAGGCACGGCTTTCCCTCCTGGCTCTTCGGGCGTGGGAGCTGTGGCCAGAGCCGCGGCCCTACCGGAAAATGCTTGGGGAGCTGGCTCGGCGGCGCCAGGTGGGCGCCGGTGGCGCCGAGGCTGACGGCCGCCGCAAAGCCCGCAGCCCCACGGGCTGTGGGGCCACGCGAGCGGCTGCCAAAGAGCTTTCCAACGAGGCACGGCTTTCCCTCCTGGCTCTTCGGGCGTGGGAGCTGTGGCCAGAGCCGCGGCCCTACCGGAAAATGCTTCGCAGGCTGGCGTGGCGGCGCCAGGTGGGCGGCGGTGGCGCCGAGGCTGACGGCCGCCGCAAAGCCCGCAGCCCCACGGGCTGTGGGGCCACGCGAGCGGCTGCCAAAGAGCTTTCCAACGAGGCACGGCTTTCCCTCCTGGCTCTTCGGGCGTGGGAGCTGTGGCCAGAGACGCGGCCCTACCGGAAAATGCTTCGCAGCCTGGCTCGGCGGCGCCAGGTGGGCGCCGGTGGCGCCGAGGCTGACGGCCGCCGCAAAGCCCGCAGCCCCACGGGCTGTGGGGCCACGCGAGCGGCTGCCAAAGAGCTTTCCAACGAGGCACGGCTTTCCCTCCTGGCTCTTCGGGCGTGGGAGCTGTGGCCAGAGCCGCGGCCCTACCGGAAAATGCTTCGCAGGCTGGCGCGGCGGCACCACGTGGGCGGCGGTGGCGCCGAGGCTGACGGCCGCCGCAAAGCCCGCAGCCCCACGGGCTGTGGGGCCACGCGAGCGGCTGCCAAAGAGCTTTCCAACGAGGCACGGCTTTCCCTCCTGGCTCTTCGGGCGTGGGAGCCGTGGCCAGAGACGCGGCCCTACCCGAAAATGCTTCGCAGGCTGGCTCGGCGGCGCCAGGTTGGCGGCGGTGGCGCCGAGGCTGACGGCCGCCGCAAAGCCCGCAGCCCCACGGGCTGTGGGGCCACGCGAGCGGCTGCCAAAGAGCTTTCCAACGAGGCATGGCTTTCCCTCCTGGCTCTTCGGGCGTGGGAGCTGTGGCCAGAGACGCGGCCCTACCGGAAAATGCTTCGCAGGCTGGCGCGGCGGCGCCAGGTGGGCGCCGGTGGCGCCGAGGCTGATGGCCGCCGCAAAGCCCGCAGCCCCACGGGCTGTGGGGCCACGCGAGCGGCTGCCAAAGAGCTTTCCAACGAGGCATGGCTTTCCCTCCTGGCTCTTCGGGCGTGGGAGCTGTCGCCAGAGCCGCGGCCCTACCGGAAAATGCTTCGCAGGCTGGCACGGCGGCACCACGTAGGCACCGGTGGCGCCGAGGCTGACGGCCGCCGCAAAGCCCGCAGCCCCACGGGCTGTGGGGCCACGCGAGCGGCTGCCAAAGAGCTTTCCAACGAGGCACGGCTTTCCCTCCTGGCTCTTCGGGCGTGGGAGCTGTGGCCAGAGCCGCGGCCCTACCGGAAAATGCTTCGCAGGCTGGCTCGGCGGCGCCAGGTGGGCGCCGGTGGCGCCGAGGCTGACGGCCGCCGCAAAGCCCGCAGCCCCACGGGCTGTGGGGCCACGCGAGCGGCTGCCAAAGAGCTTTCCAACGAGGCACGGCTTTCCCTCCAGGCTCTTCGGGCGTGGGAGCTGTGGCCAGAGACGCGGCCCTACCGGAAAATGCTTCGCAGGCTGGCACGGCGGCACCACGTGGGCGGCGGTGGCGCCGAGGCTGACGGCCGCCGCAAAGCCCGCAGCCCCACGGGCTGTGGGGCCACGCGAGCGGCTGCCAAAGAGCTTTCCAACGAGGCACGGCTTTCCCTCCTGGCTCTTCGGGCGTGGGAGCCGTGGCCAGAGCCGCGGCCCTACCGGAAAATGCTTCGCAGGCTGGCTCGGCGGCGCCAGGTGGGCGCCAGTGGCGCCAAGGCTGATGGCCGCCGCAAAGCCCGCAGCCCCACGGGCTGTGGGGCCACGCGAGCGGCTGCCAAAGAGCTTTCCAACGAGGCACGGCTTTCCCTCCTGGCTCTTCGGGCGTGGGAGCTGTGGCCAGAGCCGCGGCCCTACCGGAAAATGCTTCGCAGGCTGGCTCGGCGGCGCCAGGTGGGCGGCGGTGGCGCCGAGGCTGACGGCCGCCGCAAAGCCCGCAGCCCCACGGGCTGTGGGGCCACGCGAGCGGCTGCCAAAGACCTTTCCAACGAGGCATGGCTTTCCCTCCTGGCTCTTCGGGCGTGGGAGCTGTGGCCAGAGACGCGGCCCTACCCGAAAATGCTTCGCAGGCTGGCTCGGCGACGCCAGGTGGGCGGCGGTGGCGCCGAGGCTGACGGCCGCCGCAAAGCCCGCAGCCCCACGGGCTGTGGGGCCACGCGAGCGGCTGCCAAAGAGCTTTCCAACGAGGCATGGCTTTCCCTCCTGGCTCTTCGGGCGTGGGAGCTGTGGCCAGAGCCGCGGCCCTACCGGAAAATGCTTCGCAGGCTGGCGCGGCGGCGCCAGGTGGGCGGCGGTGGCGCCGAGGCTGATGGCCGCCGCAAAGCCCGCAGCCCCACGAACTGTGGGGCCACGCAAGCGGCTGCCAAAGAGCTTTCCAACGAGGCACGGCTTTCCCTCCTGGCTCTTCGGGCGTGGGAGCTGTGGCCAGAGACGCGGCCCTACCGGAAAATGCTGCGCAGGCTGGCACGGCGGCACCACGTAGGCACCGGTGGCGCCGAGGCTGACGGCCGCCGCAAAGCCCGCAGCCCCACGGGCTGTGGGGCCACGCGAGCGGCTGCCAAAGAGCTTTCCAACGAGGCACGGCTTTCCCTCCTGGCTCTTCGGGCGTGGGAGCTGTGGCCAGAGCCGCGGCCCTACCGGAAAATGCTTCGCAGGCTGGCTCGGCGGCGCCAGGTGGGCGCCGGTGGCACCGAGGCTGACGGCCGCCGCAAAGCCCGCAGCCCCACGGGCTGTGGGGCCACGCGAGCGGCTGCCAAAGAGCTTTCCAACGAGGCACGGCTTTCCCTCCTGGCTCTTCGGGCGTGGGAGCTGTGGCCAGAGCCGCGGCCCTACCGGAAAATGCTTCGCAGGCTGGCTCGGCGGCGCCAGGTGGGCGCCGGTGGCGCCGAGGCTGACGGCCCCCGCAAAGCCCACAGCCCCACGGGCTGTGGGGCCACGCGAGCGGCTGCCAAAGAGCTTTCCAACGAGGCATGGCTTTCCCTCCTGGCTCTTCGGGCGTGGGAGCTGTGGCCAGAGACGCGGCCCTACCGGAAAATGCTTCGCAGGCTGGCGCGGCGGCGCCACATGGGCGCCGGTGTCGCCGAGGCTGATGGCCGCCGCAAAGCCCGCAGCCCCACGAACTGTGGGGCCACGCGAGCGGCTGCCAAAGAGCTTTCCAACGAGGCACGGCTTTCCCTCCTGGCTCTTCGGGCGTGGGAGCTGTGGCCAGAGACGCGGCCCTACCCGAAAATGCTTGGGGAGCTGGCTCGGCGACGCCAGGTGGGCGCCGGTGGCGCCGAGGCTGACGGCCGCCGCAAAGCCCGCAGCCCCACGGGCTGTGGGGCCACGCGAGCGGCTGCCAAAGAGCTTTCCAACGAGGCACGGCTTTCCCTCCTGGCTCTTCGGGCGTGGGAGCTGTGGCCAGAGCCGCGGCCCTACCGGAAAATGCTTCGCAGGCTGGCTCGGCGGCGCCACGTGGGTGGCGGTGGCGCCGAGGCTGACGGCCGCCGCAAAGCCCGCAGCCCCACGGGCTCTGGGGCCACGCGAGCGGCTGCCAAAGAGCTTTCCAACGAGGCACGGCTTTCCCTCCTGGCTCTTCGGGCGTTGGAGCTGTGGCCAGAGACGCGGCCCTACCGGAAAATGCTTCGCAGGCTGGCTCGGCGGCGCCAGGTGGGCGCCGGTGGCGCCGAGGCTGACGGCCGCCGCAAAGCCCGCAGCCCCACGGGCTGTGGGGCCACGCGAGCGGCTGCCAAAGAGCTTTCCAACGAGGCACGGCTTTCCCTCCTGGCTCTTCGGGCGTGGGAGCTGTGGCCAGAGCTGCGGCCCTACCGGAAAATGCTTCGCAGGCTGGCACGGCGGCACCACGTGGGCGGCGGTGGCGCCGAGGCTGACGGCCGCCGCAAAGCCCGCAGCCCCACGGGCTGTGGGGCCACGCGAGCGGCTGCCAAAGAGCTTTCCAATGAGGCACGGCTTTCCCTCCTGGCTCTTCGGGCGTGGGAGCCGTGGCCAGAGCCGCGGCCCTACCGGATAATGCTTCGCAGGCTGGCTCGGCGGCGCCAGGTGGGCGCCAGTGGCGCCAAGGCTGACGGCCGCCGCAAAGCCCGCAGCCCCACGGGCTGTGGGGCCACGCGAGCGGCTGCCAAAGAGCTTTCCAACGAGGCACGGCTTTCCCTCCTGGCTCTTCGGGCGTGGGAGCTGTCGCCAGAGCCGCGGCCCTACCGGAAAATGCTTCGCAGCCTGGCTCGGCGGCGCCAGGTGGGCGCCGGTGGCGCCGAGGCTGATGGCCGCCGCAAAGCCCGCAGCCCCACGGGCTGTGGGGCCACGCGAGCGGCTGCCAAAGAGATTTCCAACGAGGCACGGCTTTCCCTCCTGGCTCTTCGGGCGTGGGAGCTGTGGCCAGAGACGCGGCCCTACCCGAAAATGCTTCGCAGGCTGGCTCGGCGACGCCAGGTGGGCGCCGGTGGCGCCGAGGCTGACGGCCGCCGCAAAGCCCACAGCCCCACGGGCTGTGGGGCCACGCGAGCGGCTGCCAAAGAGCTTTCCAACGAGGCATGGCTTTCCCTCCTGGCTCTTCGGGCGTGGGAGCTGTGGCCAGAGACGCGGCCCTACCGGAAAATGCTTCGCAGGCTGGCGCGGCGGCGCCAGGTGGGCGGCGGTGGCGCCGAGGCTGATGGCCGCCGCAAAGCGCGCAGCCCCACGGGCTGTGGGGCCACGCGAGCGGCTGCCAAAGAGCTTTCCAACGAGGCACGGCTTTCCCTCCTGGCTCTTCGGGCGTGGGAGCTGTGGCCAGAGCCGCGGCCCTACCGGAAAATGCTGCGCAGGCTGGCACGGCGGCACCACGTAGGCACCGGTGGCGCCGAGGCTGACGGCCGCCGCAAAGCCCGCAGCCCCACGGGCTGTGGGGCCACGCGAGCGGCTGCCAAAGAGCTTTCCAACGAGGCACGGCTTTCCCTCCTGGCTCTTCGGGCGTGGGAGCTGTGGCCAGAGACGCGGCCCTACCGGAAAATGCTTCGCAGGCTGGCTCGGCGGCGCCAGGTGGGCGCCGGTGGCGCCGAGGCTGACGGCCGCCGCAAAGCCCGCAGCCCCACGGGCTGTGGGGCCACGCGAGCGCCTGCCAAAGAGCTTTCCAACGAGGCACGGCTTTCCCTCCTGGCTCTTCGGGCGTGGGAGCTGTGGCCAGAGCCGCGGCCCTACCGGAAAATGCTTCGCAGGCTGGCTCGGCGGCGCCAGGTGGGCGCCGGTGGCGCCGAGGCTGACGGCCGCCGCAAAGCCCGCAGCCCCACGGGCTGTGGGGCCACGCGAGCGGCTGCCAAAGAGCTTTCCAACGAGGCACGGCTTTCCCTCCTGGCTCTTCGGGCGTGGGAGCTGTGGCCAGAGACGCGGCCCTACCGGAAAATGCTTCGCAGGCTGGCTCGGCGGCGCCAGGTGGGCGCCGGTGGCGCCGAGGCTGACGGCCGCCGCAAAGCCCGCAGCCCCACGGGCTGTGGGGCCACGCGAGCGGCTGCCAAAGAGCTTTCCAACGAGGCACGGCTTTCCCTCCTGGCTCTTCGGGCGTGGGAGCTGTGGCCAGAGCCGCGGCCCTACCGGAAAATGCTTCGCAGGCTGGCACGGCGGCACCAGGTGGGCGGCGGTGGCGCCGAGCCTGACGGCCGCCGCAAAGCCCGCAGCCCCACGGGCTGTGGGGCCACGCGAGCGGCTGCCAAAGAGCTTTCCAACGAGGCACGGCTTTCCCTCCTGGCTCTTCGGGCGTGGGAGCCGTGGCCAGAGCCGCGGCCCTACCGGAAAATGCTTCGCAGGCTGGCTCGGCGGCGCCAGGTGGGCGGCGGTGGCGCCAAGGCTGATGGCCGCCGCAAAGCCCGCAGCCCCACGGGCTGTGGGGCCACGCGAGCCCCTGCCAAAGAGCTTTCCAACGAGGCACGGCTTTCCCTCCTGGCTCTTCGGGCGTGGGAGCTGTGGCCAGAGCCGCGGCCCTACCGGAAAATGCTTCGCAGGCTGGCTCGGCGGCGCCAGGTGGGCGGCGGTGGCGCCGAGGCTGACGGCCGCCGCAAAGCCCGCAGCCCCACGGGCTGTGGGGCCACGCGAGCGGCTGCCAAAGACCTTTCCAACGAGGCACGGCTTTCCCTCCTGGCTCTTCGGGCGTGGGAGCTGTGGCCAGAGCCGCGGCCCTACCGGAGAATGCTTCGCAGGCTGGCTCGGCGACGCCAGGTGGGCGCCGGTGGCGCCGAGGCTGACGGCCCCCGCAAAGCCCGCAGCCCCACGGGCTGTGGGGCCACGCGAGCGGCTGCCAAAGAGCTTTCCAACGAGGCATGGCTTTCCCTCCTGGCTCTTCGGGCGTGGGAGCTGTGGCCAGAGCCGCGGCCCTACCGCAAAATGCTTCGCAGGCTGGCACGGCGGCACCACGTAGGCACCGGTGGCGCGGAGGCTGACGGCCGCCGCAAAGCCCGCAGCCCCACGGGCTGTGGGGCCACGCGAGCGGCTGCCAAAGAGCTTTCCAACGAGGCACGGCTTTCCCTCCTGGCTCTTCGGGCGTGGGAGCTGTGGCCAGAGCCGCGGCCCTACCCGAAAATGCTTCGCAGGCTGGCTCGGCGGCGCCAGGTGGGCGCCGGTGGCACCGAGGCTGACGGCCGCCGCAAAGCCCGCAGCCCCACGGGCTGTGGGGCCACGCGAGCGGCTGCCAAAGAGCTTTCCAACGAGGCACGGCTTTCCCTCCTGGCTCTTCGGGCGTGGGAGCTGTGGCCAGAGACGCGGCCCTACCCGAAAATGCTTGGGGAGCTGGCTCGGCGGCGCCAGGTGAGCGCCGGTGGCGCCGAGGCTGACGGCCGCCGCAAAGCCCGCAGCCCCACGGGCTGTGGGGCCACGCGAGCGGCTGCCAAAGAGCTTTCCAACGAGGCACGGCTTTCCCTCCTGGCTCTTCGGGCGTGGGAGCTGTGGCCAGAGCCGCCTCCCTACCGGAAAATGCTTCGCAGGCTGGCTCGGCGGCGCCAGGTGGGCGCCGGTGGCGCCGAGGCTGACGGCCGCCGCAAAGCCCGCAGCCCCACGGGCTGTGGGGCCACGCGAGCGGCTGCCAAAGAGCTTTCCAACGAGGCACGGCTTTCCCTCCTGGCTCTTCGGGCGTGGGAGCTGTGGCCAGAGACGCGGCCCTACCCGAAAATGCTTGGGGAGCTGGCTCGGCGACGCCAGGTGGGCGCCGGTGGCGCCGAGGCTGACGGCCGCCGCAAAGCCCGCAGCCCCACGGGCTGTGGGGCCACGCGAGCGGCTGCCAAAGAGCTTTCCAACGAGGCACGGCTTTCCCTCCTGGCTCTTCGGGCGTGGGAGCTGTGGCCAGAGACGCGGCCCTACCGGAAAATGCTTCGCAGGCTGGCTCGGCGGCGCCAGGTGGGCGGCGGTGGCGCCGAGGCTGACGGCCGCCGCAAAGCCCGCAGCCCCACGGGCTGTGGGGCCACGCGAGCGGCTGCCAAAGAGCTTTCCAACGAGGCACGGCTTTCCCTCCTGGCTCTTCGGGCGTGGGAGCTGTGGCCAGAGCCGCGGCCCTACCGGAAAATGCTTCGCAGGCTGGCACGGCGGCACCACGTGGGCGGCGGTGGCGCCGAGGCTGACGGCCGCCGCAAAGCCCGCAGCCCCACGGGCTGTGGGGCCACGCGAGCGGCTGCCAAAGAGCTTTCCAACGAGGCACGGCTTTCCCTCCTGGCTCTTCGGGCGTGGGAGCCGTGGCCAGAGCCGCGGCCCTACCGGAAAATGCTTCGCAGGCTGGCTCGGCGGCGCCAGGTGGGCGCCGGTGGCGCCAAGGCTGATGGCCGCCGCAAAGCCCGCAGCCCCACGGGCTGTGGGGCCATGCGAGCGGCTGCCAAAGAGCTTTCCAACGAGGCACGGCTTTCCCTCCTGGCTCTTCGGGCGTGGGAGCTGTCGCCAGAGCCGCGGCCCTACCGGAAAATGCTTCGCAGGCTGGCTCGGCGGCGCCAGGTGGGCGGCGGTGGCGCCGAGGCTGACGGCCGCCGCAAAGCCCGCAGCCCCACGGGCTGTGGGACCACGCGAGCGGCTGCCAAAGACCGTTCCAACGAGGCACGGCTTTCCCTCCTGGCTCTTTGGGCGTGGGAGCTGTGGCCAGAGACGCGGCCCTACCCGAAAATGCTTCGCAGGCTGGCTCGGCGACGCCAGGTGGGCGCCGGTGGCGCCGAGGCTGACGGCCCCCGCAAAGCCCGCAGCCCCACGGGCTGTGGGGCCACGCGAGCGGCTGCCAAAGAGCTTTCCAACGAGGCACGGCTTTCCCTCCTGGCTCTTCGGGCGTGGGAGCTGTGGCCAGAGACGCGGCCCTACCGGAAAATGCTTCGCAGGCTGGCGCGGCGGCGCCAGGTGGGCGGCGGTGGCGCCGAGGCTGATGGCCGCCGCAAAGCCCGCAGCCCCACGAACTGTGGGGCCACGCGAGCGGCTGCCAAAGAGCTTTCCAACGAGGCACGGCTTTCCCTCCTGGCTCTTCGGGCGTGGGAGCTGTGGCCAGAGCCGCGGCCCTACCGGAAAATGCTGCGCAGGCTGGCTCGGTGGCGCCAGGTGGGCGCCGGTGGCACCGAGGCTGACGGCCGCCGCAAAGCCCGCAGCCCCACGGGCTGTGGGGCCACGCGAGCGGCTGCCAAAGAGCTTTCCAACGAGGCACGGCTTTCCCTCCTGGCTCTTCGGGCGTGGGAGCTGTGGCCAGAGCCGCGGCCCTACCGGAAAATGCTTCGCAGGCTGGCTCGGTGGCGCCAGGTGGGCGCCGGTGGCACCGAGGCTGACGGCCGCCGCAAAGCCCGCAGCCCCACGGGCTGTGGGGCCACGCGAGCGGCTGCCAAAGAGCTTTCCAACGAGGCACGGCTTTCCCTCCTGGCTCTTCGGGCGTGGGAGCTGTGGCCAGAGACGCGGCCCTACCCGAAAATGCTTGGGGAGCTGGCTCGGCGGCGCCAGGTGGGCGCCGGTGGCGCCGAGGCTGACGGCCGCCGCAAAGTCCGCAGCCCCCCGGGCTGTGGGGCCACGCGAGCGGCTGCCAAAGAGCTTTCCAACAAGGCACGGCTTTCCCTCCTGGCTCTTCGGGCGTGGGAGCCGTGGCCAGAGCCGCGGCCCTACCGGAAAATGCTTCGCAGGCTGGCTCGGCGGCGCCACGTGGGCGCCGGTGGCGCCAAGGCTGATGGCCGCCGCAAAGCCCGCAGCCCCACGGGCTGTGGGTCCACGCGAGCGGCTGCCAAAGAGCTTTCCAACGAGGCACGGCTTTCCCTCCTGGCTCTTCGGGCATGGGAGCTGTGGCCAGAGCCGCGGCCCTACCGGAAAATGCTTCGCAGGCTGGCTCGGCGGCGCCAGGTGGGCGGCGGTGGCGCCGAGGCTGATGGCCGCCGCAAAGCCCGCAGCCCCACGGGCTGTGGGGCCACGCGAGCGGCTGCCAAAGAGCTTTCCAACGAGGCACGGCTTTCCCTCCTGGCTCTTCGGGCGTGGGAGCTGTGGCCAGAGACGCGGCCCTACCCGAAAATGCTTGGGGAGCTGGCTCGGCGGCGCCAGGTGGGCGCCGGTGGCGCCGAGGCTGACGGCCTCCGCAAAGTCCGCAGCCCCACGGGCTGTGGGGCCACGCGAGCGGCTGCCAAAGAGCTTTCCAACGAGGCACGGCTTTCCCTCCTGGCTCTTCGGGCGTGGGAGCTGTCGCCAGAGCCGCGGCCCTACCGGAAAATGCTTCGCAGGCTGGCTCGGCGGCGCCAGGTGGGCGCCGGTGGCGCCGAGGCTGACGGCCGCCGCAAAGCCCGCAGCCCCACGGGCTGTGGGGCCACGCGAGCGGCTGCCAAAGAGCTTTCCAACGAGGCACGGCTTTCCCTCCTGGCTCTTCGGGCGTGGGAGCTGTGGCCAGAGACGCGGCCCTACCGGAAAATGCTTCGCAGGCTGGCTCGGCGACGCCAGGTGGGCGCCGGTGGCGCCGAGGCTGACGGCCCCCGCAAAGCCCGCAGCCCCACGGGCTGTGGGGCCACGCGAGCGGCTGCCAAAGAGCTTTCCAACGAGGCATGGCTTTCCCTCCTGGCTCTTCGGGCGTGGGAGCTGTGGCCAGAGACGCGGCCCTACCGGAAAATGCTTCGCAGGCTGGCGCGGCGGCGCCACATGGGCGCCGGTGGCGCCGAGGCTGATGGCCGCCGCAAAGCCCGCAGCCCCACGAACTGTGGGGCCACGCGAGTGGCTGCCAAAGAGCTTTCCAACGAGGCACGGCTTTCCCTCCTGGCTCTTCGGGCGTGGGAGCTGTGGCCAGAGACGCGGCCCTACCCGAAAATGCTTGGGGAGCTGGCTCGGCGACGCCAGGTGGGCGCCGGTGGCGCCGAGGCTGACGGCCGCCGCAAAGCCCGCAGCCCCACGGGCTGTGGGGCCACGCGAGCGGCTGCCAAAGAGCTTTCCAACGAGGCACGGCTTTCCCTCCTGGCTCTTCGGGCGTGGGAGCTGTGGCCAGAGCCGCGGCCCTACCGGAAAATGCTTCGCAGCCTGGCTCGGCGGCGCCAGGTGGGCGCCGGTGGCGCCGAGGCTGATGGCCGCCGCAAAGCCCGCAGCCCCACGGGCTGTGGGGCCACGCGAGCGGCTGCCAAAGAGCTTTCCAACGAGGCACGGCTTTCCCTCCTGGCTCTTCGGGCGTGGGAGCTGTGGCCAGAGACGCGGCCCTACCCGAAAATGCTTCGCAGGCTGGCTCGGCGACGCCAGGTGGGCGCCGGTGGCGCCGAGGCTGACGGCCCCCGCAAAGCCCGCAGCCCCACGGGCTGTGGGGCCACGCGAGCGGCTGCCAAAGAGCTTTCCAACGAGGCATGGCTTTCCCTCCTGGCTCTTCGGGCGTGGGAGCTGTGGCCAGAGACGCGGCCCTACCGGAAAATGCTTCGCAGGCTGGCGCGGCGGCGCCACGTGGGTGCCGGTGGCGCCGAGGCTGATGGCCGCCGCAAAGCCCGCAGCCCCACGAACTGTGGGGCCACGCGAGCGGCTGCCAAAGAGCTTTCCAACGAGGCACGGCTTTCCCTCCTGGCTCTTCGGGCGTGGGAGCTGTGGCCAGAGCCGCGGCCCTACCGGAAAATGCTTCGCAGGCTGGCACGGCGGCACCACGTAGGCACCGGTGGCGCCGAGGCTGACGGCCGCCGCAAAGCCCGCAGCCCCACGGGCTGTGGGGCCACGCGAGCGGCTGCCAAAGAGCTTTCCAACGAGGCACGGCTTTCCCTCCTGGCTCTTCGGGCGTGGGAGCTGTGGCCAGAGACGCGGCCCTACCGGAAAATGCTTCGCAGGCTGGCACGGCGGCACCACGTGGGCACCGGTGGCGCCGAGGCTGACGGCCGCCGCAAAGCCCGCAGCCCCACGGGCTGTGGGGCCACGCGAGCGGCTGCCAAAGAGCTTTCCAACGAGGCACGGCTTTCCCTCCTGGCTCTTCGGGCGTGGGAGCTGTGGCCAGAGCCGCGGCCCTACCGGAAAATGCTTCGCAGGCTGGCTCGGCGGCGCCAGGTGGGCGCCGGTGGCGCCGAGGCTGACGGCCGCCGCAAAGCCCGCAGCCCCACGGGCTGTGGGGCCACGCGAGCGGCTGCCAAAGAGCTTTCCAACGAGGCACGGCTTTCCCTCCTGGCTCTTCGGGCGTGGGAGCTGTGGCCAGAGACGCGGCCCTACCGGAAAATGCTTCGCAGGCTGGCTCGGCGACGCCAGGTGGGCGGCGGTGGCGCCGAGGCTGACGGCCGCCGCAAAGCCCGCAGCCCCACGGGCTGTGGGGCCACGCGAGCGGCTGCCAAAGAGCTTTCCAACGAGGCACGGCTTTCCCTCCTGGCTCTTCGGGCGTGGGAGCTGTGGCCAGAGCCGCGGCCCTACCGGAAAATGCTTCGCAGGCTGGCGCGGCGGCGCCACGTGGGCGCCGGTGGCGCCGAGGCTGATGGCCGCCGCAAAGCCCGCAGCCCCACGAACTGTGGGGCCACGCGAGCGGCTGCCAAAGAGCTTTCCAACGAGGCACGGCTTTCCCTCCTGGCTCTTCGGGCGTGGGAGCTGTGGCCAGAGCCGCGGCCCTACCGGAAAATGCTTCGCAGGCTGGCACGGCGGCACCACGTGGGCGGCGGTGGCGCCGAGGCTGATGGCCGCCGCAAAGCCCGCAGCCCCACGGGCTGTGGGTCCACGCGAGCGGCTGCCAAAGAGCTTTCCAACGAGGCACGGCTTTCCCTCCTGGCTCTTCGGGCATGGGAGCTGTGGCCAGAGCCGCGGCCCTACCGGAAAATGCTTCGCAGGCTGGCTCGGCGGCGCCACGTGGGCGGCGGTGGCGCCGAGGCTGATGGCCGCCGCAAAGCCCGCAGCCCCACGAACTGTGGGGCCACGCGAGCGGCTGCCAAAGAGCTTTCCAACGAGGCACGGCTTTCCCTCCTGGCTCTTCGGGCGTGGGAGCTGTGGCCAGAGCCGCGGCCCTACCGGAAAATGCTGCGCAGGCTGGCACGGCGGCACCACGTAGGCACCGGTGGCGCCGAGGCTGACGGCCGCCGCAAAGCCCGCAGCCCCACGGGCTGTGGGGCCACGCGAGCGGCTGCCAAAGAGCTTTCCAACGAGGCACGGCTTTCCCTCCTGGCTCTTCGGGCGTGGGAGCTGTGGCCAGAGCCGCGGCCCTACCGGAAAATGCTTCGCAGGCTCGCTCGGCGGCGCCAGGTGGGCGCCGGTGGCACCGAGGCTGACGGCCGCCGCAAAGCCCGCAGCCCCACGGGCTGTGGGGCCACGCGAGCGGCTGCCAAAGAGCTTTCCAACGAGGCACGGCTTTCCCTCCTGGCTCTTCGGGCGTGGGAGCTGTGGCCAGAGACGCGGCCCTACCCGAAAATGCTTGGGGAGCTGGCTCGGCGGCGCCAGGTGGGCGCCGGTGGCGCCGAGGCTGACGGCCGCCGCAAAGTCCGCAGCCCCCCGGGCTGTGGGGCCACGCGAGCGGCTGCCAAAGAGCTTTCCAACGAGGCACGGCTTTCCCTCCTGGCTCTTCGGGCGTGGGAGCTGTCGCCAGAGCCGCGGCCCTACCGGAAAATGCTTCGCAGGCTGGCTCGGCGGCGCCAGGTGGGCGCCGGTGGCGCCGAGGCTGACGGCCGCCGCAAAGCCCGCAGCCCCACGGGCTGTGGGGCCACGCGAGCGGCTGCCAAAGAGCTTTCCAACGAGGCACGGCTTTCCCTCCTGGCTCTTCGGGCGTGGGAGCTGTGGCCAGAGACGCGGCCCTACCGGAAAATGCTTCGCAGGCTGGCTCGGCGACGCCAGGTGGGCGCCGGTGGCGCCGAGGCTGACGGCCCCCGCAAAGCCCGCAGCCCCACGGGCTGTGGGGCCACGCGAGCGGCTGCCAAAGAGCTTTCCAACGAGGCATGGCTTTCCCTCCTGGCTCTTCGGGCGTGGGAGCTGTGGCCAGAGACGCGGCCCTACCGGAAAATGCTTCGCAGGCTGGCGCGGCGGCGCCACATGGGCGCCGGTGGCGCGGAGGCTGATGGCCGCCGCAAAGCCCGCAGCCCCACGAACTGTGGGGCCACGCGAGTGGCTGCCAAAGAGCTTTCCAACGAGGCACGGCTTTCCCTCCTGGCTCTTCGGGCGTGGGAGCTGTGGCCAGAGACGCGGCCCTACCCGAAAATGCTTGGGGAGCTGGCTCGGCGACGCCAGGTGGGCGCCGGTGGCGCCGAGGCTGACGGCCGCCGCAAAGCCCGCAGCCCCACGGGCTGTGGGGCCACGCGAGCGGCTGCCAAAGAGCTTTCCAACGAGGCACGGCTTTCCCTCCTGGCTCTTCGGGCGTGGGAGCTGTGGCCAGAGCCGCGGCCCTACCGGAAAATGCTTCACAGGCTGGCTCGGCGGCGCCAGGTGGGCGGCGGTGGCGCCGAGGCTGATGGCCGCCGCAAAGCCCGCAGCCCCACGGGCTGTGGGGCCACGCGAGCGGCTGCCAAAGAGCTTTCCAACGAGGCACGGCTTTCCCTCCTGGCTCTTCGGGCGTGGGAGCTGTGGCCAGAGACGCGGCCCTACCCGAAAATGCTTCGCAGGCTGGCTCGGCGACGCCAGGTGGGCGCCGGTGGCGCCGAGGCTGACGGCCCCCGCAAAGCCCGCAGCCCCACGGGCTGTGGGGCCACGCGAGCGGCTGCCAAAGAGCTTTCCAACGAGGCATGGCTTTCCCTCCTGGCTCTTCGGGCGTGGGAGCTGTGGCCAGAGACGCGGCCCTACCGGAAAATGCTTCGCAGGCTGGCGCGGCGGCGCCACGTGGGTGCCGGTGGCGCCGAGGCTGATGGCCGCCGCAAAGCCCGCAGCCCCACGAACTGTGGGGCCACGCGAGCGGCTGCCAAAGAGCTTTCCAACGAGGCACGGCTTTCCCTCCTGGCTCTTCGGGCGTGGGAGCTGTGGCCAGAGCCGCGGCCCTACCGGAAAATGCTTCGCAGGCTGGCACGGCGGCACCACGTAGGCACCGGTGGCGCCGAGGCTGACGGCTGCCGCAAAGCCCGCAGCCCCACGGGCTGTGGGGCCACGCGAGCGGCTGCCAAAGAGCTTTCCAACGAGGCACGGCTTTCCCTCCTGGCTCTTCGGGCGTGGGAGCTGTGGCCAGAGACGCGGCCCTACCGGAAAATGCTTCGCAGGCTGGCTCGGCGACGCCAGGTGGGCTGCGGTGGCGCCGAGGCTGACGGCCGCCGCAAAGCCCGCAGCCCCACGGGCTGTGGGGCCACGCGAGCGGCTGCCAAAGAGCTTTCCAACGAGGCACGGCTTTCCCTCCTGGCTCTTCGGGCGTGGGAGCTGTGGCCAGAGCCGCGGCCCTACCGGAAAATGCTTCGCAGGCTGGCGCGGCGGCGCCACGTGGGCGCCGGTGGCGCCGAGGCTGATGGCCGCCGCAAAGCCCGCAGCCCCACGAACTGTGGGGCCACGCGAGCGGCTGCCAAAGAGCTTTCCAACGAGGCACGGCTTTCCCTCCTGGCTCTTCGGGCGTGGGAGCTGTGGCCAGAGCCGCGGCCCTACCGGAAAATGCTTCGCAGGCTGGCACGGCGGCACCACGTGGGCGGCGGTGGCGCCGAGGCTGACGGCCGCCGCAAAGCCCGCAGCCCCACGGGCTGTGGGGCCACGCGAGCGGCTGCCAAAGAGCTTTCCAACGAGGCACGGCTTTCCCTCCTGGCTCTTCGGGCGTGGGAGCTGTGGCCAGAGCCGCGGCCCTACCGGAAAATGCTTCGCAGGCTGGCTCGGCGGCGCCAGGTGGGCGGCGGTGGCGCCGAGGCTGACGGCCGCCGCAAAGCCCGCAGCCCCACGGGCTGTGGGGCCACGCGAGCGGCTGCCAAAGAGCTTTCCAACGAGGCACGGCTTTCCCTCCTGGCTCTTCGGGCGTGGGAGCTGTGGCCAGAGCCGCGGCCCTACCGTAAAATGCTTCGCAATCTGGCACGGCGGCACCACGTGGGCGCCGGTGGCACCGAGGCTGACGGCCGCCGCAAAGCCCGCAGCCCCACGGGCTGTGGGGCCACGCGAGCCCCTGCCAAAGAGCTTTCCAACGAGGCACGGCTTTCCCTCCTGGCTCTTCGGGCGTGGGAGCTGTGGCCAGAGCCGCGGCCCTACCGGAAAATGCTTCGCAGGCTGGCGCGGCAGCGCCAGGTGGGCGGCGGTGGCGCCGAGGCTGATGGCCGCCGCAAAGCCCGCAGCCCCACGGGCTGTGGGGCCACGCGAGCGGCTGCCAAAGAGCTTTCCAACGAGGCACGGCTTTCCCTCCTGGCTCTTCGGGCGTGGGAGCTGTGGCCAGAGCCGCGGCCCTACCCGAAAATGCTTCGCAGGCTGGCTCGGCGACTCCAGGTGCGCGCCGGTGGCGCCGAGGCTGACGGCCGCCGCAAAGCCCGCAGCCCCACGGGCTGTGGGGCCACGCGAGCGGCTGCCAAAGAGCTTTCCAACGAGGCACGGCTTTCCCTCCTGGCTCTTCGGGCGTGGGAGCTGTGGCCAGAGCCGCGGCCCTACCGGAAAATGCTTCGCAGGCTGGCTCGGCGGCGCCAGGTGGGCGGCGGTGGCGCCGAGGCTGACGGCCGCCGCAAAGCCCGCAGCCCCACGGGCTGTGGGGCCACGCGAGCGGCTGCCAAAGAGCTTTCCAACGAGGCACGGCTTTCCCTCCTGGCTCTTCGGGCGTGGGAGCTGTGGCCAGAGACGCAGCCCTACCCGAAAATGCTTCGCAGGCTGGCTCGGCGACGCCAGGTGGGCGCCGGTGGAGCCGAGGCTGACGGCCGCCGCAAAGCCCGCAGCCCCACGGGCTGTGGGGCCACGCGAGCGGCTGCCAAAGAGCTTTCCAACAAGGCACGGCTTTCCCTCCTGGCTCTTCGGGCGTGGGAGCTGTGGCCAGAGCCGCGTCCCTACCGGAAAATGCTTCGCAGGCTGGCTCGGCGGCGCCAGGTGGGCGGCGGTGGCGCCGAGGCTGACGGCCGCCGCAAAGCCCGCAGCCCCACGGGCTGTGGGGCCACGCGAGTGGCTGCCAAAGAGCTTTCCAACGAGGCACGGCTTTCCCTCCTGGCTCTTCGGGCGTGGGAGCTGTGGCCAGAGCCGCGGCCCTACCGGAAAATGCTTCGCAATCTGGCAAGGCGGCACCACGTGGGCGCCGGTGGCACCGAGGCTGACGGCCGCCGCAAAGCCCGCAGCCCCACGGGCTGTGGGGCCACGCGAGCGGCTGCCAAAGAGCTTTCCAACGAGGCACGGCTTTCCCTCCTGGCTCTTCGGGCGTGGGAGCTGTGGCCAGAGCCGCGGCCCTACCGGAAAATGCTTCGCAGGCTGGCGCGGCGGCGCCAGGTGGGCAGCGGTGTCGCCGAGGCTGATGGCCGCCGCAAAGCCCGCAGCCCCACGGGCTGTGGGGCCACGCGAGCGGCTGCCAAAGAGCTTTCCAACGAGGCACGGCTTTCCCTCCTGGCTCTTCGGGCGTGGGAGCTGTGGCCAGAGCCGCGGCCCTACCCGAAAATGCTTCGCAGGCTGGCTCGGCGACTCCAGGTGCGCGCCGGTGGCGCCGAGGCTGACGGCCGCCGCAAAGCCCGCAGCCCCACGGGCTGTGGGGCCACGCGAGCGGCTGCCAAAGAGCTTTCCAACGAGGCACGGCTTTCCCTCCTGGCTCTTCGGGCGTGGGAACTGTGGCCAGAGCCGCGGCCCTACCGGAAAATGCTTCGCAGGCTGGCTCGGCGGCGCCAGGTGGGCGGCGGTGGCACCGAGGCTGACGGCCGCCGCAAAGCCCGCAGCCCCACGGGCTGTGGGGCCACGCGAGCGGCTGCCAAAGAGCTTTCCAACGAGGCACGGCTTTCCCTCCTGGCTCTTCGGGCGTGGGAGCTGTGGCCAGAGCCGCGGCCCTACCGGAAAATGCTTCGCAATCTGGCGCGGCGGCAACACGTGGGCGCCGGTGGCACCGAGGCTGACGGCCGCCGCAAAGCCCGCAGCCCCACGGGCTGTGGGGCCACGCGAGCCCCTGCCAAAGAGCTTTCCAACGAGGCACGGCTTTCCCTCCTGGCTCTTCGGGCGTGGGAGCTGTGGCCAGAGACGCGGCCCTACCGGAAAATGCTTCGCAGGCTGGCACGGCGGCACCACGTGGGCGGCGGTGGCGCCGAGGCTGACGGCCGCCGCAAAGCCCGCAGCCCCACGGGCTGTGGGGCCACGCGAGCGGCTGCCAAAGAGCTTTCCAACGAGGCACGGCTTTCCCTCCTGGCTCTTCGGGCGTGGGAGCCGTGGCCAGAGCCGCGGCCCTACCGGAAAATGCTTCGCAGGCTGGCTCGGCGGCGCCACGTGGGCGCCGGTGGCGCCAAGGCTGATGGCCGCCGCAAAGCCCGCAGCCCCACGGGCTGTGGGGCCACACGAGCGGCTGCCAAAGAGCTTTCCAACGAGGCACGGCTTTCCCTCCTGGCTCTTCGGGCGTGGGAGCTGTCGCCAGAGCCGCGGCCCTACCGGAGAATGCTTCGCAGGCTGGCTCGGCGGCGCCAGGTGGGCGCCGGTGGCGCCGAGGCTGACGGCCGCCGCAAAGCCCGCAGCCCCACGGGCTGTGGGGCCACGCGAGCGGCTGCCAAAGAGCTTTCCAACGAGGCACGGCTTTCCCTCCTGGCTCTTCGGGCGTGGGAGCTGTGGCCAGAGACGCGGCCCTACCCGAAAATGCTTCGCAGGCTGGCTCGGCGACGCCAGGTGGGCGGCGGTGGCGCCGAGGCTGACGGCCGCCGCAAAGCCCGCAGCCCCACGGGCTGTGGGGCCACGCGAGCGGCTGCCAAAGAGCTTTCCAACGAGGCACGGCTTTCCCTCCTGGCTCTTCGGGCGTGGGAGCTGTGGCCAGAGACGCGGCCCTACCCGAAAATGCTTCGCAGGCTGGCTCGGCGACGCCAGGTGGGCGCCGGTGGCGCCGAGGCTGACGGCCGCCGCAAAGCCCGCAGCCCCACGGGCTGTGGGGCCACGCGAGCGGCTGCCAAAGAGCTTTCCAACGAGGCACGGCTTTCCCTCCTGGCTCTTCGGGCGTGGGAGCTGTGGCCAGAGCCGCGGCCCTACCCGAAAATGCTTCGCAGGCTGGCTCGGCGGCGCCAGGTGGGCGGCGGTGGTGCCGAGGCTGACGGCCGCCGCAAAGCCCGCAGCCCCACGGGCTGTGGGGCCACGCGAGTGGCTGCCAAAGAGCTTTCCAACGAGGCACGGCTTTCCCTCCTGGCTCTTCGGGCGTGGGAGCTGTGGCCAGAGCCGCGGCCCTACCGGAAAATGCTTCGCAATCTGGCACGGCGGCACCACGTGGGCGCCGGTGGCACCGAGGCTGACGGCCGCCGCAAAGCCCGCAGCCCCACGGGCTGTGGGGCCACGCGAGCCCCTGCCAAAGAGCTTTCCAACGAGGCACGGCTTTCCCTCCTGGCTCTTCGGGCGTGGGAGCTGTGGCCAGAGCCGCGGCCCTACCGGAAAATGCTTCGCAGGCTGGCGCGGCGGCGCCACGTGGGCAGCGGTGGCGCCGAGGCTGATGGCCGCCGCAAAGCCCGCAGCCCCACGGGCTGTGGGGCCACGCGAGCGGCTGCCAAAGAGCTTTCCAACGAGGCACGGCTTTCCCTCCTGGCTCTTCGGGCGTGGGAGCTGTGGCCAGAGCCGCGGCCCTACCCGAAAATGCTTCGCAGGCTGGCTCGGCGACTCCAGGTGCGCGCCGGTGGCGCCGAGGCTGACGGCCGCCGCAAAGCCCGCAGCCCCACGGGCTGTGGGGCCACGCGAGCGGCTGCCAAAGAGCTTTCCAACGAGGCACGGCTTTCCCTCCTGGCTCTTCGGGCGTGGGAGCTGTGGCCAGAGCCGCGGCCCTACCGGAAAATGCTTCGCAATCTGGCGCGGCGGCAACACGTGGGCGCCGGTGGCACCGAGGCTGACGGCCGCCGCAAAGCCCGCAGCCCCACGGGCTGTGGGGCCACGCGAGCCCCTGCCAAAGAGCTTTCCAACGAGGCACGGCTTTCCCTCCTGGCTCTTCGGGCGTGGGAGCTGTGGCCAGAGACGCGGCCCTACCGGAAAATGCTTCGCAGGCTGGCACGGCGGCACCACGTGGGCGGCGGTGGCGCCGAGGCTGACGGCCGCCGCAAAGCCCGCAGCCCCACGGGCTGTGGGGCCACGCGAGCGGCTGCCAAAGAGCTTTCCAACGAGGCACGGCTTTCCCTCCTGGCTCTTCGGGCGTGGGAGCTGTGGCCAGAGCCGCGGCCCTACCCGAAAATGCTTCGCAGGCTGGCTCGGCGACTCCAGGTGCGCGCCGGTGGCGCCGAGGCTGACGGCCGCCGCAAAGCCCGCAGCCCCACGGGCTGTGGGGCCACGCGAGCGGCTGCCAAAGAGCTTTCCAACGAGGCACGGCTTTCCCTCCTGGCTCTTCGGGCGTGGGAGCTGTGGCCAGAGCCGCGGCCCTACCGGAAAATGCTTCGCAGGCTGGCTCGGCGGCGCCAGGTGGGCGCCGGTGGCACCGAGGCTGACGGCCGCCGCAAAGCCCGCAGCCCCACGGGCTGTGGGGCCACGCGAGCGGCTGCCAAAGAGCTTTCCAACGAGGCACGGCTTTCCCTCCTGGCTCTTCGGGCGTGGGAGCTGTGGCCAGAGCCGCGGCCCTACCGGAAAATGCTTCGCAATCTGGCGCGGCGGCAACACGTGGGCGCCGGTGGCACCGAGGCTGACGGCCGCCGCAAAGCCCGCAGCCCCACGGGCTGTGGGGCCACGCGAGCCCCTGCCAAAGAGCTTTCCAACGAGGCACGGCTTTCCCTCCTGGCTCTTCGGGCGTGGGAGCTGTGGCCAGAGCCGCGGCCCTACCGGAAAATGCTTCGCAGGCTGGCACGGCGGCACCACGTGGGCGGCGGTGGCGCCGAGGCTGACGGCCGCCGCAAAGCCCGCAGCCCCACGGGCTGTGGGGCCACGCGAGCGGCTGCCAAAGAGCTTTCCAACGAGGCACGGCTTTCCCTCCTGGCTCTTCGGGCGTGGGAGCCGTGGCCAGAGCCGCGGCCCTACCGGAAAATGCTTCGCAGGCTGGCTCGGCGGCGCCACGTGGGCGCCGGTGGCGCCGAGGCTGATGGCCGCCGCAAAGCCCGCAGCCCCACGGGCTGTGGGGCCACACGAGCGGCTGCCAAAGAGCTTTCCAACGAGGCACGGCTTTCCCTCCTGGCTCTTCGGGCGTGGGAGCCGTGGCCAGAGCCGCGGCCCTACCGGAGAATGCTTCGCAGGCTGGCTCGGCGGCGCCAGGTGGGCGCCGGTGGCGCCGAGGCTGACGGCCGCCGCAAAGCCCGCAGCCCCACGGGCTGTGGGGCCACGCGAGCGGCTGCCAAAGAGCTTTCCAACGAGGCACGGCTTTCCCTCCTGGCTCTTCGGGCGTGGGAGCTGTGGCCAGAGACGCGGCCCTACCCGAAAATGCTTCGCAGGCTGGCTCGGCGACGCCAGGTGGGCGGCGGTGGCGCCGAGGCTGACGGCCGCCGCAAAGCCCGCAGCCCCACGGGCTGTGGGGCCACGCGAGCGGCTGCCAAAGAGCTTTCCAACGAGGCATGGCTTTCCCTCCTGGCTCTTCGGGCGTGGGAGCTGTGGCCAGAGACGCGGCCCTACCGGAAAATGCTTCGCAGGCTGGCAAGGCGGCACCACGTAGGCACCGGTGGCGCCGAGGCTGACGGCCGCCGCAAAGCCCGCAGCCCCACGGGCTGTGGGGCCACGCGAGCGGCTGCCAAAGAGCTTTCCAACGAGGCACGGCTTTCCCTCCTGGCTCTTCGGGCGTGGGAGCTGTGGCCAGAGCCGCGGCCCTACCGGAAAATGCTTCGCAGGCTGGCTCGGCGGCGCCAGGTGGGCGCCGGTGGCGCCGAGGCTGACGGCCGCCGCAAAGCCCGCAGCCCCATGGGCTGTGGGGCCACGCGAGCGGCTGCCAAAGAGCTTTCCAACGAGGCACGGCTTTCCCTCCTGGCTCTTCGGGCATGGGAGCTGTGGCCAGAGCCGCGGCCCTACCGGAAAATGCTTCGCAGGCTGGCTCGGCGGCGCCAGGTGGGCGCCGGTGGCGCCGAGGCTGATGGCCGCCGCAAAGCCCGCAGCCCCACGGGCTGTGGGGCCACGCGAGCGGCTGCCAAAGAGCTTTCCAACAAGGCACGGCTTTCCCTCCTGGCTCTTCGGGCGTGGGAGCTGTGGCCAGAGACGCGGCCCTACCGGAAAATGCTTCGCAGGCTGGCTCGGCGGCGCCAGGTGGGCGCCGGTGGCGCCGAGGCTGACGGCCGCCGCAAAGCCCGCAGCCCCACGGGCTGTGGGGCCACGCGAGCGGCTGCCAAAGAGCTTTCCAACGAGGCACGGCTTTCCCTCCTGGCTCTTCGGGCGTGGGAGCTGTGGCCAGAGCCGCGGCCCTACCGGAAAATGCTTCGCAGGCTGGCTCGGCGGCGCCACGTGGGCGCCGGTGGCACCGAGGCTGACGGCCGCCGCAAAGCCCGCAGCCCCACGGGCTGTGGGGCCACGCGAGCCCCTGCCAAAGAGCTTTCCAACGAGGCACGGCTTTCCCTCCTGGCTCTTCGGGCGTGGGAGCTGTGGCCAGAGCCGCGGCCCTACCGGAAAATGCTTCGCAGGCTGGCGCGGCGGCGCCAGGTGGGCAGCGGTGGCGCCGAGGCTGATGGCCGCCGCAAAGCCCGCAGCCCCACGGGCTGTGGGGCCACGCGAGCGGCTGCCAAAGAGCTTTCCAACGAGGCACGGCTTTCCCTCCTGGCTCTTCGGGCGTGGGAGCTGTGGCCAGAGCCGCGGCCCTACCCGAAAATGCTTCGCAGGCTGGCTCGGCGACTCCAGGTGCGCGCCGGTGGCGCCGAGGCTGACGGCCGCCGCAAAGCCCGCAGCCCCACGGGCTGTGGGGCCACGCGAGCGGCTGCCAAAGAGCTTTCCAACGAGGCACGGCTTTCCCTCCTGGCTCTTCGGGCGTGGGAGCTGTGGCCAGAGCCGCGGCCCTACCGGAAAATGCTTCGCAATCTGGCGCGGCGGCAACACGTGGGCGCCGGTGGCACCGAGGCTGACGGCCGCCGCAAAGCCCGCAGCCCCACGGGCTGTGGGGCCACGCGAGCCCCTGCCAAAGAGCTTTCCAACGAGGCACGGCTTTCCCTCCTGGCTCTTCGGGCGTGGGAGCTGTGGCCAGAGACGCGGCCCTACCGGAAAATGCTTCGCAGGCTGGCACGGCGGCACCACGTGGGCGGCGGTGGCGCCGAGGCTGACGGCCGCCGCAAAGCCCGCAGCCCCACGGGCTGTGGGGCCACGCGAGCGGCTGCCAAAGAGCTTTCCAACGAGGCACGGCTTTCCCTCCTGGCTCTTCGGGCGTGGGAGCCGTGTCCAGAGCCGCGGCCCTACCGGAAAATGCTTCGCAGGCTGGCTCGGCGGCGCCACGTGGGCGCCGGTGGCGCCAAGGCTGATGGCCGCCGCAAAGCCCGCAGCCCCACGGGCTGTGGGGCCACACGAGCGGCTGCCAAAGAGCTTTCCAACGAGGCATGGCTTTCCCTCCTGGCTCTTCGGGCGTGGGAGCTGTCGCCAGAGCCGCGGCCCTACCGGAGAATGCTTCGCAGGCTGGCTCGGCGGCGCCAGGTGGGCGCCGGTGGCGCCAAGGCTGACGGCCGCCGCAAAGCCCGCAGCCCCACGGGCTGTGGGGCCACGCGAGCGGCTGCCAAAGAGCTTTCCAACGAGGCACGGCTTTCCCTCCTGGCTCTTCGGGCGTGGGAGCTGTGGCCAGAGACGCGGCCCTACCCGAAAATGCTTCGCAGGCTGGCTCGGCGACGCCAGGTGGGCGGCGGTGGCGCCGAGGCTGACGGCCGCCGCAAAGCCCGCAGCCCCACGGGCTGTGGGGCCACGCGAGCGGCTGCCAAAGAGCTTTCCAACGAGGCACGGCTTTCCCTCCTGGCTCTTCGGGCGTGGGAGCTGTGGCCAGAGCCGCGGCCCTACCCGAAAATGCTTCGCAGGCTGGCTCGGCGACTCCAGGTGCGCGCCGGTGGCGCCGAGGCTGACGGCCGCCGCAAAGCCCGCAGCCCCACGGGCTGTGGGGCCACGCGAGCGGCTGCCAAAGAGCTTTCCAACGAGGCACGGCTTTCCCTCCTGGCTCTTCGGGCGTGGGAGCTGTGGCCAGAGCCGCGGCCCTACCGGAAAATGCTTCGCAGGCTGGCTCGGCGGCGCCAGGTGGGCGCCGGTGGCACCGAGGCTGACGGCCGCCGCAAAGCCCGCAGCCCCACGGGCTGTGGGGCCACGCGAGCGGCTGCCAAAGAGCTTTCCAACGAGGCACGGCTTTCCCTCCTGGCTCTTCGGGCGTGGGAGCTGTGGCCAGAGCCGCGGCCCTACCGGAAAATGCTTCGCAATCTGGCGCGGCGGCAACACGTGGGCGCCGGTGGCACCGAGGCTGACGGCCGCCGCAAAGCCCGCAGCCCCACGGGCTGTGGGGCCACGCGAGCCCCTGCCAAAGAGCTTTCCAACGAGGCACGGCTTTCCCTCCTGGCTCTTCGGGCGTGGGAGCTGTGGCCAGAGCCGCGGCCCTACCGGAAAATGCTTCGCAGGCTGGCACGGCGGCACCACGTGGGCGGCGGTGGCGCCGAGGCTGACGGCCGCCGCAAAGCCCGCAGCCCCACGGGCTGTGGGGCCACGCGAGCGGCTGCCAAAGAGCTTTCCAACGAGGCACGGCTTTCCCTCCTGGCTCTTCGGGCGTGGGAGCCGTGGCCAGAGCCGCGGCCCTACCGGAAAATGCTTCGCAGGCTGGCTCGGCGGCGCCACGTGGGCGCCGGTGGCGCCGAGGCTGATGGCCGCCGCAAAGCCCGCAGCCCCACGGGCTGTGGGGCCACACGAGCGGCTGCCAAAGAGCTTTCCAACGAGGCACGGCTTTCCCTCCTGGCTCTTCGGGCGTGGGAGCCGTGGCCAGAGCCGCGGCCCTACCGGAGAATGCTTCGCAGGCTGGCTCGGCGGCGCCAGGTGGGCGCCGGTGGCGCCGAGGCTGACGGCCGCCGCAAAGCCCGCAGCCCCACGGGCTGTGGGGCCACGCGAGCGGCTGCCAAAGAGCTTTCCAACGAGGCACGGCTTTCCCTCCTGGCTCTTCGGGCGTGGGAGCTGTGGCCAGAGACGCGGCCCTACCCGAAAATGCTTCGCAGGCTGGCTCGGCGACGCCAGGTGGGCGGCGGTGGCGCCGAGGCTGACGGCCGCCGCAAAGCCCGCAGCCCCACGGGCTGTGGGGCCACGCGAGCGGCTGCCAAAGAGCTTTCCAACGAGGCATGGCTTTCCCTCCTGGCTCTTCGGGCGTGGGAGCTGTGGCCAGAGACGCGGCCCTACCGGAAAATGCTTCGCAGGCTGGCACGGCGGCACTACGTAGGCACCGGTGGCACCGAGGCTGACGGCCGCCGCAAAGCCCGCAGCCCCACGGGCTGTGGGGCCACGCGAGCGGCTGCCAAAGAGCTTTCCAACGAGGCACGGCTTTCCCTCCTGGCTCTTCGGGCATGGGAGCTGTGGCCAGAGCCGCGGCCCTACCGGAAAATGCTTCGCAGGCTGGCTCGGCGGCGCCAGGTGGGCGCCGGTGGCGCCGAGGCTGACGGCCCCCGCAAAGCCCGCAGCCCCACGGGCTGTGGGGCCACGCGAGCGGCTGCCAAAGAGCTTTCCAACGAGGCACGGCTTTCCCTCCTGGCTCTTCGGGCGTGGGAGCTGTGGCCAGAGACGCGGCCCTACCGGAAAATGCTTCGCAGGCTGGCTCGGCGGCGCCAGGTTGGCGGCGGTGGCGCCGAGGCTGACGGCCGCCGCAAAGCCCGCAGCCCCACGGGCTGTGGGGCCACGCGAGCGGCTGCCAAAGAGCTTTCCAACGAGGCACGGCTTTCCCTCCTGGCTCTTCGGGCGTGGGAGCTGTGGCCAGAGCCGCGGCCCTACCGGAAAATTCTTCGCAGGCTGGCACGGCGGCACCACGTGGGCGGCGGTGGCGCCGAGGCTGACGGCCGCCGCAAAGCCCGCAGCCCCACGGGCTGTGGGGCCACGCGAGCGGCTGCCAAAGAGCTTTCCAACGAGGCACGGCTTTCCCTCCTGGCTCTTCGGGCGTGGGAGCCGTGGCCAGAGCCGCGGCCCTACCGGAAAATGCTTCGCAGGCTGGCTCGGCAGCGCCACGTGGGCGCCGGTGGCGCCAAGGCTGATGGCCGCCGCAAAGCCCGCAGCCCCACGGGCTGTGGGGCCACGCGAGCGGCTGCCAAAGAGCTTTCCAACGAGGCACGGCTTTCCCTCCTGGCTCTTCGGGCGTGGGAGCTGTGGCCAGAGCCGCGGCCCTACCCGAAAATGCTTCGCAGGCTGGCGCGGCGGCGCCAGGTGGGCGGCGGTGGCGCCGAGGCTGACGGCCGCCGCAAAGCCCGCAGCCCCACGGGCTGTGGGGCCACGCGAGCGGCTGCCAAAGAGCTTTCCAACGAGGCACGGCTTTCCCTCCTGGCTCTTCGGGCGTGGGAGCTGTGGCCAGAGACGCGGCCCTACCGGAAAATGCTTCGCAGGCTGGCAAGGCGGCACCACGTAGGCACCGGTGGCGCCGAGGCTGACGGCCGCCGCAAAGCCCGCAGCCCCACGGGCTGTGGGGCCACGCGAGCGGCTGCCAAAGAGCTTTCCAACGAGGCACGGCTTTCCCTCCTGGCTCTTCGGGCGTGGGAGCTGTGGCCAGAGCCGCGGCCCTACCGGAAAATGCTTCGCAGGCTGGCTCGGCGGCGCCAGGTGGGCGCCGGTGGCGCCGAGGCTGACGGCCGCCGCAAAGCCCGCAGCCCCATGGGCTGTGGGGCCACGCGAGCGGCTGCCAAAGAGCTTTCCAACGAGGCACGGCTTTCCCTCCTGGCTCTTCGGGCATGGGAGCTGTGGCCAGAGCCGCGGCCCTACCGGAAAATGCTTCGCAGGCTGGCTCGGCGGCGCCAGGTGGGCGCCGGTGGCGCCGAGGCTGATGGCCGCCGCAAAGCCCGCAGCCCCACGGGCTGTGGGGCCACGCGAGCGGCTGCCAAAGAGCTTTCCAACAAGGCACGGCTTTCCCTCCTGGCTCTTCGGGCGTGGGAGCTGTGGCCAGAGACGCGGCCCTACCGGAAAATGCTTCGCAGGCTGGCTCGGCGGCGCCAGGTGGGCGGCGGTGGCGCCGAGGCTGACGGCCGCCGCAAAGCCCGCAGCCCCACGGGCTGTGGGGCCACGCGAGCGGCTGCCAAAGAGCTTTCCAACGAGGCACGGCTTTCCCTCCTGGCTCTTCGGGCGTGGGAGCTGTGGCCAGAGACGCGGCCCTACCCGAAAATGCTTGGGGAGCTGGCTCGGCGGCGCCAGGTGGGCGCCGGTGGCGCCGAGGCTGACGGCCGCCGCAAAGCCCGCAGCCCCACGGGCTGTGGGGCCACGCGAGCGGCTGCCAAAGAGCTTTCCAACGAGGCACGGCTTTCCCTCCTGGCTCTTCGGGCGTGGGAGCTGTCGCCAGAGCCGCGGCCCTACCGGAAAATGCTTCGCAGGCTGGCTCGGCGGCGCCAGGTGGGCGCCGGTGGCGCCGAGGCTGACGGCCGCCGCAAAGCCCGCAGCCCCACGGGCTGTGGGGCCACGCGAGCCCCTGCCAAAGAGCTTTCCAACGAGGCACGGCTTTCCCTCCTGGCTCTTCGGGCGTGGGAGCTGTGGCCAGAGCCGCGGCCCTACCGGAAAATGCTTCGCAGGCTGGCTCGGCGGCGCCAGGTGGGCGGCGGTGGCGCCGAGGCTGACGGCCGCCGCAAAGCCCGCAGCCCCACGGGCTGTGGGGCCACGCGAGCGGCTGCCAAAGAGCTTTCCAACGAGGCACGGCTTTCCCTCCTGGCTCTTCGGGCGTGGGAGCTGTGGCCAGAGACGCGGCCCTACCCGAAAATGCTTCGCAGGCTGGCTCGGCGACGCCAGGTGGGCGCCGGTGGCGCCGAGGCTGACGGCCCCCGCAAAGCCCGCAGCCCCACGGGCTGTGGGGCCACGCGAGCGGCTGCCAAAGAGCTTTCCAACGAGGCACGGCTTTCCCTCCTGGCTCTTCGGGCGTGGGAGCTGTGGCCAGAGACGCGGCCCTACCGGAAAATGCTTCGCAGGCTGGCTCGGCGACTCCAGGTGGGCGGCGGTGGCGCCGAGGCTGACGGCCGCCGCAAAGCCCGCAGCCCCACGGGCTGTGGGGCCACGCGAGCGGCTGCCAAAGAGCTTTCCAACGAGGCATGGCTTTCCCTCCTGGCTCTTCGGGCGTGGGAGCTGTCGCCAGAGCCGCGGCCCTACCGGAAAATGCTTCGCAGGCTGGCTCGGCGGCGCCAGGTGGGCGCCGGTTGCGCCGAGGCTGATGGCCGCCGCAAAGCCCGCAGCCCCACGGGCTGTGGGGCCACGCGAGCGGCTGCCAAAGAGCTTTCCAACGAGGCACGGCTTTCCCTCCTGGCTCTTTGGGCGTGGGAGCTGTGGCCAGAGACGCGGCCCTACCGGAAAAGGCTTCGCAGGCTGGCTCGGCGGCACCACGTGGGCGCCGGTGGCGCCGAGGCTGACGGCCGCCGCAAAGCCCGCAGCCCCACGGGCTGTGGGGCCACGCGAGCGGCTGCCAAAGAGCTTTCCAACGAGGCACGGCTTTCCCTCCTGGCTCTTCGGGCGTGGGAGCTGTGGCCAGAGCCGCGGCCCTACCGGAAAATGCTTCGCAGGCTGGCTCGGCGGCGCCAGGTGGGCGGCGGTGGCGCCGAGGCTGACGGCCGCCGCAAAGCCCGCAGCCCCACGGGCTGTGGGGCCACGCGAGCGGCTGCCAAAGAGCTTTCCAACGAGGCACGGCTTTCCCTCCTGGCTCTTCGGGCGTGGGAGCTGTGGCCAGAGACGCGGCCCTACCCGAAAATGCTTCGCAGGCTGGCTCGGCGACGCCAGGTGGGCGCCGGTGGCGCCGAGGCTGACGGCCCCCGCAAAGCCCGCAGCCCCACGGGCTGTGGGGCCACGCGAGCGGCTGCCAAAGAGCTTTCCAACGAGGCACGGCTTTCCCTCCTGGCTCTTCGGGCGTGGGAGCTGTGGCCAGAGACGCGGCCCTACCGGAAAATGCTTCGCAGGCTGGCTCGGCGACTCCAGGTGGGCGGCGGTGGCGCCGAGGCTGACGGCCGCCGCAAAGCCCGCAGCCCCACGGGCTGTGGGGCCACGCGAGCGGCTGCCAAAGAGCTTTCCAACGAGGCACGGCTTTCCCTCCTGGCTCTTCGGGCATGGGAGCTGTGGCCAGAGCCGCGGCCCTACCGGAAAATGCTTCGAAGGCTGGCTCGGCGGCGCCAGGTGGGCGCCGGTGGCGCCGAGGCTGACGGCCACCGCAAAGCCCGCAGCCCCACGGGCTGTGGGGCCACGCGAGCGGCTGCCAAAGAGCTTTCCAACGAGGCACGGCTTTCCCTCCTGGCTCTTCGGGCGTGGGAGCTGTGGCCAGAGACGCGGCCCTACCGGAAAATGCTTCGCAGGCTGGCTCTGCGGCGCCAGGTGGGCGGTGGTGGCGCCGAGGCTGACGGCCGCCGCAAAGCCCGCAGCCCCACGGGCTGTGGGGCCACGCGAGCGGCTGCCAAAGAGCTTTCCAACGAGGCATGGCTTTCCCTCCTGGCTCTTCGGGCGTGGGAGCTGTGGCCAGAGACGCGGCCCTACCCGAAAATGCTTGGGGAGCTGGCTCGGCGACGCCAGGTGGGCGCCGCTGGCGCCGAGGCTGACGGCCCCCGCAAAGCCCGCAGCCCCACGGGCTGTGGGGCCACGCGAGCGGCTGCCAAAGAGCTTTCCAACGAGGCACGGCTTTCCCTCCTGGCTCTTCGGGCGTGGGAGCTGTGGCCAGAGATGCGGCCCTACCGGAAAATGCTTCGCAGGCTGGCTCGGCGGCACCAGGTGGGCGCCGGTGGCGCCGAGGCTGACGGCCGCCGCAAAGCCCGCAGCCCCACGGGTTGTGGGGCCACGCGAGCGGCTGCCAAAGAGCTTTCCAATGAGGCACGGCTTTCCCTCCTGGCTCTTCGGGCGTGGGAGCCGTGGCCAGAGCCGCGGCCCTACCGGAAAATGCTTCGCAGGCTGGCTCGGCGGCGCCACGTGGGCGCCGGTGGCGCCAAGGCTGATGGCCGCCGCAAAGCCCGAAGCCCCACGGGCTGTGGGGCCACGCGAGCGGCTGCCAAAGAGCTTTCCAACGAGGCATGGCTTTCCCTCCTGGCTCTTCGGGCGTGGGAGCTGTCGCCAGAGCCGCGGCCCTACCGGAAAATGCTTCGCAGGCTGGCTCGGCGGCGCCAGGTGGGCGCCGGTGGCGCCGAGGCTGACGGCCGCCGCAAAGCCCGCAGCCCCACGGGCTGTGGGGCCACGCGAGCGGCTGCCAAAGAGCTTTCCAACGAGGCACGGCTTTCCCTCCTGGCTCTTCGGGCGTGGGAGCTGTGGCCAGAGACGCGGCCCTACCCGAAAATGCTTCGCAGGCTGGCTCGGCGACGCCAGGTGGGCGCCGGTGGCGCCGAGGCTGACGGCCGCCGCAAAGCCCGCAGCCCCACGGGCTGTGGGGCCACGCGAGCGGCTGCCAAAGAGCTTTCCAACGAGGCACGGCTTTCCCTCCTGGCTCTTCGGGCGTGGGAGCTGTGGCCAGAGACGCGGCCCTACCGGAAAATGCTTCGCAGGCTGGCTCGGCGGCGCCAGGTGGGCGCCGGTGGCACCGAGGCTGACGGCCGCCGGAAAGCCCGCAGCCCCACGGGCTGTGGGGCCACGCGAGCGGCTGCCAAAGAGCTTTCCAACGAGGCACGGCTTTCCCTCCTGGCTCTTCGGGCGTGGGAGCTGTGGCCAGAGACGCGGCCCTACCGGAAAATGCTTCGCAGGCTGGCTCGGCGGCGCCACGTGGGTGCCGGTGGCGCCAAGGCTGATGGCCGCCGCAAAGCCCGCAGCCCCACGGGCTGTGGGGCCACGCGAGCGGCTGCCAAAGAGCTTTCCAACGAGGCACGGCTTTCCCTCCTGGCTCTTCGGGCATGGGAGCTGTGGCCAGAGCCGCGGCCCTACCGGAAAATGCTTCGCAGGCTGGCTCGGCGGCGCCAGGTGGGCGCCGGTGGCGCCGAGGCTGACGGCCGCCGCAAAGCCCGCAGCCCCACGGGCTGTGGGGCCACGCGAGCGGCTGCCAAAGAGCTTTCCAACGAGGCACGGCTTTCCCTCCTGGCTCTTCGGGCGTGGGAGCTGTGGCCAGAGCCGCGGCCCTACCGGAAAATGCTTCGCAGGCTGGCGCGGCGGCGCCAGGTGGGCGGCGGTGGCGCCGAGGCTGACGGCCGCCGCAAAGCCCGCAGCCCCACGGGCTGTGGGGCCACGCGAGCGGCTGCCAAAGAGCTTTCCAACGAGGCACGGCTTTCCCTCCTGGCTCTTCGGGCGTGGGAGCTGTGGCCAGAGACGCGGCCCTACCCGAAAATGCTTGGGGAGCTGGCTCGGCGACGCCAGGTGGGCGCCGGTGGCGCCGAGGCTGACGGCCCCCGCAAAGCCCGCAGCCCCACGGGCTGTGGGGCCACGCGAGCGGCTGCCAAAGAGCTTTCCAACGAGGCACGGCTTTCCCTCCTGGCTCTTCGGGCGTGGGAGCTGTGGCCAGAGACGCGGCCCTACCGGAAAATGCTTCGCAGGCTGGCTCGGCGGCGCCAGGTGGGCGCCGGTGGCGCCGAGGCTGACGGCCGCCGCAAAGCCCGCAGCCCCACGGGCTGTGGGGCCACGCGAGCGGCTGCCAAAGAGCTTTCCAACGAGGCACGGCTTTCCCTCCTGGCTCTTCGGGCGTGGGAGCTGTGGCCAGAGACGCGGCCCTACCGGAAAATGCTTCGCAGGCTGGCTCGGCGACTCCAGGTGGGCGGCGGTGGCGCCGAGGCTGACGGCCGCCGCAAAGCCCGCAGCCCCACGGGCTGTGGGGCCACGCGAGCGGCTGCCAAAGAGCTTTCCAACGAGGCACGGCTTTCCCTCCTGGCTCTTCGGGCATGGGAGCTGTGGCCAGAGCCGCGGCCCTACCGGAAAATGCTTCGAAGGCTGGCTCGGCGGCGCCAGGTGGGCGCCGGTGGCGCCGAGGCTGACGGCCACCGCAAAGCCCGCAGCCCCACGGGCTGTGGGGCCACGCGAGCGGCTGCCAAAGAGCTTTCCAACGAGGCACGGCTTTCCCTCCTGGCTCTTCGGGCGTGGGAGCTGTGGCCAGAGACGCGGCCCTACCCGAAAATGCTTGGGGAGCTGGCTCGGCGACGCCAGGTGGGCGCCGGTGGCGCCGAGGCTGACGGCCCCCGCAAAGCCCGCAGCCCCACGGGCTGTGGGGCCACGCGAGCGGCTGCGAAAGAGCTTTCCAACGAGGCACGGCTTTCCCTCCTGGCTCTTCGGGCGTGGGAGCTGTGGCCAGAGATGCGGCCCTACCGGAAAATGCTTCGCAGGCTGGCTCGGCGGCGCCAGGTGGGCGCCGGTGGCGCCGAGGCTGACGGCCGCCGCAAAGCCCGCAGCCCCACGGGCTGTGGGGCCACGCGAGCGGCTGCCAAAGAGCTTTCCAACGAGGCACGGCTTTCCCTCCTGGCTCTTCGGGCGTGGGAGCCGTGGCCAGAGCCGCGGCCCTACCGGAAAATGCTTCGCAGGCTGGCTCGGCGGCGCCACGTGGGCGCCGGTGGCGCCAAGGCTGATGGCCGCCGCAAAGCCCGCAGCCCCACGGGCTGTGGGGCCACGCGAGCGGCTGCCAAAGAGCTTTCCAACGAGGCATGGCTTTCCCTCCTGGCTCTTCGGGCGTGGGAGCTGTCGCCAGAGCCGCGGCCCTACCGGAAAATGCTTCGCAGGCTGGCTCGGCGGCGCCAGGTGGGCGCCGGTGGCGCCGAGGCTGACGGCCGCCGCAAAGCCCGCAGCCCCACGGGCTGTGGGGCCACGCGAGCGGCTGCCAAAGAGCTTTCCAACGAGGCACGGCTTTCCCTCCTGGCTCTTCGGGCGTGGGAGCTGTGGCCAGAGCCGCGGCCCTACCGGAAAATGCTTCGCAGGCTGGCTCGGCGGCGCCAGGTGGGCGGCGGTGGCGCCGAGGCTGACGGCCGCCGCAAAGCCCGCAGCCCCACGGGCTGTGGGGCCACGCGAGCGGCTGCCAAAGAGCTTTCCAACGAGTCACGGATTTCCCTCCTGGCTCTTCGGGCGTGGGAGCTGTGGCCAGAGACGCGGCCCTACCCGAAAATGCTTCGCAGGCTGGCTCGGCGACGCCAGGTGGGCGCCGGTGGCGCCGAGGCTGACGGCCCCCGCAAAGCCCGCAGCCCCACGGGCTGTGGGGCCACGCGAGCGGCTGCCAAAGAGCTTTCCAACGAGTCACGGCTTTCCCTCCTGGCTCTTCGGGCGTGGGAGCTGTGGCCAGAGACGCGGCCCTACCGGAAAATGCTTCGCAGGCTGGCGCGGCGGCGCCAGGTGGGCGGCGGTGGCGCCGAGGCTGATGGCCGCCGCAAAGCCCGCAGCCCCACGAACTGTGGGGCCACGCGAGCGGCTGCCAAAGAGCTTTCCAACGAGGCACGGCTTTCCCTCCTGGCTCTTCGGGCGTGGGAGCTGTGGCCAGAGCCGCGGCCCTACCGGAAAATGCTTCGCAGGCTGGCACGGCGGCACCACGTAGGCACCGGTGGCGCCGAGGCTGACGGCCGCCGCAAAGCCCGCAGCCCCACGGGCTGTGGGGCCACGCGAGCGGCTGCCAAAGAGCTTTCCAACGAGGCACGGCTTTCCCTCCTGGCTCTTCGGGCGTGGGAGCTGTGGCCAGAGACGCGGCCCTACCCGAAAATGCTTGGGGAGCTGGCTCGGCGACGCCAGGTGGGCGCCGGTGGCGCCGAGGCTGACGGCCCCCGCAAAGCCCGCAGCCCCACGGGCTGTGGGGCCACGCGAGCGGCTGCGAAAGAGCTTTCCAACGAGGCACGGCTTTCCCTCCTGGCTCTTCGGGCGTGGGAGCTGTGGCCAGAGATGCGGCCCTACCGGAAAATGCTTCGCAGGCTGGCTCGGCGGCGCCAGGTGGGCGCCGGTGGCGCCGAGGCTGACGGCCGCCGCAAAGCCCGCAGCCCCACGGGCTGTGGGGCCACGCGAGCGGCTGCCAAAGAGCTTTCCAACGAGGCACGGCTTTCCCTCCTGGCTCTTCGGGCGTGGGAGCCGTGGCCAGAGCCGCGGCCCTACCGGAAAATGCTTCGCAGGCTGGCTCGGCGGCGCCACGTGGGCGCCGGTGGCGCCGACGCTGATGGCCGCCGCAAAGCCCGCAGCCCCACAGGCTGTGGGGCCACGCGAGCGGCTGCCAAAGAGCTTTCCAACGAGGCACGGCTTTCCCTCCTGGCTCTTCGGGCGTGGGAGCTGTGGCCAGAGCCGCGGCCCTACCGGAAAATGCTTCGCAGGCTGGCTCGGCGGCGCCAGGTGGGCGGCGGTGGCGCCGAGGCTGACGGCCGCCGCAAAGCCCGCAGCCCCACGGGCTGTGGGGCCACGCGAGCGGCTGCCAAAGAGCTTTCCAACGAGTCACGGATTTCCCTCCTGGCTCTTCGGGCGTGGGAGCTGTGGCCAGAGACGCGGCCCTACCCGAAAATGCTTCGCAGGCTGGCTCGGCGACGCCAGGTGGGCGCCGGTGGCGCCGAGGCTGACGGCCCCCGCAAAGCCCGCAGCCCCACGGGCTGTGGGGCCACGCGAGCGGCTGCCAAAGAGCTTTCCAACGAGTCACGGCTTTCCCTCCTGGCTCTTCGGGCGTGGGAGCTGTGGCCAGAGACGCGGCCCTACCGGAAAATGCTTCGCAGGCTGGCGCGGCGGCGCCAGGTGGGCGGCGGTGGCGCCGAGGCTGATGGCCGCCGCAAAGCCCGCAGCCCCACGAACTGTGGGGCCACGCGAGCGGCTGCCAAAGAGCTTTCCAACGAGGCACGGCTTTCCCTCCTGGCTCTTCGGGCGTGGGAGCTGTGGCCAGAGACGCGGCCCTACCGGAAAATGCTTCGCAGGCTGGCACGGCGGCACCACGTAGGCACCGGTGGCGCCGAGGCTGACGGCCGCCGCAAAGCCCGCAGCCCCACGGGCTGTGGGGCCACGCGAGCGGCTGCCAAAGAGCTTTCCAACGAGGCACGGCTTTCCCTCCTGGCTCTTCGGGCGTGGGAGCTGTGGCCAGAGACGCGGCCCTACCGGAAAATGCTTCGCAGGCTGGCTCGGCGGCGCCAGGTGGGCGCCGGTGGCACCGAGGCTGACGGCCGCCGGAAAGCCCGCAGCCCCACGGGCTGTGGGGCCACGCGAGCGGCTGCCAAAGAGCTTTCCAACGAGGCACGGCTTTCCCTCCTGGCTCTTCGGGCGTGGGAGCTGTGGCCAGAGACGCGGCCCTACCGGAAAATGCTTCGCAGGCTGGCTCGGCGGCGCCACGTGGGCGCCGGTGGCGCCAAGGCTGATGGCCGCCGCAAAGCCCGCAGCCCCACGGGCTGTGGGGCCACGCGAGCGGCTGCCAAAGAGCTTTCCAACGAGGCACGGCTTTCCCTCCTGGCTCTTCGGGCATGGGAGCTGTGGCCAGAGCCGCGGCCCTACCGGAAAATGCTTCGCAGGCTGGCTCGGCGGCGCCAGGTGGGCGCCGGTGGCACCGAGGCTGACGGCCGCCGCAAAGCCCGCAGCCCCACGGGCTGTGGGGCCACGCGAGCGGCTGCCAAAGAGCTTTCCAACGAGGCACGGCTTTCCCTCCTGGCTCTTCGGGCGTGGGAGCTGTGGCCAGAGCCGCGGCCCTACCGGAAAATGCTTCGCAGGCTGGCTCGGCGGCGCCAGGTGGGCGGCGGTGGCGCCGAGGCTGACGGCCGCCGCAAAGCCCGCAGCCCCACGGGCTGTGGGGCCACGCGAGCGGCTGCCAAAGAGCTTTCCAACGAGGCACGGCTTTCCCTCCTGGCTCTTCGGGCGTGGGAGCTGTGGCCAGAGACGCGGCCCTACCCGAAAATGCTTGGGGAGCTGGCTCGGCGACGCCAGGTGGGCGCCGGTGGCGCCGAGGCTGACGGCCCCCGCAAAGCCCGCAGCCCCACGGGCTGTGGGGCCACGCGAGCGGCTGCCAAAGAGCTTTCCAACGAGGCACGGCTTTCCCTCCTGGCTCTTCGGGCGTGGGAGCTGTGGCCAGAGACGCGGCCCTACCGGAAAATGCTTCGCAGGCTGGCTCGGCGGCGCCAGGTGGGCGCCGGTGGCGCCGAGGCTGACGGCCGCCGCAAAGCCCGCAGCCCCACGGGCTGTGGGGCCACGCGAGCGGCTGCCAAAGAGCTTTCCAACGAGGCACGGCTTTCCCTCCTGGCTCTTCGGGCGTGGGAGCTGTGGCCAGAGCCGCGGCCCTACCGGAAAATGCTTCGCAGGCTGGCTCGGCGGCGCCAGGTGGGCGGCGGTGGCGCCGAGGCTGACGGCCGCCGCAAAGCCCGCAGCCCCACGGGCTGTGGGGCCACGCGAGCGGCTGCCAAAGAGCTTTCCAACGAGGCACGGCTTTCCCTCCTGGCTCTTCGGGCGTGGGAGCTGTGGCCAGAGACGCGGCCCTACCCGAAAATGCTTGGGGAGCTGGCTCGGCGACGCCAGGTGGGCGCCGGTGGCGCCGAGGCTGACGGCCCCCGCAAAGCCCGCAGCCCCACGGGCTGTGGGGCCACGCGAGCGGCTGCCAAAGAGCTTTCCAACGAGGCACGGCTTTCCCTCCTGTCTCTTCGGGCGTGGGTGCTGTGGCCAGAGACGCGGCCCTACCGGAAAATGCTTCGCAGGCTGGCGCGGCGGCGCCAGGTGGGCGGCGGTGGCGCCGAGGCTGATGGCCGGCGGAAAGCCCGCAGCCCCACGAACTGTGGGGCCACGCGAGCGGCTGCCAAAGAGCTTTCCAACGAGGCACGGCTTTCCCTCCTGGCTCTTCGGGCGTGGGAGCTGTGGCCAGAGCCGCGGCCCTACCGGAAAATGCTGCACAGGCTGGCACGGCGGCACCACGTAGGCACCGGTGGCGCCGAGGCTGACGGCCGCCGCAAAGCCCGCAGCCCCACGGGCTGTGGGGCCACGCGAGCGGCTGCCAAAGAGCTTTCCAACGAGGCACGGCTTTCCCTCCTGGCTCTTCGGGCGTGGGAGCTGTGGCCAGAGACGCGGCCCTACCGGAAAATGCTTCGCAGGCTGGCTCGGCGGCGCCAGGTGGGCGCCGGTGGCACCGAGGCTGACGGCCGCCGCAAAGCCCGCAGCCCCACGGGCTGTGGGGCCACGCGAGCGGCTGCCAAAGAGCTTTCCAACGAGGCACGGCTTTCCCTCCTGGCTCTTCGGGCGTGGGAGCTGTGGCCAGAGACGCGGCCCTACCGGAAAATGCTTCGCAGGCTGGCTCGGCGGCGCCAGGTGGGCGCCGGTGGCGCCGAGGCTGACGGCCGCCGCAAAGCCCGCAGCCCCACGGGCTGTGGGGCCACGCGAGCGGCTGCCAAAGAGCTTTCCAACGAGGCACGGCTTTCCCTCCTGGCTCTTCGGGCGTGGGAGCTGTGGCCAGAGACGCGGCCCTACCCGAAAATGCTTCGCAGGCTGGCTCGGCGACGCCAGGTGGGCGCCGGTGGCGCCGAGGCTGACGGCCCCCGCAAAGCCCGCAGCCCCACGGGCTGTGGGGCCACGCGAGCGGCTGCCAAAGAGCTTTCCAACGAGGCACGGCTTTCCCTCCTGGCTCTTCGGGCGTGGGAGCTGTGGCCAGAGCCGCGGCCCTACCGGAAAATGCTTCGCAGGCTGGCTCGGCGGCACCACGTGGGCGCCGGTGGCGCCGAGGCTGACGGCCGCCGCAAAGCCCGCAGCCCCACGGGCTGTGGGGCCACGCGAGCGGCTGCCAAAGAGCTTTCCAACGAGGCACGGCTTTCCCTCCTGGCTCTTCGGGCATGGGAGCTGTGGCCAGAGCCGCAGCCCTACCGGAAAATGCTTCGCAGGCTGGCTCGGCGGCGCAGGTGGGCGGCGGTGGCGCCGAGGCTGACGGCCGCCGCAAAGCCCGCAGCCCCACGGGCTGTGGGGCCACGCGAGCGGCTGCCAAAGAGCTTTCCAACGAGGCACGGCTTTCCCTCCTGGCTCTTCGGGCGTGGGAGCTGTGGCCAGAGCCGCGGCCCTACCGGAAAATGCTTCGCAGGCTGGCTCGGCGGCGCCAGGTTTGCGGCGGTGGCGCCGAGGCTGACGGCCACCGCAAAGCCCGCAGCCCCACGGGCTGTGGGGCCACGCGAGCGGCTGCCAAAGAGCTTTCCAACGAGGCACGGCTTTCCCTCCTGGCTCTTCGGGCGTGGGAGCTGTGGCCAGAGACGCGGCCCTACCCGAAAATGCTTCGCAGGCTGGCTCGGCGACGCCAGGTGGGCGCCGGTGGCGCCGAGGCTGACGGCCGCCGCAAAGCCCGCAGCCCCACGGGCTGTGGGGCCACGCGAGCGGCTGCCAAAGAGCTTTCCAACGAGGCACGGCTTTCCCTCCTGGCTCTTCGGGCGTGGGAGCTGTGGCCAGAGCCGCGGCCCTACCGGAAAATGCTTTGCAGGCTGGCGCGGCGGCACCAGGTGGGCGCCGGTGGCACCGAGGCTGATGGCCGCCGCAAAGCCCGCAGCCCCACGAACTGTGGGGCCACGCGAGCGGCTGCCAAAGAGCTTTCCAACGAGGCACGGCTTTCCCTCCTGGCTCTTCGGGCGTGGGAGCTGTGGCCAGAGCCGCGGCCCTACCGGAAAATGCTTCGCAGGCTTGCACGGCGGCACCACGTAGGCACAGGTGGCGCCGAGGCTGACGGCCGCCGCAAAGCCCGCAGCCCCACGGGCTGTGGGGCCACGCGAGCGGCTGCCAAAGAGCTTTCCAATGAGGCACGGCTTTCCCTCCTGGCTCTTTGGGCGTGGGAGCTGTGGCCAGAGACGCGGCCCTACCGGAAAATGCTTCGCAGGCTGGTGCGGCGGCGCCAGGTCGGCACCGGTGGCGCCGAGGCTGACGGCCGCCGCAAAGCCCGCAGCCCCACGGGCTGTGGGGCCACGCGAGCGGCTGCCAAAGAGCTTTCCAACGAGGCACGGCTTTCCCTCCTGGCTCTTCGGGCGTGGGAGCTGTGGCCAGAGCCGCGGCCCTACCGGAAAATGCTTCGCAGGCTGGCTCGGCGGCGCCAGGTGGGCGCCGGTGGCACCGAGGCTAACGGCCGCCGCAAAGCCCGCAGCCCCACGGGCTGTGGGGCCACGTGAGCGGCTGCCAAAGAGCTTTCCAACGAGGCACGGCTTTCCCTCCTGGCTCTTCGGGCGTGGAAGCTGTGGCCAGAGCCGCGGCCCTACCCGAAAATGCTTCGCAGGCTGGCTCGGCGGCGCCAGGTGGGCGCCGGTGGCGCCGAGGCTGACGGCCCCCGCAAAGCCCGCAGCCCCACGGGCTGTGGGGCCACGCGAGCGGCTGCCAAAGAGCTTTCCAACGAGGCACGGCTTTCCCTCCTGGCTCTTCGGACGTGGGAGCTGTGGCCAGAGCCGCGGCCCTACCGGAAAATGCTTCGGGGGCTGGCGCGGCGGCGCCAGGTGGGCGCCGGTGGCGCCAAGGCTGATGGCCGCCGCAAAGCCCGCAGCCCCACGGGCTGTGGGGCCACGCGAGCGGCTGCCAAAGAGCTTTCCAACGAGGCACGGCTTTCCCTCCTGGCTCTTCGGGCGTGGGAGCTGTGGCCAGAGCCGCGGCCCTACCGGAAAATGCTTCACAGGCTGGCTCAGCGGCGCCAGGTGGGCGGCGGTGGCGCCGAGGCTGACGGCCGCCGCAAAGCCCGCAGCCCCACGGGCTGTGGGGCCACACGAGCGGCTGCCAAAGAGCTTTCCAACGAGGCACAGCTTTCCCTCCTGGCTCTTCTGGCGTGGGAGCTGTGGCCAGAGCCGCAGCCCTACCGGAAAATGCTTCGCAATCTGGCGCGGAGGCGCCAGGTGGGCGGCGGTGGCGCCGAGGCTGACGGCCGCCGCAAAGCCCGCAGCCCCACGGGCTGTGGGGCCACGCGAGCGGCTGCCAAAGAGCTTTCCAACGAGGCACGGCTTTCCCTCCTGGCTCTTCGGGCGTGGGAGCTGTGGCCAGAGCCGCGGCCCTACTGGAAAATGCTTCGCAGGCTGGCGCGGCGGCACCAGGTGGGCGCCGGTGGCGCCGAGGCTGATGGCCGCCGCAAAGCCCGCAGCCCCACGGGCTGTGGGGCCACGCGAGCGGCTGCCAAAGAGCTTTCCAACGAGGCACGGCTTTCCCTCCTGGCTCTTCGGGCGTGGGAGCTGTGGCCAGAGACGCGGCCCTACCCGAAAATGCTTCGCAGGCTGGCGCGGCGGCACCAGGTGGGCGCCGGTGGCGCCGAGGCTGATGGCCGCCGCAAAGCCCGCAGCCCCACGGGCTGTGGGGCCACGCGAGCGGCTGCCAAAGAGCTTTCCAACGAGGCACGGCTTTCCCTCCTGGCTCTTCGGGCGTGGGTGCTGTGGCCAGAGCCGCGGCCCTACCGGAAAATGCTTCGCAGGCTGGCACGGCGGCACCACGTAGGCACCGGTGGCGCCGAGGCTGACGGCCGCCGCAAAGCCCGCAGCCCCACGGGCTGTGGGGCCACGCGAGCGGCTGCCAAAGAGCTTTCCAACGAGGCACAGCTTTCCCTCCTGGCTCTTCGGGCGTGGGAGCTGTGGCCAGAGCCGCGGCCCTACCGGAAAATGCTTCGCAGGCTGGCTCGGCGGCGCCAGGTGGGCGCCGGTGGTGCCGAGGCTGACGGCTGCCGCAAAGCCCGCAGCCCCACGGGCTGTGGGGCCATGGGAGCGGCTGCCAAAGAGCTTTCCAACGAGGCACGGCTTTCCCTCCTGGCTCTTCGGGCGTGGGAGCTGTGGCCAGAGACGCGGCCCTACCCGAAAATGCTTCGCAGGCTGGCTCGGCGACGCCAGGTGGGCGCCGGTGGCGCCGAGGCTGACGGCCGCCGCAAAGCCCGCAGCCCCACGGGCTGTGGGGCCACGCGAGCGGCTGCCAAAGAGCTTTCCAACGAGGCACGGCTTTCCCTCCTGGCTCTTCGGGCGTGGGAGCTGTGGCCAGAGACGCGGCCCTACCGGAAAATGCTTCGCAGGCTGGCTCGGCGGCACCAGGTGGGCGCCGGTGGCGCCGAGGCTGACGGCCGCCGCAAAGCCCGCAGCCCCACGGGCTGTGGGGCCACGCGAGCGGCTGCCAAAGAGCTTTCCAACGAGGCACGGCTTTCCCTCCTGGCTCTTCGGGCGTGGGAGCTGTGGCCAGAGCCGCAGCCCTACCGGAAAATGCTTCGCAGGCTGGCTCGGCGGCGCCAGGTGGGCGGCGGTGGCGCCGAGGCTGACGGCCGCCGCAAAGCCCGCAGCCCCACGGGCTGTGGGGCCACGCGAGCGGCTGCCAAAGAGCTTTCCAACGAGGCACGGCTTTCCCTCCTGGCTCTTCGGGCGTGGGAGCTGTGGCCAGAGCCGCGGCCCTACCGGAAAATGCTTCGCAGGCTGGCTCGGCGGCGCCAGGTTTGCGGCGGTGGCGCCGATGCTGATGGCCACCGCAAAGCCCGCAGCCCCACGGGCTGTGGGGCCACGCGAGCGGCTGCCAAAGAGCTTTCCAACGAGGCACGGCTTTCCCTCCTGGCTCTTCGGGCGTGGGAGCTGTGGCCAGAGACGCGGCCCTACCCGAAAATGCTTCGCAGGCTGGCTCGGCGACGCCAGGTGGGCGCCGGTGGCGCCGAGGCTGACGGCCCCCGCAAAGCCCGCAGCCCCACGGGCTGTGGGGCCACGCGAGCGGCTGCCAAAGAGCTTTCCAACGAGGCACGGCTTTCCCTCCTGGCTCTTCGGGCGTGGGAGCTGTGGCCAGAGACGCGGCCCTACCGGAAAATGCTTTGCAGGCTGGCGCGGCGGCGCCACGTGGGCGCCGGTGGCGCCGAGGCTGATGGCCGCCGCAAAGCCCGCAGCCCCACGAACTGTGGGGCCACGCGAGCGGCTGCCAAAGAGCTTTCCAACGAGGCACGGCTTTCCCTCCTGGCTCTTCGGGCGTGGGAGCTGTGGCCAGAGCCGCGGCCCTACCGGAAAATGCTTCGCAGGCTGGCACGGCGGCACCACGTAGGCACCGGTGGCGCCGAGGCTGATGGCCGCCGCAAAGCCCGCAGCCCCACGGGCTGTGGGGCCACGCGAGCGGCTGCCAAAGAGCTTTCCAACGAGGCACGGCTTTCCCTCCTGGCTCTTCGGGCGTGGGAGCTGTGGCCAGAGACGCGGCCCTACCGGAAAATGCTTCGCAGGCTGGTGCGGCGGCGCCAGGTGGGCACCGGTGGCGCCGAGGCTGACGGCCGCCGCAAAGCCCGCAGCCCCACGGGCTGTGGGGCCACGCGAGCGGCTGCCAAAGAGCTTTCCAACGAGGCACGGCTTTCCCTCCTGGCTCTTCGGGCGTGGGAGCTGTGGCCAGAGCCGCGGCCCTACCGGAAAATGCTTCGCAGGCTGGCTCGGCGGCGCCAGGTGGGCGCCGGTGGCACCGAGGCTAACGGCCGCCGCAAAGCCCGCAGCCCCACGGGCTGTGGGGCCACGTGAGCGGCTGCCAAAGAGCTTTCCAACGAGGCACGGCTTTCCCTCCTGGCTCTTCGGGCGTGGAAGCTGTGGCCAGAGACGCGGCCCTACCGGAAAATGCTTCGCAGGCTGGCTCGGCGGCGCCAGGTGGGCGCCGGTGGCGCCGAGGCTGACGGCCCCCGCAAAGCCCGCAGCCCCACGGGCTGTGGGGCCACGCGAGCGGCTGCCAAAGAGCTTTCCAACGAGGCACGGCTTTCCCTCCTGGCTCTTCGGGCGTGGGAGCTGTGGCCAGAGCCGCGGCCCTACCGGAAAATGCTTCGGGGGCTGGCGCGGCGGCGCCAGGTGGGCGCCGGTGGCGCCAAGGCTGATGGCCGCCGCAAAGCCCGCAGCCCCACGGGCTGTGGGGCCACGCGAGCGGCTGCCAAAGAGGTTTCCAACGAGGCACGGCTTTCCCTCCTGGCTCTTCGGGCGTGGGAGCTGTGGCCAGAGCCGCGGCCCTACCGGAAAATGCTTCACAGGCTGGCTCGGCGGCGCCAGGTGGGCGCCGGTGGCGCCGAGGCTGACGGCCGCCGCAAAGCCCGCAGCCCCACGGGCTGTGGGGCCACACGAGCGGCTGCCAAAGAGCTTTCCAACGAGGCACGGCTTTCCCTCCTGGCTCTTCGGGCGTGGGAGCTGTGGCCAGAGCCGCAGCCCTACCGGAAAATGCTTCGCAATCTGGCGCGGAGGCGCCAGGTGGGCGCCGGTGGCGCCGAGGCTGACGGCCGCCGCAAAGCCCGCAGCCCCACGGGCTGTGGGGCCACGCGAGCGGCTGCCAAAGAGCTTTCCAACGAGGCACGGCTTTCCCTCCTGGCTCTTCGGGCGTGGGAGCTGTGGCCAGAGCCGCGGCCCTACTGGAAAATGCTTCGCAGGCTGGCTCGGCGGCGCCAGGTGGGCGCCGGTGGCGCCGAGGCTGATGGCCGCCGCAAAGCCCGCAGCCCCACGGGCTGTGGGGCCACGCGAGCGGCTGCCAAAGAGCTTTCCAACGAGGCACGGCTTTCCCTCCTGGCTCTTCGGGCGTGGGAGCTGTGGCCAGAGACGCGGCCCTACCCGAAAATGCTTCGCAGGCTGGCTCGGCGGCACCAGGTGGGCGCCGGTGGCGCCGAGGCTGATGGCCGCCGCAAAGCCCGAAGCCCCACGGGCTGTGGGGCCACGCGAGCGGCTGCCAAAGAGCTTTCCAACGAGGCACGGCTTTCCCTCCTGGCTCTTCGGGCGTGGGAGCTGTGGCCAGAGCCGCGGCCCTACGGGAAAATGCTTCGCAGGCTGGCTCGGCGGCACCAGGTGGGCGCCGGTGGCGCCGAGGCTGATGGCCGCCGCAAAGCCCGCAGCCCCACGGGCTGTGGGGCCACGCGAGCGGCTGCCAAAGAGCTTTCCAACGAGGCACGGCTTTCCCTCCTGGCTCTTCGGGCGTGGGAGCTGTGGCCAGAGCCGCGGCCCTACCGGAAAATGCTTCGCAGGCTGGCTCGGCGGCGCCAGGTGGGCGCCGGTGGCGCCGAGGCTGACGGCCGCCGCAAAGCCCGCAGCCCCACGGGCTGTGGGGCCACGCGAGCGGCTGCCAAAGAGCTTTCCAACGAGGCACGGCTTTCCCTCCTGGCTCTTCGGGCGTGGGAGCTGTGGCCAGAGCCGCGGCCCTACCGGAAAATGCTTCGCAGGCTGGCTCGGCGGCGCCAGGTGGGCGGCGGTGGCGCCGAGGCTGACGGCCGCCGCAAAGCCCGCAGCCCCACGGGCTGTGGGGCCACGCGAGCGGCTGCCAAAGAGCTTTCCAACGAGGCACGGCTTTCCCTCCTGGCTCTTCGGGCGTGGGAGCTGTGGCCAGAGCCGCGGCCCTACCGGAAAATGCTTCGCAGGCTGGCTCGGCGGCGCCAGGTGGGCGGCGGTGGCGCCGAGGCTGACGGCCGCCACAAAGCCCGCAGCCCCACGGGCTGTGGGGCCACTCGAGCGGCTGCCAAAGAGCTTTCCAACGAGGCACGGCTTTCCCTCCTGGCTCTTCGGGCGTGGGAGCTGTGGCCAGAGCCGCGGCCCTACCGGAAAATGCTTCGCAGGCTGGCTCGGCGGCGCCAGGTGGGCGCCGGTGGCGCCGAGGCTGACGGCCGCCGCAAAGCCCGCAGCCCCACGGGCTCTGGGGCCACGCGAGCGGCTGCCAAAGAGCTTTCCAACGAGGCACGGCTTTCCCTCCTGGCTCTTCGGGCGTGGGAGCTGTGGCCAGAGACGCGGCCCTACCGGAAAATGCTTCGCAGGCTGGCACGGCGGCACCACGTGGGCGGCGGTGGCGCCGAGGCTGACGGCCGCCGCAAAGCCCGCAGCCCCATGGGCTGTGGGGCCACGCGAGCGGCTGCCAAAGAGCTTTCCAACGAGGCACAGCTTTCCCTCCTGGCTCTTCGGGCGTGGGAGCTGTGGCCAGAGCCGCGGCCCTACCGGAAAATGCTTCGCAGGCTGGCTCGGCGACGCCAGGTGGGCGCCGGTGGCGCCGAGGCTGACGGCCGCCGCAAAGCCCGCAGCCCCACGGGCTGTGGGGCCACGCGAGCGGCTGCCAAAGAGCTTTCCAACGAGGCACGGCTTTCCCTCCTGGCTCTTCGGGCGTGGGAGCTGTGGCCAGAGCCGCGGCCCTACCGGAAAATGCTTCGCAGGCTGGCTCGGCGGCACCACGTGGGCGCCGGTGGCGCCGAGGCTGACGGCCGCCGCAAAGCCCGCAGCCCCACGGGCTGTGGGGCCACGCGAGCGGCTGCCAAAGAGCTTTCCAACGAGGCACGGCTTTCCCTCCTGGCTCTTCGGGCGTGGGAGCTGTGGCCAGAGCCGCGGCCCTACCGGAAAATGCTTCGCAGGCTGGCTCGGCGGCGCCAGGTGGGCGCCGGTGGCGCCGAGGCTGACGGCCGCCGCAAAGCCCGCAGCCCCACGGGCTGTGGGGCCACGCGAGTGGCTGCCAAAGAGCTTTCCAACGAGGCACGGCTTTCCCTCCTGGCTCTTCGGGCGTGGGAGCTGTGGCCAGAGAAGCGGCCCTACCGGAAAATGCTTCGCAGGCTGGCGCGGCGGCACCAGGTGGGCGCCGGTGGCGCCGAGGCTGATGGCCGCCGCAAAGCCCGCAGCCCCACGGGCTGTGGGGCCACGCGAGCGGCTGCCAAAGAGCTTTCCAACGAGGCACGGCTTTCCCTCCTTGCTCTTCGGGCGTGGGAGCTGTCGCCAGAGCCGCAGCCCTACCGGAAAATGCTTCACAGGCTGGCACGGCGGCAACACGTGGGCACCGGTGGCGCCGAGGCTGACGGCCGCCGCAAACCCCGCAGCCCCACGGGCTGTGGGGCCACGCGAGCGGCTGCCAAAGAGCTTTCCAACGAGGCACAGCTTTCCCTCCTGCCTCTTCGGGCGTGGGAGCTGTGGCCAGAGCCGCGGCCCTACCGGAAAATGCTTCGCAGGCTGGCTCGGCGACGCCAGGTGGGCGCCGGTGGCGCCGAGGCTGACGGCCGCCGCAAAGCCCACAGCCCCACGGGCTGTGGGGCCACGCGAGTGGCTGCCAAAGAGCTTTCCAACGAGGCACGGCTTTCCCTCCTGGCTCTTCGGGCGTGGGAGCTGTGGCCAGAGACGCGGCCCTACCGGAAAATGCTTCGCAGGCTGGCGCGGCGGCACAACGTGGGCGCCGGTGGCGCCGAGGCTGACGGCCGCCGCAAAGCCCGCAGCCCCACGGGCTGTGGGGCCACGCGAGCGGCTGCCAAAGAGCTTTCCAACGAGGCACGGCTTTCCCTCCTGGCTCTTCGGGCGTGGGAGCTGTGGCCAGAGCCGCGGCCCTACCGGAAAATGCTTCGCAGGCTGGCTCGGCGGCGCCAGGTGGGCGGCGGTGGCGCCGAGGCTGACGGCCGCCGCAAAGCCCGCAGCCCCACGGGCTGTGGGGCCACGCGAGCGGCTGCCAAAGAGCTTTCCAACGAGGCACGGCTTTCCCTCCTGGCTCTTCGGGCGTGGGAGCTGTGGCCAGAGCCGCGGCCCTACTGGAAAATGCTTCGCAGGCTGGCTCGGCGGCGCCAGGTGGGCGCCGGTGGCGCCGAGGCTGACGGCCGCCGCAAAGCCCGCAGCCCCACGGGCTGTGGGGCCACGCGAGCAGCTGCCAAAGAGCTTTCCAACGAGGCACGGCTTTCCCTCCTGGCTCTTCGGGCGTGGGAGCTGTGGCCAGAGCCGCGGCCCTACCGGAAAATGCTTCGCAGGCTGGCTCGGCGGCGCCAGGTGGGCGGCGGTGGCGCCGAGGCTGACGGCCGCCGCAAAGCCCGCAGCCCCACGGGCTGTGGGGCCACGCGAGCGGCTGCCAAAGAGCTTTCCAACGAGGCACGGCTTTCCCTCCTGGCTCTTCGGGCGTGGGAGCTGTGGCCAGAGACGCGGCCCTACCGGAAAATGCTTCGCAGGCTGGCTCGGCGACGCCAGGTGGGCGCCGGTGGCGCCGAGGCTGACGGCCGCCGCAAAGCCCGCAGCCCCATGGGCTGTGGGGCCACGCGAGCGGCTGCCAAAGAGCTTTCCAACGAGGCACAGCTTTCCCTCCTGGCTCTTCGGGCGTGGGAGCTGTGGCCAGAGCCGCGGCCCTACCGGAAAATGCTTCGCAGGCTGGCTCGGCGACGCCAGGTGGGCGCCGGTGGCGCCGAGGCTGACGGCCGCCGCAAAGCCCGCAGCCCCACGGGCTGTGGGGCCACGCGAGCGGCTGCCAAAGAGCTTTCCAACGAGGCACGGCTTTCCCTCCTGGCTCTTCGGGCGTGGGAGCTGTGGCCAGAGCCGCGGCCCTACCGGAAAATGCTTCGCAGGCTGGCTCGGCGGCGCCAGGTGGGCGCCGGTGGCGCCGAGGCTGACGGCCGCCGCAAAGCCCGCAGCCCCACGGGCTGTGGGGCCACGCGAGCGGCTGCCAAAGAGCTTTCCAACGAGGCACGGCTTTCCCTCCTGGCTCTTCGGGCGTGGGAGCTGTGGCCAGAGACGCGGCCCTACCGGAAAATGCTTCGCAGGCTGGCACGGCGGCACCACGTGGGCGGCGGTGGCGCCGAGGCTGACGGCCGCCGCAAAGCCCGCAGCCCCATGGGCTGTGGGGCCACGCGAGCGGCTGCCAAAGAGCTTTCCAACGAGGCACAGCTTTCCCTCCTGGCTCTTCGGGCGTGGGAGCTGTGGCCAGAGCCGCGGCCCTACCGGAAAATGCTTCGCAGGCTGGCTCGGCGACGCCAGGTGGGCGCCGGTGGCGCCGAGGCTGACGGCCGCCGCAAAGCCCGCAGCCCCACGGGCTGTGGGGCCACGCGAGCGGCTGCCAAAGAGCTTTCCAACGAGGCACGGCTTTCCCTCCTGGCTCTTCGGGCGTGGGAGCTGTGGCCAGAGCCGCGGCCCTACCGGAAAATGCTTCGCAGGCTGGCTCGGCGGCGCCAGGTGGGCGCCGGTGGCGCCGAGGCTGACGGCCGCCGCAAAGCCCGCAGCCCCACGGGCTGTGGGGCCACGCGAGCGGCTGCCAAAGAGCTTTCCAACGAGGCACGGCTTTCCCTCCTGGCTCTTCGGGCGTGGGAGCTGTGGCCAGAGCCGCGGCCCTACCGGAAAATGCTTCGCAGGCTGGCTCGGCGGCGCCAGGTGGGCGCCGGTGGCGCCGAGGCTGACGGCCGCCGCAAAGCCCGCAGCCCCACGGGCTGTGGGGCCACGCGAGTGGCTGCCAAAGAGCTTTCCAACGAGGCACGGCTTTCCCTCCTGGCTCTTCGGGCGTGGGAGCTGTGGCCAGAGAAGCGGCCCTACCGGAAAATGCTTCGCAGGCTGGCGCGGCGGCACCAGGTGGGCGCCGGTGGCGCCGAGGCTGATGGCCGCCGCAAAGCCCGCAGCCCCACGGGCTGTGGGGCCACGCGAGCGGCTGCCAAAGAGCTTTCCAATGAGGCACGGCTTTCCCTCCTTGCTCTTCGGGCGTGGGAGCTGTCGCCAGAGCCGCAGCCCTACCGGAAAATGCTTCACAGGCTGGCACGGCGGCAACACGTGGGCACCGGTGGCGCCGAGGCTGACGGCCGCCGCAAACCCCGCAGCCCCACGGGCTGTGGGGCCACGCGAGCGGCTGCCAAAGAGCTTTCCAACGAGGCACAGCTTTCCCTCCTGCCTCTTCGGGCGTGGGAGCTGTGGCCAGAGCCGCGGCCCTACCGGAAAATGCTTCGCAGGCTGGCTCGGCGACGCCAGGTGGGCGCCGGTGGCGCCGAGGCTGACGGCCGCCGCAAAGCCCACAGCCCCACGGGCTGTGGGGCCACGCGAGTGGCTGCCAAAGAGCTTTCCAACGAGGCACGGCTTTCCCTCCTGGCTCTTCGGGCGTGGGAGCTGTGGCCAGAGACGCGGCCCTACCGGAAAATGCTTCGCAGGCTGGCGCGGCGGCACCACGTGGGCGCCGGTGGCGCCGAGGCTGACGGCCGCCGCAAAGCCCGCAGCCCCACGGGCTGTGGGGCCACGCGAGCGGCTGCCAAAGAGCTTTCCAACGAGGCACGGCTTTCCCTCCTGGCTCTTCGGGCGTGGGAGCTGTGGCCAGAGCCGCGGCCCTACCGGAAAATGCTTCGCAGGCTGGCTCGGCGGCGCCAGGTGGGCGGCGGTGGCGCCGAGGCTGACGGCCGCCGCAAAGCCCGCAGCCCCACGGGCTGTGGGGCCACGCGAGCGGCTGCCAAAGAGCTTTCCAACGAGGCACGGCTTTCCCTCCTGGCTCTTCGGGCGTGGGAGCTGTGGCCAGAGACGCGGCCCTACCCGAAAATTCTTCGCAGGCTGGCTCGGCGGCGCCAGGTGGGCGCCGGTGGTGCCGAGGCTGACGGCCGCCGCAAAGCCCGCAGCCCCACGGGCTGTGGGGCCACGTGAGCGGCTGCCAAAGAGCTTTCCAACGAGGCACGGCTTTCCCTCCTGGCTCTTCGGGCGTGGGAGCTGTGGCCAGAGCCGCGGCCCTACCGGAAAATGCTTCGCAGCCTGGCTCGGCGGCGCCAGGTGGGCGCCGGTGGCGCCGAGGCTGACGGCCGCCGCAAAGCCCGCAGCCCCACGGGCTGTGGGGCCACGCGAGCGGCTGCCAAAGAGCTTTCCAACGAGGCACGGCTTTCCCTCCTGGCTCTTCGGGCGTGGGAGCTGTGGCCAGAGCCGCGGCCCTACCGGAAAATGCTTCGCAGCCTGGCTCGGCGGCGCCAGGTGGGCGCCGGTGGCGCCGAGGCTGACGGCCGCCGCAAAGCCCGCAGCCCCACGGGCTGTGGGGCCACGCGAGCAGCTGCCAAAGAGCTTTCCAACGAGGCACGGCTTTCCCTCCTGGCTCTTCGGGCGTGGGAGCTGTGGCCAGAGCCGCGGCCCTACTGGAAAATGCTTCGCAGGCTGGCTCGGCGGCGCCAGGTGGGCGCCGGTGGCGCCGAGGCTGACGGCCGCCGCAAAGCCCGCAGCCCCACGGGCTGTGCGGCCACGCGAGCAGCTGCCAAAGAGCTTTCCAACGAGGCACGGCTTTCCCTCCTGGCTCTTCGGGCGTGGGAGCTGTGGCCAGAGCCGCGGCCCTACCGGAAAATGCTTCGCAGGCTGGCTCGGCGGCGCCAGGTGGGCGGCGGTGGCGCCGAGGCTGACGGCCGCCGCAAAGCCCGCAGCCCCACGGGCTCTGGGGCCACGCGAGCGGCTGCCAAAGAGCTTTCCAACGAGGCACGGCTTTCCCTCCTGGCTCTTCGGGCGTGGGAGCTGTGGCCAGAGACGCGGCCCTACCGGAAAATGCTTCGCAGGCTGGCTCGGCGGCGCCAGGTGGGCGCCGGTGGCGCCGAGGCTGACGGCCGCCGCAAAGCCCGCAGCCCCATGGGCTGTGGGGCCACGCGAGCGGCTGCCAAAGAGCTTTCCAACGAGGCACAGCTTTCCCTCCTGGCTCTTCGGGCGTGGGAGCTGTGGCCAGAGCCGCGGCCCTACCGGAAAATGCTTCGCAGGCTGGCTCGGCGACGCCAGGTGGGCGCCGGTGGCGCCGAGGCTGACGGCCGCCGCAAAGCCCGCAGCCCCACGGGCTGTGGGGCCACGCGAGCGGCTGCCAAAGAGCTTTCCAACGAGGCACGGCTTTCCCTCCTGGCTCTTCGGGCGTGGGAGCTGTGGCCAGAGCCGCGGCCCTACCGGAAAATGCTTCGCAGGCTGGCTCGGCGGCGCCAGGTGGGCGCCGGTGGCGCCGAGGCTGACGGCCGCCGCAAAGCCCGCAGCCCCACGGGCTGTGGGGCCACGCGAGCGGCTGCCAAAGAGCTTTCCAACGAGGCACGGCTTTCCCTCCTGGCTCTTCGGGCGTGGGAGCTGTGGCCAGAGCCGCGGCCCTACCGGAAAATGCTTCGCAGGCTTGCTCGGCGACGCCAGGTGGGCGGCGGTGGCGCCGAGGCTGACGTCCGCCGCAAAGCCCGCAGCCCCACGGGCTGTGGGGCCACGCGAGTGGCTGCCAAAGAGCTTTCCAACGAGGCACGGCTTTCCCTCCTGGCTCTTCGGGCGTGGGAGCTGTGGCCAGAGCCGCGGCCCTACCGGAAAATGCTTCGCAGGCTGGCTCGGCGGCGCCAGGTGGGCGCCGGTGGCGCCGAGGCTGACGGCCGCCGCAAAGCCCGCAGCCCCACGGGCTGTGGGGCCACGCGAGCAGCTGCCAAAGAGCTTTCCAACGAGGCACGGCTTTCCCTCCTGGCTCTTCGGGCGTGGGAGCTGTGGCCAGAGCCGCGGCCCTACTGGAAAATGCTTCGCAGGCTGGCTCGGCGGCGCCAGGTGGGCGCCGGTGGCGCCGAGGCTGACGGCCGCCGCAAAGCCCGCAGCCCCACGGGCTGTGGGGCCACGCGAGCAGCTGCCAAAGAGCTTTCCAACGAGGCACGGCTTTCCCTCCTGGCTCTTCGGGCGTGGGAGCTGTGGCCAGAGCCGCGGCCCTACCGGAAAATGCTTCGCAGGCTGGCTCGGCAGCGCCAGGTGGGCGGCGGTGGCGCCGAGGCTGACGGCCGCCGCAAAGCCCGCAGCCCCACGGGCTCTGGGGCCACGCGAGCGGCTGCCAAAGAGCTTTCCAACGAGGCACGGCTTTCCCTCCTGGCTCTTCGGGCGTGGGAGCTGTGGCCAGAGACGCGGCCCTACCGGAAAATGCTTCGCAGGCTGGCACGGCGGCACCACGTGGGCGGCGGTGGCGCCGAGGCTGACGGCCGCCGCAAAGCCCGCAGCCCCATGGGCTGTGGGGCCACGCGAGCGGCTGCCAAAGAGCTTTCCAACGAGGCACAGCTTTCCCTCCTGGCTCTTCGGGCGTGGGAGCTGTGGCCAGAGCCGCGGCCCTACCGGAAAATGCTTCGCAGGCTGGCTCGGCGACGCCAGGTGGGCGCCGGTGGCGCCGAGGCTGACGGCCGCCGCAAAGCCCGCAGCCCCACGGGCTGTGGGGCCACGCGAGCGGCTGCCAAAGAGCTTTCCAACGAGGCACGGCTTTCCCTCCTGGCTCTTCGGGCGTGGGAGCTGTGGCCAGAGCCGCGGCCCTACCGGAAAATGCTTCGCAGGCTGGCTCGGCGGCGCCAGGTGGGCGCCGGTGGCGCCGAGGCTGACGGCCGCCGCAAAGCCCGCAGCCCCACGGGCTGTGGGGCCACGCGAGCGGCTGCCAAAGAGCTTTCCAACGAGGCACGGCTTTCCCTCCTGGCTCTTCGGGCGTGGGAGCTGTGGCCAGAGCCGCAGCCCTACCGGAAAATGCTTCGCAGGCTGGCTCGGCGGCGCCAGGTGGGCGCCGGTGGCGCCGAGGCTGACGGCCGCCGAAAAGCCCGCAGCCCCACGGGCTGTGGGGCCACGCGAGTGGCTGCCAAAGAGCTTTCCAACGAGGCACGGCTTTCCCTCCTGGCTCTTCGGGCGTGGGAGCTGTGGCCAGAGAAGCGGCCCTACCGGAAAATGCTTCGCAGGCTGGCGCGGCGGCACCAGGTGGGCGCCGGTGGCGCCGAGGCTGATGGCCGCCGCAAAGCCCGCAGCCCCACGGGCTGTGGGGCCACGCGAGCGGCTGCCAAAGAGCTTTCCAACGAGGCACGGCTTTCCCTCCTTGCTCTTCGGGCGTGGGAGCTGTCGCCAGAGCCGCAGCCCTACCGGAAAATGCTTCACAGGCTGGCACGGCGGCAACACGTGGGCACCGGTGGCGCCGAGGCTGACGGCCGCCGCAAACCCCGCAGCCCCACGGGCTGTGGGGCCACGCGAGCGGCTGCCAAAGAGCTTTCCAACGAGGCACAGCTTTCCCTCCTGCCTCTTCGGGCGTGGGAGCTGTGGCCAGAGACGCGGCCCTACCGGAAAATGCTTCGCAGGCTGGCGCGGCGGCACCACGTGGGCGCCGGTGGCGCCGAGGCTGACGGCCGCCGCAAAGCCCACAGCCCCACGGGCTGTGGGGCCACGCGAGCGGCTGCCAAAGAGCTTTCCAACGAGGCACGGCTTTCCCTCCTGGCTCTTCGGGCGTGGGAGCTGTGGCCAGAGCCGCGGCCCTACCGGAAAATTCTTCGCAGGCTGGCTCGGCGGCGCCAGGTGGGCGGCGGTGGCGCCGAGGCTGACGGCCGCCGCAAAGCCCGCAGCCCCACGGGCTGTGGGGCCACGCGAGCGGCTGCCAAAGAGCTTTCCAACGAGGCACGGCTTTCCCTCCTGGCTCTTCGGGCGTGGGAGCTGTGGCCAGAGACGCGGCCCTACCGGAAAATGCTTCGCAGGCTGGCTCGGCGGCGCCAGGTGGGCGCCGGTGGTGCCGAGGCTGACGGCCGCCGCAAAGCCCGCAGCCCCACGGGCTGTGGGGCCACGTGAGCGGCTGCCAAAGAGCTTTCCAACGAGGCACGGCTTTCCCTCCTGGCTCTTCGGGCGTGGGAGCTGTGGCCAGAGCCGCGGCCCTACCGGAAAATGCTTCGCAGCCTGGCTCGGCGGCGCCAGGTGGGCGCCGGTGGCGCCGAGGCTGACGGCCGCCGCAAAGCCCGCAGCCCCACGGGCTGTGGGGCCACGCGAGCGGCTGCCAAAGAGCTTTCCAACGAGGCACGGCTTTCCCTCCTGGCTCTTCGGGCGTGGGAGCTGTGGCCAGAGACGCGGCCCTACCCGAAAATGCTTCGCAGGCTGGCACGGCGGCACCACGTGGGCGGCGGTGGCGCCGAGGCTGACGGCCGCCGCAAAGCCCGCAGCCCCATGGGCTGTGGGGCCACGCGAGCGGCTGCCAAAGAGCTTTCCAACGAGGCACGGCTTTCCCTCCTGGCTCTTCGGGCGTGGGAGCTGTGGCCAGAGCCGCGGCCCTACCGGAAAATGCTTCGCAGGCTTGCTCGGCGACGCCAGGTGGGCGGCGGTGGCGCCGAGGCTGACGGCCGCCGCAAAGCCCGCAGCCCCACGGGCTGTGGGGCCATGGGAGCGGCTGCCAAAGAGCTTTCCAACGAGGCACGGCTTTCCCTCCTGGCTCTTCGGGCGTGGGAGCTGTGGCCAGAGCCGCGGCCCTACCGGAAAATGCTTCGCAGGCTGGCTCGGCGGCGCCAGGTGGGCGCCGGTGGCGCCGAGGCTGACGGCCGCCGCAAAGCCCGCAGCCCCACGGGCTGTGGGGCCACGCGAGCAGCTGCCAAAGAGCTTTCCAACGAGGCACGGCTTTCCCTCCTGGCTCTTCGGGCGTGGGAGCTGTGGCCAGAGCCGCGGCCCTACTGGAAAATGCTTCGCAGGCTGGCTCGGCGGCGCCAGGTGGGCGCCGGTGGCGCCGAGGCTGACGGCCGCCGCAAAGCCCGCAGCCCCACGGGCTGTGGGGCCACGCGAGCGGCTGCCAAAGAGCTTTCCAACGAGGCACGGCTTTCCCTCCTGGCTCTTCGGGCGTGGGAGCTGTGGCCAGAGCCGCGGCCCTACCGGAAAATGCTTCGCAGGCTGGCTCGGCGGCGCCAGGTGGGCGCCGGTGGCGCCGAGGTTGACGGCCGCCGCAAAGCCCGCAGCCCCACGGGCTGTGGGGCCACGCGAGCGGCTGCCAAAGAGCTTTCCAACGAGGCACGGCTTTCCCTCCTGGCTCTTCGGGCGTGGGAGCTGTGGCCAGAGCCGCGGCCCTACCGGAAAATGCTTCGCAGGCTGGCTCGGCGGCGCCAGGTGGGCGGCGGTGGCGCCGAGGCTGACGGCCGCCGCAAAGCCCGCAGCCCCACGGGCTGTGGGGCCACACGAGCGGCTGCCAAAGAGCTTTCCAACGAGGCACGGCTTTCCCTCCTGGCTCTTCGGGCGTGGGAGCTGTGGCCAGAGCCGCGGCCCTACCGGAAAATGCTTCGCAGGCTGGCTCGGCGGCGCCAGGTGGGCGCCGGTGGCGCCGAGGCTGACGGCCGCCGCAAAGCCCGCAGCCCCACGGGCTGTGGGGCCACGCGAGCGGCTGCCAAAGAGCTTTCCAACGAGGCACGGCTTTCCCTCCTGGCTCTTCGGGCGTGGGAGCTGTGGCCAGAGCCGCGGCCCTACCGGAAAATGCCTCGCAGGCTGGCGCGGCGGCGCCAGGTGGGCGCCGGTGGCGCCGAGCCTGATGGCCGCCGCAAAGCCCGCAGCCCCACGGGCTGTGGGGCCACGCGAGCGGCTGCCAAAGAGCTTTCCAACGAGGCACGGCTTTCCCTCCTGGCTCTTCGGGCGTGGGAGCTGTGGCCAGAGCCGCGGCCCTACCGGAAAATGCTTCGCAGGCTGGCTCGGCGGCGCCAGGTGGGCGCCGGTGGCGCCGAGGCTGACGGCCGCCGCAAAGCCCGCAGCCCCACGGGCTGTGGGGCCACGCGAGCGGCTGCCAAAGAGCTTTCCAACGAGGCATGGCTTTCCCTCCTGGCTCTTCGGGCGTGGGAGCTGTGGCCAGAGCCGCGGCCCTACCCGAAAATGCTTCGCAGGCTGGCTCGGCGATGCCAGGTGGGCGCCGGTGGCGCCGAGGCTGACGGCCGCCGCAAAGCCCGCAGCCCCACGGGCTGTGGGGCCACGCGAGCGGCTGCCAAAGAGCTTTCCAACGAGGCACGGCTTTCCCTCCTGGCTCTTCGGGCGTGGGAGCTGTGGCCAGAGACGCGGCCCTACCGGAAAATGCTTCGCAGGCTGGCTCGGCGGCGCCAGGTGGGCGGCGGTGGCGCCGAGGCTGACGGCCGCCGCAAAGCCCGCAGCCCCACGGGCTGTGGGGCCACGCGAGCGGCTGCCAAAGAGGTTTCCAACGAGGCACGGCTTTCCCTCCTGGCTCTTCGGGCGTGGGAGCTGTGGCCAGAGACGCGGCCCTACTGGAAAATGCTTCGCAGGCTGGCTCGGCGGCGCCAGGTGGGCGCCGGTGGCGCCGAGGCTGACGGCCACCGCAAAGCCCGCAGCCCCACGGGCTGTGGGGCCACGCGAGCGGCTGCCAAAGAGCTTTCCAACGAGGCACGGCTTTCCCTCCTGGCTCTTCGGGCGTGGGAGCTGTGGCCAGAGCCGCGGCCCTACCGGAAAATGCTTCGCAGGCTGGCTCGGAGACGCCAGGTGGGCGCCGGTGGCGCCGAGGCTGACGGCCGCCGCAAAGCCCGCAGCCCCACGGGCTGTGGGGCCACGCGAGCGGCTGCCAAAGAGCTTTCCAACGAGGCACGGCTTTCCCTCCTGGCTCTTCGGGCGTGGGAGCTGTGGCCAGAGACGCGGCCCTACCGGAAAATGCTTCGCAGGCTGGCTCGGCGGCGCCAGGTGGGCGCCGGTGGCGCCGAGGCTGACGGCCGCCGCAAAGCCCGCAGCCCCACGGGCTGTGGGGCCACGCGAGCGGCTGCCAAAGAGCTTTCCAACGAGGCACGGCTTTCCCTCCTGGCTCTTCGGGCGTGGGAGCTGTGGCCAGAGCCGCGGCCCTACCGGAAAATGCTTCGCAGGCTGGCGCGGCGGCACCAGGTGGGCGCCGGTGGCGCCGAGGCTGACGGCCGCCGCAAAGCCCGCAGCCCCACGGGCTGTGGGGCCACGCGAGCGACTGCCAAAGAGCTTTCCAACGAGGCACGGCTTTCCCTCCTGGCTCTTCGGGCGTGGGAGCTGTGGCCAGAGCCGCGGCCCTACCCGAAAATGCTTCGCAGGCTGGCGCGGCGGCGCCAGGTGGGCGGCGGTGGCGCCGAGGCTGACGGCCGACGCAAAGCCCGCAGCCCCACGGGCTGTGGGGCCACGTGAGCGGCTGCCAAAGAGCTTTCCAACGAGGCACGGCTTTCCCTCCTGGCTCTTCGGGCGTGGGAGCTGTGGCCAGAGACGCGGCCCTACCCGAAAATGCTTCGCAGGCTGGCTCGGCGGCGCCAGGTGGGCGCCGGTGGCGCCGAGGCTGACGGCCGCCGCAAAGCCCGCAGCCCCACGGGCTGTGGGGCCACGCGAGCGGCTGCCAAAGAGCTTTCCAACGAGGCACGGCTTTCCCTCCTGGCTCTTCTGGCGTGGGAGCTGTGGCCAGAGCCGCGGCCCTACCGGAAAATGCTTCGCAGGCTGGCTCGGCGGCGCCAGGTGGGCGCCGGTGGCGCCGAGGCTGACGGCCGCCGCAAAGCCCGCAGCCCCACGGGCTGTGGGGCCACGCGAGCGGCTGCCAAAGAGCTTTCCAACGAGGCACGGCTTTCCCTCCTGGCTCTTCGGGCGTGGGAGCTGTGGCCAGAGCCGCGGCCCTACCGGAAAATGCTTCGCAGGCTGGCTCGGCGGCGCCAGGTGGGCGGCGGTGGCGCCGAGGCTGACGGCCGCCGCAAAGCCCGCAGCCCCACGGGCTGTGGGGCCACGCGAGCGGCTGCCAAAGAGCTTTCCAACGAGGCACAGCTTTCCCTCCTGGCTCTTCGGGCGTGGGAGCTGTGGCCAGAGCTGTGGACCTACCGGAAAATGCTTCGCAGGCTGGCGCGGCGGCGCCACGTGGGCGCCGGTGGCGCCGAGGCTGACGGCCGCTGGATAGCCCGCAGCCCCACGGGCTGTGGGGCCACGCGAGCGGCTGCCAAAGAGCTTTCCAACGAGGCACGGCTTTCCCTCCTGGCTCTTCGGGCGTGGGAGCTGTGGCCAGAGCCGCGGCCCTACCGGAAAATGCTTCGCAGGCTGGCACGGCGGCACCACGTGGGCGGCGGTGGCGCCGAGGCTGACGGCCGCCGCAAAGCCCGCAGCCCCACGGGCTGTGGGGCCACACGAGCGGCTGCCAAAGAGCTTTCCAACGAGGCACGGCTTTCCCTCCTGGCTCTTCGGGCGTGGGAGCTGTGGCCAGAGCCGCGGCCCTACCGGAAAATGCTTCGCAGGCTGGCTCGGCGGCGCCAGGTGGGCGCCGGTGGCGCCGAGGCTGACGGCCGCCGCAAAGCCCGCAGCCCCACGGGCTGTGGGGCCACGCGAGCGGCTGCCAAAGAGCTTTCCAACGAGGCACGGCTTTCCCTCCTGGCTCTTCGGGCGTGGGAGCTGTGGCCAGAGCCGCGGCCCTACCGGAAAATGCTTCGCAGGCTAACTCGGCGGCGCCAGGTGGGCGCCGGTGGCGCCGAGGCTGACGGCCGCCGCAAAGTCCGCAGCCCCACGGGCTGTGGGGCCACGCGAGCAGCTGCCAAAGAGCTTTCCAACGAGGCACGGCTTTCCCTCCTGGCTCTTCGGGCGTGGGAGCTGTGGCCAGAGCCACGGCCCTACCGGAAAATGCTTCGCAGGCTGGCGCGGCGGCACCACGTGGGCGCCGGTGGCGCCGAGGCTGACGGCCGCCGCAAAGCCCGCAGCCCCACGGGCTGTGGGGCCACGCGAGCGGCTGCCAAAGAGCTTTCCAACGAGGCACGGCTTTCCCTCCTGGCTCTTCGGGCGTGGGAGCTGTGGCCAGAGCCGCGGCCCTACCGGAAAATGCTTCGCAGGCTGGCTCGGCGGCGCCAGGTGGGCGGCGGTGGCGCCGAGGCTGACGGCCGCCGCAAAGCCCGCAGCCCCACGGGCTGTGGGGCCACGCGAGCGGCTGCCAAAGAGGTTTCCAACGAGGCATGGCTTTCCCTCCTGGCTCTTCGGGCGTGGGAGCTGTGGCCAGAGACGCGGCCCTACCAGAAAATGCTTCGCAGGCTGGCGCGGCGGCGCCACGTGGGCGCCGGTGGCACCGAGGCTGACGGCCGCCGCAAAGCCCGCAGCCCCACGGGCTGTGGGGCCACGCGAGCAGCTGCCAAAGAGCTTTCCAACGAGGCACGGCTTTCCCTCCTGGCTCTTCGGGCGTGGGAGCTGTGGCCAGAGACGCGGCCCTACCGGAAAATGCTTCGCAGGCTGGCTCGGCGGCGCCAGGTGGGCGCCGGTGGCGCCGAGGCTGAGAGCCGCCGCAAAGCCCGCAGCCCCACGGGCTGTGGGGCCACGCGAGCGGCTGCCAAAGAGCTTTCCAACGAGGCATGGCTTTCCCTCCTGGCTCTTCGGGCGTGGGAGCTGTGGCCAGAGACGCGGCCCTACCGGAAAATGCTTCGGGGGCTGGCGCGGCGGCACCAGGTGGGCGCCGGTGGCGCCGAGGCTGACGGCCGCCGCAAAGCCCGCAGCCCCACGGGCTGTGGGGCCACGCGAGCGGCTGCCAAAGAGCTTTCCAACGAGGCACGGCTTTCCCTCCTGGCTCTTCGGGCATGGGAGCTGTGGCCAGAGCCACGGCCCTACCGGAAAATGCTTCACAGGCTGGCTCGGCGGCGCCAGGTGGGCGCTGGTGGCGCCGAGGCTGACGGCCGCCGCAAAGCCCGCAGCCCCACAGGCTGTGGGGCCACGCGAGCGGCTGCCAAAGAGCTTTCCAACGAGGCACGGCTTTCCCTCCTGGCTCTTCGGGCGTGGGAGCTGTGGCCAGAGCCGCGGCACTACCGGAAAATGCTTCGGGGGCTGGCGCGGCGGCACCAGGTGGGCGGCGGTGGCGCCGAGGCATGCCGGCCGCCGGAAAGGCCGCAGCCCCACGGGCTGTGGGGCCACGCGAGCGGCTGCCAAAGAGCTTTCCAACGAGGCACGGCTTTCCCTCCTGGCTCTTCGGGCGTGGGAGCTGTGGCCAGAGCCGCGGCCCTACCAGAAAATGCTTCGCAGGCTGGCTCGGCGGCGCCACGTGGGCGCCGGTGGCACCGAGGCTGACGGCCGCCGCAAAGCCCGCAGCCCCACGGGCTGTGGGGCCACGTGAGCGGCTGCCAAAGAGCTTTCCAACGAGGCACGGCTTTCCCTCCTGGCTCTTCGGGCGTGGGAGCTGTGGCCAGAGCCGCGGCCCTACCGGAAAATGCTTCGCAGGCTAACTCAGCGGCGCCAGGTGGGCGCCGGTGGCGCCGAGGCTGACGGCCGCCGAAAAGCGCGCAGCCCCACGGGCTGTGGGGCCACGCGAGCGGCTGCCAAAGAGCTTTCCAACGAGGCACGGCTTTCCCTCCTGGCTCTTCGGGCGTGGGAGCTGTGGCCAGAGCCACGGCCCTACCGGAAAATGCTTTGCAGGCTGGCGCGGCGGCACCACGTGGGCGCCGGTGGCGCCGAGGCTGACGGCCGCTGCAAAGCCCGCAGCCCCACGGGCTGTGGGGCCACGCGAGCGGCTGCCAAAGAGCTTTCCAACGAGGCACGGCTTTCCCTCCTGGCTCTTCGGGCGTGGGAGCTGTGGCCAGAGCCGCGACCCTACCGGAAAATGCTTCACAGGCTGGCTCGGCGGCGCCAGGTGGGCGCCGGTGGCGCCGAGGCTGACGGCCGCCGCAAAGCCCGCAGCCCCACGGGCTGTGGGGCCACGCGAGCGGCTGCCAAAGAGCTTTCCAACGAGGCATGGCTTTCCCTCCTGGCTCTTCGGGCGTGGGAGCTGTGGCCAGAGCCGCGGCCCTACCGGAAAATGCTTCGCAGGCTGGCTCGGCGGCGCCAGGTGGGCGCCAGTGGCGCCGAGGCTGACGGCCGCCGCAAAGCCCACAGCCCCACGGGCTGTGGGGCCACGCGAGCGGCTGCCAAAGAGCTTTCCAACGAGGCACGGCTTTCCCTCCTGGCTCTTCGGGCGTGGGAGCTGTGGCCAGAGACGCGGCCCTACCGGAAAATGCTTCGGGGGCTGGCGCGGCGGCACCAGGTGGGCGGCGGTGGCGCCGAGGCATGCCGGCCGCCGGAAAGGCCGCAGCCCCACGGGCTGTGGGGCCACGCGAGCGGCTGCCAAAGAGCTTTCCAACGAGGCACGGCTTTCCCTCCTGGCTCTTCGGGCGTGGGATCTGTGGCCAGAGACGCGGCCCTACCCGAAAATGCTTCGCAGGCTGGCTCGGCGGCGCCAGGTGGGCGCCGGTGGCGCCGAGGCTGATGGCCGCCGCAAAGCCCGCAGCCCCACGGGCTGTGGGGCCACGCGAGCGGCTGCCAAAGAGCTTTCCAACGAGGCACGGCTTTCCCTCCTGGCTCTTCGGGCGTGGGAGCTGTGGCCAGAGCCGCGGCCCTACCAGAAAATGCTTCGCAGGCTGGCTCGGCGGCGCCAGGTGGGCGACGGTGGCACCGAGGCTGACGGCCGCCGCAAAGCCCGCAGCCCCACGGGCTGTGGGGCCACGCGAGCGGCTGCCAAAGAGCTTTCCAACGAGGCACGGCTTTCCCTCCTGGCTCTTCGGGCGTGGGAGATGTGGCCAGAGCCGTGGCCCTACTGGAAAATGCTTCGCAGGCTGGCTCGGCGGCGCCAGGTGGGCGCCGGTGGCGCCGAGGCTGACGGCCGCCGCAAAGCCCGCAGCCCCACGGGCTGTGGGGCCACGCGAGCGGCTGCCAAAGAGCTTTCCAACGAGGCATGGCTTTCCCTCCTGGCTCTTCGGGCGTGGGAGCTGTGGCCAGAGACGCGACCCTACCGGAAAATGCTTCACAGGCTGGCTCGGCGGCGCCAGGTGGGCGCCAGTGGCGCCCAGGCTGACGGCCGCCGCAAAGCCCGCAGCCCCACGGGCTGTGGGGCCACGCGAGCGGCTGCCAAAGAGCTTTCCAACGAGGCATGGATTTCCTTCCTGGCTCTTCGGGCGTGGGAGCTGTGGCCAGAGCCGCGGCCCTACCGGAAAAAGCTTCGTAGGCTGGCTCAGCGGCGCCACGTGGGCGCCGGTGGCGGCGAGGCTGACGGCCGCCGCAAAGCCCGCAGCCCCACGGGCTGTGGGGCCACGCGAGCGGCTGCCAAAGAGCTTTCCAACGAGGCACGGCTTTCCCTCCTGGCTCTTCGGGCGTGGGAGCTGTGGCCAGAGCCGCGGCCCTACCGGAAAATGCTTCGCAGGCTGGCGCGGTGGCGCCAGGTGGGCGCCGGTGGCGCCGAGGCTGACAGCCGACGCAAAGCCCGCAGCCCCACGGGCTGTGGGGCCACGCGAGCGGCTGCCAAAGAGCTTTCCAATGAGGCACGGCTTTCCCTCCTGGCTCTTCGGGCGTGGGAGCTGTGGCCAGAGCCGCGGCCCTACCGGAAAATGTTTTGCAGGCTGGCTCGGCGGCACCAGGTTGGCGCCGGTGGCGCCGAGGGTGACGGCCGCCGCAAAGCCCGCAGCCCCACGGGCTGTGGGGCCACGCGAGCGGCTGCCAAAGAGCTTTCCAACAAGGCACGGCTTTCCCTCCTGGCTCTTCGGGCATGGGAGCTGTGGCCAGAGCCGCGGCCCTACCGGAAAATGCTTCGCAAGCTGGCTCGGCGGCGCCACGTGGGCGCCGGTGGCGCCGAGGCTGATGGCCGCCGCAAAGCCCGCAGCCCCACGGGCTGTGGGGCCACGCGAGCGGCTGCCAAAGAGCTTTCCAACGAGGCACGGCTTTCCCTCCTGGCTCTTCGGGCGTGGGAGCTGTGGCCAGAACCGTGGCCCTACCGGAAAATGCTTCGCAGGCTGGCTCGGTGGCGCCAGGTGGGCGCCGGTGGCGCCGAGGCTGACGGCCGCCGCAAAGCCCGCAGCCCCACGGGCTGTGGGGCCACACGAGCGGCTGCCAAAGAGCTTTCCAATGAGGCACGGCTTTCCCTCCTGGCTCTTCGGGCGTGGGAGCTGTGGCCAGAGCCGCGGCCCTACCGGAAAATGTTTTGCAGGCTGGCTCGGCGGCACCAGGTTGGCGCCGGTGGCGCCGAGGGTGACGGCCGCCGCAAAGCCCGCAGCCCCACGGGCTGTGGGGCCACGCGAGCGGCTGCCAAAGAGCTTTCCAACAAGGCACGGCTTTCCCTCCTGGCTCTTCGGGCATGGGAGCTGTGGCCAGAGCCGCGGCCCTACCGGAAAATGCTTCGCAGGCTGGCTCGGCGGCGCCAGGTGGGCGCCGGTGGCGCCGAGGCTGATGGCCGCCGCAAAGCCCGCAGCCCCACGGGCTGTGGGGCCACGCGAGCGGCTGCCAAAGAGCTTTCCAACGAGGCACGGCTTTCCCTCCTGGCTCTTCGGGCGTGGGAGCTGTGGCCAGAACCGTGGCCCTACCGGAAAATGCTTCGCAGGCTGGCTCGGTGGCGCCAGGTGGGCGCCGGTGGCGCCGAGGCTGACGGCCGCCGCAAAGTCCGCAGCCCCACGGGCTGTGGGGCCACACGAGCGGCTGCCAAAGAGCTTTCCAACGAGGCACGGCTTTCCCTCCTGGCTCTTCGGGCGTGGGAGCTGTGGCCAGAGCCGCGGCCCTACCGGAAAATGCTTCGCAGGATGGCTCGGCGGCGCCACGTGGGCGCCGGTGGCACCGAGGCTGACGGCCGCCCCAAAGCCCGCAGCCCCACGGGCTGTGGGGCCACGCGAGCGGCTGCCAAAGAGCTTTGCAACGAGGCACGGCTTTCCCTCCTGACTCTTCGGGCGTGGGAGCTGTGGCCAGAGCCGCGGCCCTACCGGAAAATGCTTCGCAGGCTGGCTCGGCGGAGCCAGGCGGGCGCCGGTGGCGCCGAGGCTGACGGCCGCCGCAAAGCCCGCAGCCCCACGGGCTGTGGGGCCACGCGAGCGGCTGCCAAAGAGCTTTCCAACGAGGCACGGCTTTCCCTCCTGGCTCTTCGGGCGTGGGAGCTGTGGCCAGAGCCGCGGCCCTACCGGAAAATGCTTCGCAGGCTGGCTCAGCGGCGCCAGGTGGGCGGCGGTGGCGCCAAGGCTGACGGCCGCCGCAAAGCCCGCAGCCCCACGGGCTGTGGGGCCACGCGAGCGGCTGCCAAAGAGCTTTCCAACGAGGCACGGCTTTCCCTCCTGGCTCTTCGGGCATGGGAGCTGTGGCCAGAGCCGCGGCCCTACCGGAAAATGCTTCGCAGGCTGGCGCGGTGGCGACAGGTGGGCGCCGGTGGCGCCGAGGCTGACAGCCGACGCAAAGCCCGCAGCCCCACGGGCTGTGGGGCCACGCGAGCGGCTGCCAAAGAGCTTTCCAATGAGGCACGGCTTTCCCTCCTGGCTCTTCGGGCGTGGGAGCTGTGGCCAGAGCCGCGGCCCTACCGGAAAATGTTTTGCAGGCTGGCTCGGCGGCACCAGGTTGGCGCCGGTGGCGCCGAGGGTGACGGCCGCCGCAAAGCCCGAAGCCCCACGGGCTGTGGGGCCACGCGAGCGGCTGCCAAAGAGCTTTCCAACAAGGCACGGCTTTCCCTCCTGGCTCTTCGGGCATGGGAGCTGTGGCCAGAGACGCGGCCCTACCGGAAAATGCTTCGCAGGCTGGCTCGGCGGAGCCAGGCGGGCGCCGGTGGCGCCGAGGCTGACGGCCGCCGCAAAGCCCGCAGCCCCACGGGCTGTGGGGCCACGCGAGCGGCTGCCAAAGAGCTTTCCAACGAGGCACGGCTTTCCCTCCTGGCTCTTCGGGCGTGGGAGCTGTGGCCAGAGCCGCGGCCCTACCGGAAAATGCTTCGCAGGCTGGCTCAGCGGCGCCAGGTGGGCGGCGGTGGCGCCAAGGCTGACGGCCGCCGCAAAGCCCGCAGCCCCACGGGCTGTGGGGCCACGCGAGCGGCTGCCAAAGAGCTTTCCAACGAGGCACGGCTTTCCCTCCTGGCTCTTCGGGCATGGGAGCTGTGGCCAGAGCCGCGGCCCTACCGGAAAATGCTTCGCAGGCTGGCGCGGTGGCGACAGGTGGGCGCCGGTGGCGCCGAGGCTGACAGCCGACGCAAAGCCCGCAGCCCCACGGGCTGTGGGGCCACGCGAGCGGCTGCCAAAGAGCTTTCCAATGAGGCACGGCTTTCCCTCCTGGCTCTTCGGGCGTGGGAGCTGTGGCCAGAGCCGCGGCCCTACCGGAAAATGTTTTGCAGGCTGGCTCGGCGGCACCAGGTTGGCGCCGGTGGCGCCGAGGGTGACGGCCGCCGCAAAGCCCGAAGCCCCACGGGCTGTGGGGCCACGCGAGCGGCTGCCAAAGAGCTTTCCAACAAGGCACGGCTTTCCCTCCTGGCTCTTCGGGCATGGGAGCTGTGGCCAGAGCCGCGGCCCTACCGGAAAATGCTTCGCAGGCTGGCTCGGCGGCGCCAGGTGGGCGGCTGTGGCGCCGAGGCTGATGGCCGCCGCAAAGCCCGCAGCCCCACGGGCTGTGGGGCCACGCGAGCGGCTGCCAAAGAGCTTTCCAACGAGGCACGGCTTTCCCTCCTGGCTCTTTGGGCGTGGGAGCTGTGGCCAGAGCCGCGGCCCTACCGGAAAATGCTTCGGGGCTGGCGCGGCGGCGCCAGGTGGGCGCTGGTGGCGCCGAGGCTGACGGCCGCCGCAAAGCCCGCAGCCCCACGGGCTGTGGGGCCACGCGAGCGGCTGCCAAAGAGCTTTCCAATGAGGCACGGCTTTCCCTCCTGGCTCTTCGGGCGTGGGAGCTGTGGCCAGAGCCGCGGCCCTACCGGAAAATGCTTCGCAGGATGGCTCGGCGGCGCCACGTGGGCGCCGGTGGCACCGAGGCTGACGGCCGCCCCAAAGCCCGCAGCCCCACGGGCTGTGGGGCCACGCGAGCGGCTGCCAAAGAGCTTTGCAACGAGGCACGGCTTTCCCTCCTGACTCTTCGGGCGTGGGAGCTGTGGCCAGAGCCGCGGCCCTACCGGAAAATGCTTCGCAGGCTGGCTCGGCGGAGCCAGGCGGGCGCCGGTGGCGCCGAGGCTGACGGCCGCCGCAAAGCCCGCAGCCCCACGGGCTGTGGGGCCACGCGAGCGGCTGCCAAAGAGCTTTCCAACGAGGCACGGCTTTCCCTCCTGGCTCTTCGGGCGTGGGAGCTGTGGCCAGAGCCGCGGCCCTACCGGAAAAAGCTTCGTAGGCTGGCTCAGCGGCGCCACGTGGGCGCCTGTGGCGCCAAGGCTGACGGCCGCCGCAAAGCCCGCAGCCCCACGGGCTGTGGGGCCACGCGAGCGGCTGCCAAAGAGCTTTCCAACGAGGCACGGCTTTCCCTCCTGGCTCTTCGGGCATGGGAGCTGTGGCCAGAGCCGCGGCCCTACCGGAAAATGCTTCGCAGGCTGGCGCGGTGGCGACAGGTGGGCGCCGGTGGCGCCGAGGCTGACAGCCGACGCAAAGCCCGCAGCCCCACGGGCTGTGGGGCCACGCGAGCGGCTGCCAAAGAGCTTTCCAATGAGGCACGGCTTTCCCTCCTGGCTCTTCGGGCGTGGGAGCTGTGGCCAGAGCCGCGGCCCTACCGGAAAATGTTTTGCAGGCTGGCTCGGCGGCACCAGGTTGGCGCCGGTGGCGCCGAGGCTGACGGCCGCCGCAAAGCCCGCAGCCCCACGGGGTGTGGGGCCACACGAGCGGCTGCCAAAGAGCTTTCCAACGAGGCATGGCTTTCCCTCCTGGCTCTTCGGGCGTGGGAGCTGTGGCCAGAACCGCCGCCCTACCGAAAAATGCTTCGGGGGCTGGCGCGGCGGCGCCACGTGGGCGCCGGTGGCGCCAAGGCTGACGGCCGCCGCAAAGCCCGCAGCCCCACGGGCTGTGGGGCCACGCAAGCGGCTGCCAAAGAGCTTTCCAACGAGGCACGGCTTTCCCTCCTGGCTCTTCGGGCGTGGGAGCTGTGGCCAGAGCCGCGGCCCTACCGGAAAATGCTTCGCAGGCTGGCGCGGCGGCGCCAGGTGGGCGCCGGTGGCGCCGAGGCTGACGGAGGCCACAAAGCCCGTAGCCCCACGGGCTGTGGGGCCACGCAAGCGAATACCAAAGAGCTTTCCAACGAGGCACGGCTTTCCCTCCTGGCTCTTTGGGCGTGGGAGCTGTGGCCAGAGCCGCGGCCCTACCGGAAAATGCTTCGGGGGCTGGCGCGGCGGCGCCAGGTGGGCGCTGGTGGCGCCGAGGCTGACGGCCACCGGAAAGCCCGCAGCCCCACGGGCTGTGGGGCCACGCGAGCGGCTGCCAAAGAGCTTTCCAACGAGGCACGGCTTTCCCTCCTGGCTCTTCGGGCGTGGGAGCTGTGGCCAGAGCCGCGGCCCTACCGGAAAATGCTTCGGGGGCTGGCTCGGCGGCGCCAGGTGGGCGGCGGTGGCGCCGAGGCTGACGGCCGCCGCAAAGCCCGCAGCCCCACGGGCTGTGGGGCCACGCGAGCGGCTGCCAAAGAGGTTTCCAACGAGGCACGACTTTCCCTCCTGGCTCTTTGGGCGTGGGAGCTGTGGCCAGAGCCGCGGCCCTACCGGAAAATGCTTCGGGGGCTGGCGCGGCGGCGCCACGTGGGCGCCGGTGGCACCGAGGCTGACGGCCGCCGCAAAGCCTGCAGCCCCACGGGCTGTGGGGCCACGCGAGCGGCTGCCAAAGAGCTTTCCAACGAGGCATGGCTTTCCCTCCTGGCTCTTCGGGCGTGGGAGCTGTGGCCAGAGACGCGGCCCTACCGGAAAATGCTTCGGGGGCTGGCGCGACGGCGCCAGGTGTGCGCCGGTGGCACCGAGGCTGACGGCCGCCGCAAAGCCCGCAGCCCCACGGGCTGTGGGGCCACGCGAGCGGCTGCCAAAGAGCTTTCCAACGAGGCACGGCTTTCCCTCCTGGCTCTTCGGGCGTGGGAGCTGTGGCCAGAGACGCGGCCCTACCGGAAAATGCTTCGCAGGCTGGCGCGGCAGCACCACGTGGGCGCCGGTGGCGCCGAGGCTGATGGCAGCCGGAAAGCCCGCAGCCCCACGGGCTGTGGGGCCACGCGAGCGGCTGCCAAACAGCTTTCCAACGAGGCACGGCTTTCCCTCCTGGCTCTTCGGGCGTGGGAGCTGTGGCCAGAGCCGCGGCCCTACCGGTAAATGCTTCGCAGGCTGGCACGGCGGCACCACGTGGGCGCCGGTGGCGCCGAGGCTGACGGCCGCCGCAAAGCCCGCAGCCCCACGGGCTGTGGGGCCACGCGAGCGGCTGCCAAAGAGCTTTCCAACGAGGCACGGCTTTCCCTCCTGGCTCTTCGGGCGTGGGAGCTGTGGCCAGAGCTGTGGACCTACCGGAAAATGCTTCGCAGGCTGGCGCGGCGGCGCCACGTGGGCGCCGGTGGCGCCGAGGCTGACGGCCGCTGGATAGCCCGCAGCCCCACGGGCTGTGGGGCCACGCGAGCGGCTGCCAAAGAGCTTTCCAACGAGGCACGGCTTTCCCTCCTGGCTCTTCGGGCGTGGGAGGTGCCGCCAGAGCCACGACCCTACCAGAAAATGCTTCGCAGGCTGGCGCGGCAGCGCCAGGTGGGCGCCGGTGGCGCCGAGGCTGACGGCCGCCGCAAAGCCCGCAGCCCCACGGGCTGTGGGGCCACGCGAGCGGCTGCCAAAGAGGTTTCCAACGAGGCACGACTTTCCCTCCTGGCTCTTTGGGCGTGGGAGCTGTGGCCAGAGCCGCGGCCCTACCGGAAAATGCTTCGGGGGCTGGCGCGGCGGCGCCAGGTGGGCGCCGGTGGCACCGAGGCTGACGGCCGCCGCAAAGCCCGCAGCCCCACGGGCTGTGGGGCCACGCGAGCGGCTGCCAAAGAGCTTTCCAACGAGGCATGGCTTTCCCTCCTGGCTCTTCGGGCGTGGGAGCTGTGGCCAGAGACGCGGCCCTACCGGAAAATGCTTCGCAGGCTGGCTCGGCGGCGCCAGGTGGGCGCCGGTGGCGCCGAGGCTGACGGCCGCCGCAAAGCCCGCAGCCCCACGGGCTGTGGGGCCACGCGAGCGGCTGCCAAAGAGGTTTCCAACGAGGCACGACTTTCCCTCCTGGCTCTTTGGGCGTGGGAGCTGTGGCCAGAGCCGCGGCCCTACCGGAAAATGCTTCGGGGGCTGGCGCGGCGGCGCCACGTGGGCGCCGGTGGCACCGAGGCTGACGGCCGCCGCAAAGCCCGCAGCCCCACGGGCTGTGGGGCCACGCGAGCGGCTGCCAAAGAGCTTTCCAACGAGGCATGGCTTTCCCTCCTGGCTCTTCGGGCGTGGGAGCTGTGGCCAGAGACGCGGCCCTACCGGAAAATGCTTCGGGGGCTGGCGCGACGGCGCCAGGTGTGCGCCGGTGGCACCGAGGCTGACGGCCGCCGCAAAGCCCGCAGCCCCACGGGCTGTGGGGCCACGCGAGCGGCTGCCAAAGAGCTTTCCAACGAGGCACGGCTTTCCCTCCTGGCTCTTCGGGCGTGGGAGCTGTGGCCAGAGCCGCGGCCCTACCGGAAAATGCTTTGCAGGCTGGCGCGGCAGCGCCAGGTGGGCGCCGGTGGCGCCGAGGCTGACGGCCGCCGCAAAGCCCGCAGCCCCACGGGCTGTGGGGCCACGCGAGCGGCTGCCAAAGAGGTTTCCAACGAGGCACGGCTTTCCCTCCTGGCTCTTTGGGCGTGGGAGCTGTGGCCAGAGCCGCGGCCCTACCGGAAAATGCTTCGGGGGCTGGCTCGGCGGCGCCACGTGGGCGCCGGTGGCACCGAGGCTGACGGCCGCCGCAAAGCCCGCAGCCCCACGGGCTGTGGGGCCACGCGAGCGGCTGCCAAAGAGCTTTCCAACGAGGCACGGCTTTCCCTCCTGGCTCTTCGGGCGTGGGAGCTGTGGCCAGAGCCGCGGCCCTACCGGAAAATGCTTCGGGGGCTGGCTCGGCGGCGCCAGGTGGGCGCCGGTGGCGCCGAGGCTGACGGCCGCCGCAAAGCCCGCAGCCCCACGGGCTGTGGGGCCACGCGAGCGGCTGCCAAAGAGCTTTCCAACGAGGCACGGCTTTCCCTCCTGGCTCTTCGGGCGTGGGAGCTGTGGCCAGAGCCGCGGCCCTACCGGAAAATGCTTTGCAGGCTGGCGCGGCGGCGCCACATGGGCGCCGGTGGCGCCGAGGCTGACGGCCGCTGGAAAGCCCGCAGCCCCACGGGCTGTGGGGCCACACGAGCGGCTGCCAAAGAGCTTTCCAACGAGGCACGGCTTTCCCTCCTGGCTCTTCGGGCGTGGGAGCTGTGGCCAGAGCCGCGGCCCTACCGGAAAATGCTTTGCAGGCTGGCGCGGCGGCGCCAGGTGGGCGCCGGTGGCGCCGAGGCTGACGGCCGCCACAAAGCCCGCAGCCCCACGGGCTGTGGGGCCACGCAAGCGGCTACCAAAGAGCTTTCCAACGAGGCACGGCTATCCCTCCTGGCTCTTTGGGCGTGGGAGCTGTGGCCAGAGCCGCGGCCCTACCGGAAAATGCTTCGCAGGCTGGCGCGGCGGCGCCAGGTGGGCGCCAGTGGCGCCGAGGCTGACGGCCGCCGCAAAGCCCGCAGCCCCACGGGCTGTAGGGCCACGCGAGCGGCTGCCAAAGAGCTTTCCAACGAGGCACGGCTTTCCCTCCTGGCTCTTCGGGCGTGGGAGCTGTGGCCAGAGCTGTGGACCTACCGGAAAATGCTTCGCAGGCTGGCGCGGCGGCGCCACGTGGGCGCCGGTGGCGCCGAGGCTGACGGCCGCTGGATAGCCCGCAGCCCCACGGGCTGTGGGGCCACGCGAGCGGCTGCCAAAGAGGTTTCCAACGAGGCACGGCTTTCCCTCCTGGCTCTTCGGGCGTGGGAGGTGCCGCCAGAGCCACGACCCTACCAGAAAATGCTTCGCAGGCTGGCGCGGCAGCGCCAGGTGGGCGCCGGTGGCGCCGAGGCTGACGGCCGCCGCAAAGCCCGCAGCCCCACGGGCTGTGGGGCCACACGAGCGGCTGCCAAAGAGCTTTCCAACGAGGCATGGCTTTCCCTCCTGGCTCTTCGGGCGTGGGAGCTGTGGCCAGAGCCGCGGCCCTACCGGAAAATGCTTCGCAGGCTGGCGCGGCGGCGCCACGTGGGCGCCGGTGGCACCGAGGCTGACGGCCGCCGGAAACCCCGCAGCCCCACGGGCTGTGGGGCCACGCGAGCGGCTGCCAAAGGGCTTTCCAACGAGGCACGGCTTTCCCTCCTGGCTCTTCGGGCGTGGGAGCTGTGGCCAGAGCCGCGGCCCTACCGAAAAATGCTTCGGGGGCTGGCGCGGCGGCGCCACGTGGGCGCCGGTGGCGCCAAGGCTGACGGCCGCCACAAAGCCCGCAGCCCCACGGGCTGTGGGGCCACCCAAGCGGCTGCCAAAGAGCTTTCCAAAGAGGCACGGCTTTCCCTCCTGGCTCTTCGGGCGTGGGAGCTGTGGCCAGAGCCGCGGCCCTACCGGAAAATGCTTCGCAGGCTGGCGCGGCGGCGCCAGGTGGGCGCTGGTGGCGCCGAGGCTGACGGCCGCCACAAAGCCCGTAGCCCCACGGGCTGTGGGGCCACGCAAGCTGATACCAAAGAGCTTTCCAACGAGGCACGGCTTTCCCTCCTGGCTCTTTGGGCGTGGGAGCTGTGGCCAGAGCCGCGGCCCTACCGGAAAATGCTTCGGGGGCTGGCGCGGCGGCGCCAGGTGGGCGCTGGTGGCGCCGAGGCTGACGGCCACCGGAAAGCCCGCAGCCCCACGGGCTGTGGGGCCACGCGAGCGGCTGCCAAAGAGCTTTCCAACGAGGCACGGCTTTCCCTCCTGGCTCTTCGGGCGTGGGAGCTGTGGCCAGAGCCGCGGCCCTACCGGAAAATGCTTCGCAGGCTGGCTCGGCGGCGCCACGTGGGCGCCGGTGGCGCCGAGGCTGACGGCCGCCGCAAAGCCCGCAGCCCCACGGGCTGTGGGGCCACGCGAGCGGCTGCCAAAGAGGTTTCCAACGAGGCACGACTTTCCCTCCTGGCTCTTTGGGTGTGGGAGCTGTGGCCAGAGCCGCGGCCCTACCGGAAAATGCTTCGGGGGCTGGCGCGGCGGCGCCAGGTGGGCGCCGGTGGCACCGAGGCTGACGGCCGCCGCAAAGCCCGCAGCCCCACGGGCTGTGGGGCCACGCAAGCGGCTGCCAAAGAGCTTTCCAACGAGGCATGGCTTTCCCTCCTGGCTCTTCGGGCGTGGGAGCTGTGGCCAGAGACGCGGCCCTACCGGAAAATGCTTCGCAGGCTGGGGAGGGGGCGCCAGGTGGGCGTCGGTGGCGCCGAGGCTGACGGCTGCCGCAAAGCCCGCAGCCCCACGGGCTGTGGGGCCACGCGAGCGGCTGCCAAAGAGCTTTCCAACGAGGCACGGCTTTCCCTCCTGGCTCTTCGGGCGTGGGAGCTGTGGCCAGAGCCGCGGCCCTACCGGAAAATGCTTCGCAGGCTGGCTCGGCGGCGCCAGGTGGGCGGCGGTGGCGCCGAGGCTGACGGCCGCCGCAAAGCCCGCAGCCCCACGGGCTGTGGGGCCACGCGAGCGGCTGCCAAAGAGCTTTCCAACGAGGCACGGCTTTCCCTCCTGGCTCTTTGGGCGTGGGAGCTGTGGCCAGAGCCGCGGCCCTACCGGAAAATGCTTTGCAGGCTGGCGCGGCGGCGCCACATGGGCGCCGGTGGCGCCGAGGCTGACAGCCGCCGCAAAGCCCGCAGCCCCACGGGCTGTGGGGCCACGCGAGCGGCTGCCAAAGAGCTTTCCAACGAGGCACGGCTTTCCCTCCTGGCTCTTCGGGCGTGGGAGCTGTGGCCAGAGCCGCGGCCCTACCGGAAAAAGCTTTGTAGGCTGGCTCAGCGGCGCCTGGTGGGCGCCGGTGGCGCCAAGGCTGACGGCCGCCGCAAAGCCCGCAGCCCCACGGGCTGTGGGGCCACGCGAGCGGCTGCCAAAGAGCTTTCCAACGAGGCACGGCTTTCCCTCCTGGCTCTTCGGGCGTGGGAGCTGTGGCCAGAACCGTGGCCCTACCGGAAAATGCTTCGCAGGCTGGCTCGGCGGCGCCACGTGGGCGCCGGTGGCGCCGAGGCTGACGGCCGCCGCAAAGCCCGCAGCCCCACGGGCTGTGGGGCCACACGAGCGGCTGCCAAAGAGCTTTCCAACGAGGCACGGCTTTCCCTCCTGGCTCTTTGGGCGTGGGAGCTGTGGCCAGAGCCGCGGCCCTACCGGAAAATGCTTAGCAGGCTGGCAAAGCGGCGCCAGGTGGGCGCCGGTGGCGCCGAGGCTGACGGCCGCCGCAAAGCCCACAGCCCCACGGGCTGTGGGGCCACGCGAGCGGCTGCCAAAGAGCTTTCCAACGAGGCATGGCTTTCCCTCCTGGCTCTTCGGGCGTGGGAGCTGTGGCCAGAGCCGCGGCCCTACCGGAAAATGCTTCGCAGGCTGGCTCGGCGGTGCCAGTTGGGCGCCGGTGGCGCCGAGGCTGACGGCCGCCGCAAAGCTCGCAGCCCCACGGGCTGTGGGGCCACGCGAGCGGCTGCCAAAGAGCTTTCCAACGAGGCACGGCTTTCCCTCCTGGCTCTTCGGGCGTGGGAGCTGTGGCCAGAGACGCGGCCCTACCGGAAAATGCTTCGCAGGCTGGCTCGGCGGCGCCAGGTGGGCGCCGGTGGCGCCGAGGCTGACGGCCGCCGCAAAGCCCGCAGCCCCACGGGCTGTGGGGCCACGCGAGCGGCTACCAAAGTGCTTTCCAACGAGGCACGGCTTTCCCTCCTGGCTCTTCGGGCGTGGGAGCTGTGGCCAGAGCCGCGGCCCTACCGGAAAATGGTTCGCAGGCTGGCGCGGCGGCGCCACGTGGGCGCCGGTGGCACCGAGGCTGACGGCCGCCGCAAAGCCCGCAGCCCCACGGGCTGTGGGGCCACGCGAGCGGCTGCCAAAGAGCTTTCCAACGAGGCACGGCTTTCCCTCCTGGCTCTTCGGGCGTGGGAGCTGTGGCCAGAGCCGCGGCCCTACCGGAAAATGCTTCGCAGGCTGGCTCGGCGGAGCCAGGCGGGCGCCGGTGGCGCCGAGGCTGACGGCCGCCGCAAAGCCCGCAGCCCCACGGGCTGTGGGGCCACGCGAGCGGCTGCCAAAGAGCTTTCCAACGAGGCACGGCTTTCCCTCCTGGCTCTTCGGGCGTGGGAGCTGTGGCCAGAGCCGCGGCCCTACCGGAAAATGCTTCGCAGGCTGGCGCGGCGGCGCCAGGTGGGCGCTGGTGGCGCCGAGGCTGACGGCCGCCACAAAGCCCGTAGCCCCACGGGCTGTGGGGCCACGCAAGCGGATACCAAAGAGCTTTCCAACGAGGCACGGCTTTCCCTCCTGGCTCTTCGGGCGTGGGAGCTGTGGCCAGAGCCGCGGCCCTACCGGAAAATGCTTCGGGGGCTGGCGCGGCGGCGCCAGGTGGGCGCTGGTGGCGCCGAGGCTGACGGCCACCGGAAAGCCCGCAGCCCCACGGGCTGTGGGGCCACGCGAGCGGCTGCCAAAGAGCTTTCCAACGAGGCACGGCTTTCCCTCCTGGCTCTTCGGGCGTGGGAGCTGTGGCCAGAGCCGCGGCCCTACCGGAAAATGCTTCGCAGGCTGGCTCGGCGGCGCCACGTGGGCGCCGGTGGCGCCGAGGCTGACGGCCGCCGCAAAGCCCGCAGCCCCACGGGCTGTGGGGCCACGCGAGCGGCTGCCAAAGAGGTTTCCAACGAGGCACGACTTTCCCTCCTGGCTCTTTGGGTGTGGGAGCTGTGGCCAGAGCCGCGGCCCTACCGGAAAATGCTTCGGGGGCTGGCGCGGCGGCGCCACGTGGGCGCCGGTGGCACCGAGGCTGACGGCCGCCGCAAAGCCCGCAGCCCCACGGGCTGTGGGGCCACGCAAGCGGCTGCCAAAGAGCTTTCCAACGAGGCATGGCTTTCCCTCCTGGCTCTTCGGGCGTGGGAGCTGTGGCCAGAGACGCGGCCCTACCGGAAAATGCTTCGGGGGCTGGCGCGACGGCGCCAGGTGTGCGCTGGTGGCACCGAGGCTGACGGCCGCCGCAAAGCCCGCAGCCCCACGGGCTGTGGGGCCACGCGAGCGGCTGCCAAAGAGCTTTCCAACGAGGCACGGCTTTCCCTCCTGGCTCTTCGGGCGTGGGAGCTGTGGCCAGAGCTGCGGCCCTACCGGAAAATGCTTCGCAGGCTGGCGCGGCAGCACCACGTGGGCGCCGGTGGCGCCGAGGCTGATGGCAGCCGGAAAGCCCGCAGCCCCACGGGCTGTGGGGCCACGCGAGCGGCTGCCAAACAGCTTTCCAACGAGGCACGGCTTTCCCTCCTGGCTCTTCGGGCGTGGGAGCTGTGGCCAGAGCCGCGGCCCTACCGGAAAATGCTTCGCAGGCTGGCTCGGCGGCGCCAGGTGGGCGTCGGTGGCGCCGAGGCTGACGGCTGCCGCAAAGCCCGCAGCCCCACGGGCTGTGGGGCCACGCGAGCGGCTGCCAAAGAGCTTTCCAACGAGGCACGGCTTTCCCTCCTGGCTCTTCGGGCGTGGGAGCTGTGGCCAGAGCCGCGGCCCTACCGGAAAATGCTTCGCAGGCTGGCTCGGCGGCGCCAGGTGGGCGGCGGTGGCGCCGAGGCTGACGGCCGCCGCAAAGCCCGCAGCCCCACGGGCTGTGGGGCCACGCGAGCGGCTGCCAAAGAGCTTTCCAACGAGGCACGGCTTTCCCTCCTGGCTCTTTGGGCGTGGGAGCTGTGGCCAGAGCCGCGGCCCTACCGGAAAATGCTTTGCAGGCTGGCGCGGCGGCGCCACATGGGCGCCGGTGGCGCCGAGGCTGACAGCCGCCGCAAAGCCCGCAGCCCCACGGGCTGTGGGGCCACGCGAGCGGCTGCCAAAGAGCTTTCCAACGAGGCACGGCTTTCCCTCCTGGCTCTTCGGGCGTGGGAGCTGTGGCCAGAGCCGCGGCCCTACCGGAAAAAGCTTCGTAGGCTGGCTCAGCGGCGCCTGGTGGGCGCCGGTGGCGCCAAGGCTGACGGCCGCCGCAAAGCCCGCAGCCCCACGGGCTGTGGGGCCACGCGAGCGGCTGCCAAAGAGCTTTCCAACGAGGCACGGCTTTCCCTCCTGGCTCTTCGGGCGTGGGAGCTGTGGCCAGAACCGTGGCCCTACCGGAAAATGCTTCGCAGGCTGGCTCGGCGGCGCCACGTGGGCGCCGGTGGCGCCGAGGCTGACGGCCGCCGCAAAGCCCGCAGCCCCACGGGCTGTGGGGCCACACGAGCGGCTGCCAAAGAGCTTTCCAACGAGGCACGGCTTTCCCTCCTGGCTCTTTGGGCGTGGGAGCTGTGGCCAGAGCCGCGGCCCTACCGGAAAATGCTTAGCAGGCTGGCTCGGCGGCGCCAGGTGGGCGCCGGTGGCGCCGAGGCTGACGGCCGCCGCAAAGCCCACAGCCCCACGGGCTGTGGGGCCACGCGAGCGGCTGCCCAAGAGCTTTCCAACGAGGCATGGCTTTCCCTCCTGGCTCTTCGGGCGTGGGAGCTGTGGCCAGAGCCGCGGCCCTACCGGAAAAAGCTTCGCAGGCTGGCTCGGCGGTGCCAGTTGGGCGCCGGTGGCGCCGAGGCTGACGGCCGCCGCAAAGCTCGCAGCCCCACGGGCTGTGGGGCCACGCGAGCGGCTGCCAAAGAGCTTTCCAACGAGGCACGGCTTTCCCTCCTGGCTCTTCGGGCGTGGGAGCTGTGGCCAGAGACGCGGCCCTACCGGAAAATGCTTCGCAGGCTGGCTCGGCGGCGCCAGGTGGGCGCCGGTGGCGCCGAGGCTGACGGCCGCCGCAAAGCCCGCAGCCCCACGGGCTGTGGGGCCACGCGAGCGGCTACCAAAGAGCTTTCCAACGAGGCACGGCTTTCCCTCCTGGCTCTTCGGGCGTGGGAGCTGTGGCCAGAGCCGCGGCCCTACCGGAAAATGCTTCGCAGGCTGGCGCGGCGGCGCCACGTGGGCGCCGGTGGCACCGAGGCTGACGGCCGCCGCAAAGCCCGCAGCCCCACGGGCTGTGGGGCCACGCGAGCGGCTGCCAAAGAGCTTTCCAACGAGGCACGGCTTTCCCTCCTGGCTCTTCGGGCGTGGGAGCTGTGGCCAGAGCCGCGGCCCTACCGGAAAATGCTTCGCAGGCTGGCTCGGCGGAGCCAGGCGGGCGCCGGTGGCGCCGAGGCTGACGGCCGCCGCAAAGCCCGCAGCCCCACGGGCTGTGGGGCCACGCGAGCGGCTGCCAAAGAGCTTTCCAACGAGGCACGGCTTTCCCTCCTGGCTCTTCGGGCGTGGGAGCTGTGGCCAGAGCCGCGGCCCTACCGGAAAATGCTTCGCAGGCTGGCGCGGTGGCGACAGGTGGGCGCCGGTGGCGCCGAGGCTGACAGCCGACGCAAAGCCCGCAGCCCCACGGGCTGTGGGGCCACGCGAGCGGCTGCCAAAGAGCTTTCCAACGAGGCACGGCTTTCCCTCCTGGCTCTTCGGGCGTGGGAGCTGTGGCCGGAGCCGCGGCCCTACCCGAAAATGCTTCGCAGGCTGGCTCGGCGGCGCCACGTGGGCGCCGGTGGCGCCGAGGCTGATGGCCGCCGCAAAGCCCGCAGCCCCAAGAGCTGTGGGGCCACGCGAGCGGCTGCCATAGAGCTTTCCAACGAGGCACGGCTTTCCCTCCTGGCTCTTCGGGCGTGGGAGCTGTGGCCAGAGACGCGGCCCTACCGGAAAATGCTTCGGGGGCTGGCTCGGCGGCGCCAGGTGGGCGCTGGTGGCGCCGAGGCTGACGGCCGCCGCAAAGCCCGCAGCCCCACGGGCTGTGGGGCCACGCGAGCGGCTGCCAAAGAGCTTTCCAACGAGGCACGGCTTTCCCTCCTGGCTCTTCGGGCGTGGGAGCTGTGGCCAGAGCCGCGGCCCTACTGGAAAATGCTTCGGGGGCTAGCGTGGTGGCGCCAGGTGGGCGCCGGTGGCGCCGAGGCTGACGGCCGGCGCAAAGCCCGCAGCCCCACGGGCTGTGGGGCCACGCGAGCGGCTGCCAAAGAGCTTTCCAACGAGGCATGGCTTTCCCTCCTGGCTCTTCGGGCGTGGGTGCTGTGGCCAGAGCCGCGGCCCTACCGGAAAATGGTTCGCAGGCTGGCGCGGCGGCACCACGTGGGCGACGGTGGCGCCGAGACTGATGGCCGCCGGAAAGCCCGCAGCCCCATGGGCTGTGGGGCCACGCGAGCGGCTGCCAAAGAGCTTTCCAACGAGGCATGGCTTTCCCTCCTGGCTCTTCGGGCGTGGGAGCTGTGGCCAGAGCCGCGGCCCTACCCGAAAATGCTTCGCAGGCTGGCTCGGCGGCGCCAGGTGGGCGGCGGTGGCGCCGAGGCTGACGGCCGCCGCAAAGCCCACAGCCCCACAGGTTGTGGGGCCACGCGAGCGGCTGCCAAAGAGCTTTCCAACGAGGCACGGCTTTCCCTCCTGGCTCTTCGGGCATAGGAGCTGTGGCCAGAGCCGCGGCCCTACCAGAAAATGCTTCGGGGGCTGGCGTGGCGGCGCCAGGTGGGCGCTGGTGGCGCCGAGGCTGACAGCCGCCGCAAAGCCCGCAGCCCCACGGGCTGTGGGGCCACGCAAGCGGCTGCCAAAGAGCTTTCCAACGAGGCATGGCTTTCCCTCCTGGCTCTTCGGGCGTGGGAGCTGTGGCCAGAGCCGCGGCCCTACCGGAAAATGCTTCGCAGGCTGGCGCGGCGGCGCCACGTGGGCGCCGGTGGCGCCGAGGCTGATGGCCGCCGCAAAGCCCGCAGCCCCACGGGCTGTGGGGCCACGCGAGCGGCTGCCAAAGAGCTTTCCAACGAGGCACGGCTTTCCCTCCTGGCTCTTCGGGCGTGGGAGCTGTGGCCAGAGCCGCGGCCCTACCGGAAAAAGCTTCGTAGGCTGGCTCAGCGGCGCCAGGTGGGCGACGGTGGCGCCGAGGCTGACGGCCGCCGCAAAGCCCGCAGCCCCACGGGCTGTGGGGCCACGCGAGCGGCTGCCAAAGAGCTTTCCAACGAGGCACGGCTTTCCCTCCTGGCTCTTCGGGCGTGGGAGCTGTGGCCAGAGCCGCGGCCCTACCGGAAAATGCTTCGCAGGCTGGCTCGGCGGCGCCAGGTGGGCGCCGGTGGCGCCGAGGCTGACGGCCGCCGCAAAGCCCGCAGCCCCACGGGCTGTGGGGCCACACGAGCGGCTGCCAAAGAGCTTTCCAACGAGGCACGGCTTTCCCTCCTGGCTCTTTGGGCGTGGGAGCTGTGGCCAGAGCCGTGGCCCTACCGGAAAATGCTTAGCAGGCTGGCACAGCGGCACCACGTGGGCGCCGGTGGCGCCGAGGCTGACGGCCGCCGCAAAGCCCGCAGCCCCACGGGCTGTGGGGCCACGCGAGCGGCTGCCAAAGAGCTTTCCAACGAGGCACGGCTTTCCCTCCTGGCTCTTTGGGCGTGGGAGCTGTGGCCAGAGCCGCGGCCCTACCCGAAAATGCTTCGCAGGCTGGCTCAGCGGCGCCAGGTGGGCGCCGGTGGCGCCGAGGCTGACGGCCGCCGGAAAGCTCGCAGCCCCACGGGCTGTGGGGCCACGCGAGCGGCTGCCAAAGAGCTTTCCAACGAGGCACGGCTTTCCCTCCTGGCTCTTCGGGCGTGGGAGCTGTGGCCAGAGCCGCGGCCCTACCGGAAAATGCTTCGCAGGCTGGCTCGGCGGCGCCACGTGGGCGCCGGTGGCACCGAGGCTTACGGCCGCCGCAAAGCCCGCAGCCCCACGGGCTGTGGGGCCACGCGAGCGGCTGCCAAAGAGCTTTCCAACGAGGCACGGCTTTCCCTCCTGGCTCTTCGGGCGTGGGAGCTGTGGCCAGAGCCGCGGCCCTACCGGAAAATGCTTCGCAGGCTGGCGCGGTGGTGACAGGTGGGCGCCGGTGGCGCCGAGGCTGACAGCCGATGCAAAGCCCGCAGCCCCACGGGCTGTGGGGCCACGCGAGCGGCTGCCAAAGAGCTTTCCAATGAGGCACGGCTTTCCCTCCTGGCTCTTCGGGCGTGGGAGCTGTGGCCAGAGCCGCGGCCCTACCGGAAAATGCTTCGCAGGCTGGCTCGGCGGAGCCAGGCGGGCGCCGGTGGCGCCGAGGCTGACGGCCGCCGCAAAGCCCGCAGCCCCACGGGCTGTGGGGCCACGCGAGCGGCTGCCAAAGAGCTTTCCAACGAGGCACGGCTTTCCCTCCTGGCTCTTTGGGCGTGGGAGCTGTGGCCAGAGCCGTGGCCCTACCGGAAAATGCTTAGCAGGCTGGCACAGCGGCACCACGTGGGCGCCGGTGGCGCCGAGGCTGACGGCCGCCGCAAAGCCCGCAGCCCCACGGGCTGTGGGGCCACGCGAGCGGCTGCCAAAGAGCTTTCCAACGAGGCACGGCTTTCCCTCCTGGCTCTTTGGGCGTGGGAGCTGTGGCCAGAGCCGCGGCCCTACCGGAAAAAGCTTCGCAGGCTGGCTCAGCGGCGCCAGGTGGGCGCCGGTGGCGCCGAGGCTGACGGCCGCCGGAAAGCTCGCAGCCCCACGGGCTGTGGGGCCACGCGAGCGGCTGCCAAAGAGCTTTCCAACGAGGCACGGCTTTCCCTCCTGGCTCTTCGGGCGTGGGAGCTGTGGCCAGAGCCGCGGCCCTACCGGAAAATGCTTCGCAGGCTGGCTCGGCGGCGCCACGTGGGCGCCGGTGGCACCGAGGCTTACGGCCGCCGCAAAGCCCGCAGCCCCACGGGCTGTGGGGCCACGCGAGCGGCTGCCAAAGAGCTTTCCAACGAGGCACGGCTTTCCCTCCTGGCTCTTCGGGCGTGGGAGCTGTGGCCAGAGCCGCGGCCCTACCGGAAAATGCTTCGCAGGCTGGCTCGGCGGAGCCAGGCGGGCGCTGGTGGCGCCGAGGTTGACGGCCGCCGCAAAGCCCGCAGCCCCACGGGCTGTGGGGCCACGCGAGCGGCTGCCAAAGAGCTTTCCAACGAGGCACGGCTTTCCCTCCTGGCTCTTCGGGCGTGGGAGTTGTGGCCAGAGACGCTTCCCTACCCGAAAATGCTTCGCAGGCTGGCTCGGTGGCGCCAGGTGGGCGCCGGTGGCGCCGAGGCTGACGGCCGCCGCAAAGCCCGCAGCCCCATGGGTTGTGGGGCCACGCGAGCGGCTGCCAAAGAGCTTTCCAACGAGGCACGGCTTTCCCTCCTGGCTCTTCGGGCGTGGGAGCTGTGGCCAGAGCCGCGGCCCTACCGGAAAATGCTTCGCAGGCTGGCGCGGTGGCGACAGGTGGGCGCCGGTGGCGCCGAGGCTGACAGCCGATGCAAAGCCCGCAGCCCCACGGGCTGTGGGGCCACGCGAGCGGCTGCCAAAGAGCTTTCCAATGAGGCACGGCTTTCCCTCCTGGCTCTTCGGGCGTGGGAGCTGTGGCCAGAGCCGCGGCCCTACCGGAAAATGTTTTGCAGGCTGGCTCGGCGGCACCAGGTGGGCGCCGGTGGCGCCGAGGGTGACGGCCGCCGCAAAGCCCGCAGCCCCACGGGCTGTGGGGCCACGCGAGCGGCTGCCAAAGAGCTTTCCAACGAGGCACGGCTTTCCCTCCTGGCTCTTCGGGCGTGGGAGCTGTGGCCAGAGCCGCGGCCCTACCGGAAAATGCTTTGCAGGCTGGCGCGGCGGCGCCAGGTGGGCGGCGGTGGCGCCGAGGCTGACGGCCGCCGCAAAGCCCGCAGCCCCACGGGCTGTGGGGCCACGCGAGCGGCTGCCAAAGAGCTTTCCAACGAGGCACGGCTTTCCCTCCTGGCTCTTCGGGCGTGGGAGCTGTGGCCAGAGCCGTAGCCCTACCGGAAAATGCTTCGCAGGCTGGCTCGGCGGCGCCAGGTGGGCGCTGGTGGCGCCGAGGCTGACGGCCGCCGCAAAGCCCGCAGCCCCACGGGCTGTGGGGCCACGCGAGCGGCTGCCAAAGAGCTTTCCAACGAGGCACGGCTTTCCCTCCTGGCTCTTCGGGCGTGGGAGCTGTGGCCAGAGACGCTTCCCTACCCGAAAATGCTTCGCAGGCTGGCTCGGCGGCGCCAGGTGGGCGCCGGTGGCGCCGAGGCTGACGGCCGCCGCAAAGCCCGCAGCCCCATGGGGTGTGGGGCCACGCGAGCGGCTGCCAAAGAGCTTTCCAACGAGGCACGGCTTTCCCTCCTGGCTCTTCGGGCGTGGGAGCTGTGGCCAGAGCCGCGGCCCTACCGGAAAATGCTTCGCAGGCTGGCGCGGTGGCGACAGGTGGGCGCCGGTGGCGCCGAGGCTGACAGCCGACCCAAAGCCCGCAGCCCCACGGGCTGTGGGGCCATGCGAGCGGCTGCCAAAGAGCTTTCCAATGAGGCACGGCTTTCCCTCCTGGCTCTTCGGGCGTGGGAGCTGTGGCCAGAGCCGCGGCCCTACCGGAAAATATTTTGCAGGCTGGCTCGGCGGCACCAGGTTGGCGCCGGTGGCACCGAGGCTGACGGCCGCCGCAAAGCCCGCAGCCCCACGGGCTGTGGGGCCACGCGAGCGGCTGCCAAAGAGCTTTCCAACGAGGCACGGCTTTCCCTCCTGGCTCTTCGGGCGTGGGAGCTGTGGCCAGAGCCGCGGCCCTACCGGAAAATGCTTTGCAGGCTGGCGCGGCGGCGCCAGGTGGGCGCCGGTGGCGCCGAGGCTGACGGCCGCCGCAAAGCCCGCAGCCCCACGGGCTGTGGGGCCACGCGAGCGGCTGCCAAAGAGCTTTCCAACGAGGCATGGCTTTCCCTCCTGGCTCTTCGGGCGTGGGAGCTGTGGCCAGAGCCGCGGCCCTACCGGAAAATGCTTCGCAGGCTGGCAAGGCGGCACCACGTGGGCGCCGGTGGCGCCGAGGCTGACGGCCGCCGCAAAGCCCGCAGCCCCACGGGCCGTGGGGCCACGCGAGCGGCTGCCAAAGAGCTTTCCAACGAGGCACGGCTTTCCCTCCTGGCTCTTCGGGCGTGGGAGCTGTGGCCAGAGCCGCGGCCCTACCGGAAAATGCTTCGCAGGCTGGCTCGGCGGCGCCAGGTGGGCGGCGGTGGCACCGAGGCTGACGGCCGCCGCAAAGCCCGCAGCCCCACGGGCTGTGGGGCCACGCGAGCGGCTGCCAAAGAGCTTTCCAACGAGGCACGGCTTTCCCTCCTGGCTCTTCGGGCGTGGGAGCTGTCGCCAGAGCCGCGGCCCTACCGGAAAATGGTTCACAGGCTGGCTCGGCGGTGCCAGGTGGGCGCCGGTGGCGCCGAGGCTGACGGCCGCCGCAAAGCCCGCAGCCCCACGGGCTGTGGGGCCACGCGAGCGGCTGCCAAAGAGCTTTCCAACGAGGCACGGCTTTCCCTCCTGGCTCTTCGGGCGTGGGAGCTGTGGCCAGAGACGCTTCCCTACCCGAAAATGCTTCGCAGGCTGGCTCGGCGGCGCCAGGTGGGCGCCGGTGGCGCCGAGGCTGACGGCCGCCGCAAAGCCCGCAGCCCCATGGGCTGTGGGGCCACGCGAGCGGCTGCCAAAGAGCTTTCCAACAAGGCACGGCTTTCCCTCCTGGCTCTTCGGGCGTGGGAGCTGTGGCCAGAGCCGCGGCCCTACCGGAAAATGCTTCGCAGGCTGGCGCGGCGGCGCCAGGTGGGCGGCGGTGGCGCCGAGGCTGACGGCCGCCGCAAAGCCCGCAGCCCCACGGGCTGTGGGGCCACGCGAGCGGCTGCCAAAGAGCTTTCCAACGAGGCATGGCTTTCCCTCCTGGCTCTTCGGGCGTGGGAGCTGTGGCCAGAGCCGCGGCCCTACCGGAAAATGCTTCGCAGGCTGGCACGGCGGCACCACGTGGGCGCCGGTGACGCCGAGTCTGACGGCCGCCGCAAAGCCCGCAGCCCCACGGGCTGTGGGGCCACGCGAGTGGCTGCCAAAGAGCTTTCCAACGAGGCACGGCTTTCCCTCCTGGCTCTTCGGGCGTGGGAGCTGTGGCCAGAGCCACGGCCCTACCGGAAAATGCTTCGCAGGCTCGCTCGGTGGCGCCAGGTGGGCGCCGGTGGCGCCGAGGCTGACGGCCGCCGCAAAGCCCGCAGCCCCACGGGCTGTGGGGCCACGCGAGCGGCTGCCAAAGAGCTTTCCAACGAGGCACGGCTTTCCCTCCTGGCTCTTCGGGCGTGGGAGCTGTGGCCAGAGACGCGGCCCTACCGGAAAATGCTTCGCAGGCTGGCTCAGCGGCGCCAGGTGGGCGCCGGTGGCGCCGAGGCTGACGGCCGCCGCAAAGCCCGCAGCCCCACGGGCTGTGGGGCCACGCGAGCGGCTGCCAAAGAGCTTTCCAACGAGGCACGGCTTTCCCTCCTGGCTCTTCGGGCGTGGGAGCTGTGGCCAGAGCCGCGGCCCTACCGGAAAATGCTTCGCAGGCTGGCTCGGCGGCGCCACGTGGGCGCCGGTGGCGCCGAGGCTGACGGCCGCCGCAAAGCCCGCAGCCCCACGGGCCGTGGGGCCACGCGAGCGGCTGCCAAAGAGCTTTCCAACGAGGCACAGCTTTCCCTCCTGGCTCTTCGGGCGTGGGAGCTGTGGCCAGAGCCGCGGCCCTACCGGAAAATGCTTTGCAGGCTTTCTCGGCGGCGCCAGGTGGGCGCCGGTGGCGCCGAGGCTGACGGCCGCCGCAAAGCCCGCAGCCCCACGGGCTGTGGGGCCACGCGAGCGGCTGCCAAAGAGCTTTCCAACAAGGCACGGCTTTCCCTCCTGGCTCTTCGGGCGTGGGAGCTGTGGCCAGAGCCGCGGCCCTACCGGAAAATGCTTCGCAGGCTGGCTCGGCGGCGCCAGGTGGGCGCCGGTGGCGCCGAGCCTGATGGCCGCCGCAAAGCCCGCAGCCCCACGGGCTGTGGGGCCACGCGAGCGGCTGCCAAAGAGCTTTCCAACAAGGCACGGCTTTCCCTCCTGGCTCTTCGGGCGTGGGAGCTGTGGCCAGAGCCGCGGCCCTACCAGAAAATGCTTCGCAGGCTGGCTCGGCGGCGCCAGGTGGGCGCTGGTGGCGCCGAGGCTGACGGCCGCCGCAAAGCCCGCAACCCCACGGGCTGTGGGGCCACGCGAGCGGCTGCCAAAGAGCTTTCCAACGAGGCATGGCTTTCCCTCCTGGCTCTTCGGGCGTGGGAGCTGTGGCCAGAGCCACGGCCCTACCGGAAAATGCTTCGCAGGCTGGCAAGGCGGCACCACGTGGGCGCCGGTGGCGCCGAGGCTGACGGCCGCCGCAAAGCCCGCAGCCCCACGGGCTGTGGGGCCACGCGAGCGGCTGCCAAAGAGCTTTCCAACGAGGCACGGCTTTCCCTCCTGGCTCTTCGGGCGTGGGAACTGTGGCCAGAGACGCGGCCCTACCGGAAAATGCTTCGCAGGCTGGCTCGGCGGCGCCAGGTGGGCGGCGGTGGCACCGAGGCTGACGGCCGCCGCAAAGCCCGCAGCCCCACGGGCTGTGGGGCCACGCGAGCGGCTGCCAAAGAGCTTTCCAACGAGGCACGGCTTTCCCTCCTGGCTCTTCGGGCGTGGGAGCTGTGGCCAGAGCCGCGGCCCTACCGGAAAATGCTTCGCAGGCTGGCTCGGCGGTGCCAGGTGGGCGCCGGTGGCGCCGAGGCTGACGGCCGCCGCAAAGCCCGCAGCCCCACGGGCTGTGGGGCCACGCGAGCGGCTGCCAAAGAGCTTTCCAACGAGGCACGGCTTTCCCTCCTGGCTCTTCGGGCGTGGGAGCTGTGGCCAGAGCCGTGGCCCTACCGGAAAATGCTTCGCAGGCTGGCTCGGCGGCGCCAGGTGGGCGCCGGTGGCGCCGAGGCTGACGGCCGCCGCAAAGCCCGCAGCCCCACGGGCTGTGGGGCCACGCGAGCGGCTGCCAAAGAGCTTTCCAACGAGGCACGGCTTTCCCTCCTGGCTCTTCGGGCATGGGAGCTGTGGCCAGAGCCGCGGCCCTACCGGAAAATGCTTCGCAGGCTGGCGCGGTGGCGCCAGGTGGGCGCCGGTGGCGCCGAGGCTGACGGCCGCCGCAAAGCCCGCAGCCCCACGGGCTGTGGGGCCACGCGAGCGGCTGCCAAAGAGCTTTCCAACGAGGCACGGCTTTCCCTCCTGGCTCTTCGGGCGTGGGAGCTGTGGCCAGAGCCGCGGCCCTACCGGAAAATGTTTTGCAGGCTGGCTCGGCGGCGCCAGGTGGGCGCCGGTGGCGCCGAGCCTGACGGCCGCCGCAAAGCCCGCAGCCCCACGGGCTGTGGGGCCACGCGAGCGGCTGCCAAAGAGCTTTCCAACGAGGCACGGCTTTCCCTCCTGGCTCTTCGGGCGTGGGAGCTGTGGCCAGAGCCGCGGCCCTACCCGAAAATGCTTCGCAGGCTGGCTCGGCGGCGCCAGGTGGGCGGCGGTTGCGCCGAGGCTGACGGCCGCCGCAAAGCCCGCAGCCCCACGGGCTGTGGGGCCACGCGAGCGGCTGCCAAAGAGCTTTCCAATGAGGCACGGCTTTCCCTCCTGGCTCTTTGGGCGTGGGAGCTGTGGCCAGAGACGCGGCCCTACCCGAAAATGCTTCGCAGGCTGGCTCGGCGGCGCCAGGTGGGCGGCGGTGGCGCCGAGGCTGACGGCCGCCGCAAAGACCGCAGCCCCACGGGCTGTGGGGCCACGCGAGCGGCTGCCAAAGAGCTTTCCAACGAGGCATAGCTTTCCCTCCTGGCTCTTCGGGCGTGGGAGCTGTGGCCAGAGACGCGGCCCTACCGGAAAATGCTTCGCAGGCTGGCTCGGCGGCGCCAGGTGGGCGCCGGTGGCGCCGAGGCTGACGGCCGCCGCAAAGCCCGCAGCCCCACGGGCTGTGGGGCCACGCGAGCGGCTGCCAAAGAGCTTTCCAACGAGGCACGGCTTTCCCTCCTGGCTCTTCGGGCGTGGGAGCTGTGGCCAGAGACGCGGCCCTACCGGAAAATGCTTCGGGGGCTGGCGCGGCGGCGCCAGGTGGGCGCCGGTGGCGCCGAGGCTGACGGCCGCCGCAAAGCCCGCAGCCCCACGGGCTGTGGGGCCACGCGAGCGGCTGCCAAAGAGCTTTCCAACGAGGCACGGCTTTCCCTCCTGGCTCTTCGGGCGTGGGAGCTGTGGCCAGAGCCGCGGCCCTACCGGAAAATGCTTCGCAGGCTGGCTCGGCGGCGCCAGGTGGGCGCCGGTGGCGCCGAGGCTGACGGCCGCCGCAAAGCCCGCAGCCCCACGGGCTGTGGGGCCACGCGAGCGGCTGCCAAAGAGCTTTCCAACGAGGCACGGCTTTCCCTCCTGGCTCTTTGGGCGTGGGAGCTGTGGCCAGAGACGCGGCCCTACCTGAAAATGCTTCGCAGGCTGGCTCGGCGGCGCCAGGTGGGCGCCGGTGGCGCCGAGGCTGACGGCCGCCGCAAAGCCCGCAGCCCCACGGGCTGTGGGGCCATGCGAGCGGCTGCCAAAGAGCTTTCCAACGAGGCACGGCTTTCCCTCCTGGCTCTTCGGGCGTGGGAGCTGTGGCCAGAGCCGCGGCCCTACCGGAAAATGCTTCGCAGGCTGGCTCGGCGGCGCCAGGTGGGCGCCGGTGGCACCGAGGCTGACGGCCGCCGGAAAGCCTGCAGCCCCACGGGCTGTGGGGCCACGCGAGCGGCTGCCAAAGAGCTTTCCAACGAGGCACGGCTTTCCCTCCTGGCTCTTCGGGCGTGGGAGCTGTGGCCAGAGCCGAGGCCCTACCGGAAAATGCTTCGCAGGCTGGCTCGGCGGCGCCAGGTGGGCGCCGGTGGCACCGAGGCTGACGGCCGCCGCAAAGCCCGCAGCCCCACGGGCTGTGGGGCCACGCGAGCGGCTGCCAAAGAGCTTTCCAACGAGGCACGGCTTTCCCTCCTGGCTCTTCGGGCGTGGGAGCTGTGGCCAGAGCCGCGGCCCTACTGGAAAATGCTTCACAGGCTGGCTCGGCGGCGCCAGGTGGGCGCCGGTGGCGCCGAGGCTGACGGCTGCCGCAAAGCCCACAGCACAACGGGCTGTGGGGCCACGCGAGCGGCTGCCAAAGAGGTTTCCAACGAGGCACGGCTTTCCCTCCTGGCTCTTCGGGCGTGGGAGCTGTGGCCAGAGCCGCGGCCCTACCGGAAAATGCTTCGCAGGCTGGCGCGGCGGCGCCAGGTGGGCGGCGGTGGCGCCGAGGCTGACGGCCGCCGCAAAGCCCGCAGCCCCACGGGCTGTGGGGCCACGCGAGCGGCTGCCAAAGAGCTTTCCAACGAGGCATGGCTTTCCCTCCTGGCTCTTCGGGCGTGGGAGCTGTGGCCAGAGCCGCGGCCCTACCGGAAAATGCTTCGCAGGCTGGCAAGGCGGCACCACGTGGGCGCCGGTGGCGCCGAGGCTGACGGCCGCCGCAAAGCCCGCAGCCCCACGGGCTGTGGGGCCACGCGAGCGGCTGCCAAAGAGCTTTCCAACGAGGCACGGCTTTCCCTCCTGGCTCTTCGGGCGTGGGAGCTGTGGCCAGAGCCGCGGCCCTACCGGAAAATGCTTCGCAGGCTGGCTCGGCGGTGCCAGGTGGGCGGCGGTGGCGCCGAGGCTGACGGCCGCCGCAAAGCCCGCAGCCCCACGGGCTGTGGGGCCACGCGAGCGGCTGCCAAAGAGCTTTCCAACGAGGCACGGCTTTCCCTCCTGGCTCTTCGGGCGTGGGAGCTGTGGCCAGAGCCGCGGCCCTACCGGAAAATGCTTCGCAGGCTGGCAAGGCGGCACCACGTGGGCGCCGGTGGCACCGAGGCTGACGGCCGCCGCAAAGCCCGCAGCCCCACGGGCTGTGGGGCCACGCGAGCGGCTGCCAAAGAGCTTTCCAACGAGGCACGGCTTTCCCTCCTGGCTCTTCGGGCATGGGAGCTGTGGCCAGAGCCGCGGCCCTACCGGAAAATGCTTCGCAGGCTGGCGCGGTGGCGCCAGGTGGGCGCCGGTGGCGCCGAGGCTGACGGCCGCCGGAAAGCCCGCAGCCCCACGGGCTGTGGGGCCACGCGAGCGGCTGCCAAAGAGCTTTCCAACGAGGCACGGCTTTCCCTCCTGGCTCTTCGGGCGTGGGAGCTGTGGCCAGAGCCGCGGCCCTACCGGAAAATGCTTCGCAGGCTGGCTCGGCGGCGCCAGGTGGGCGCCGGTGGCGCCGAGGCTGACGGCCGCCGCAAAGCCCGCAGCCCCACGGGCTGTGGGGCCACGCGAGCGGCTGCCAAAGAGCTTTCCAACGAGGCACGGCTTTCCCTCCTGGCTCTTCGGGCGTGGGAGCTGTGGCCAGAGCCGCGGCCCTACCGGAAAATGCTTCGCAGGCTGGCTCGGCGGCGCCAGGTGGGCGCCGGTGGCGCCGAGGCTGACGGCCGCCGCAAAGCCCGCAGCCCCACGGGCTGTGGGGCCACGCGAGCGGCTGCCAAAGAGCTTTCCAACGAGGCACGGCTTTCCCTCCTGGCTCTTCGGGCGTGGGAGCTGTGGCCAGAGCCGCGGCCCTACCCGAAAATGCTTCGCAGGCTGGCTCGGCGGCGCCACGTGGGCGCCGGTGGCGCCGAGGCTGACGGCCGCCGCAAAGCCCGCAGCCCCACGGGCTGTGGGGCCACGCGAGCGGCTGCCAAAGAGCTTTCCAAGGAGGCACGGCTTTCCCTCCTGGCTCTTCGGGCGTGGGAGCTGTGGCCAGAGACGCGGCCCTACCGGAAAATGCTTCGCAGGCTGGCTCGGCGGCGCCAGGTGGGCGCCGGTGGCGCCGAGGCTGACGGCCGCCGCAAAGCCCGCAGCCCCACGGGCTGTGGGGCCACGCGAGCGGCTGCCAAAGAGCTTTCCAACGAGGCACGGCTTTCCCTCCTGGCTCTTCGGGCGTGGGAGCTGTGGCCAGAGCCGCGGCCCTACCGGAAAATGCTTCGCAGGCTGGCTCGGCGGCGCCAGGTGGGCGCCGGTGGCGCCGAGGCTGACGGCCGCCGGAAAGCCCGCAGCCCCACGGGCTGTGGGGCCACGCGAGCGGCTGCCAAAGAGCTTTCCAACGAGGCACGGCTTTCCCTCCTGGCTCTTCGGGCGTGGGAGCTGTGGCCAGAGACGCGGCCCTACCCGAAAATGCTTCGCAGGCTGGCTCGGCGGCGCCAGGTGGGCGCCGGTGGCGCCGAGGCTGACGGCCACCGCAAAGCCCGCAGCCCCACGGGCTGTGGGGCCACGCGAGCGGCTGCCAAAGAGCTTTCCAACGAGGCACGGCTTTCCCTCCTGGCTCTTCGGGCGTGGGAGCTGTGGCCAGAGCCGCGGCCCTACCGGAAAATGCTTCGCAGGCTGGCTCGGCGGCGCCAGGTGGGCGCCGGTGGCGCCGAGGCTGACGGCCGCTGCAAAGCCCGCAGCCCCACGGGCTGTGGGGCCACGCGAGCGGCTGCCAAAGAGCTTTCCAACGAGGCACGGCTTTCCCTCCTGGCTCTTCGGGCGTGGGAGCTGTGGCCAGAGCCGCGGCCCTACCGGAAAATGCTTCGCAGGCTGCCTCGGCGGCGCCACGTGGGCGGCGGTGGCGCCGAGGCTGACGGCCGCCGCAAAGCCCGCAGCCCCATGGGCTGTGGGGCCACGCGAGCGGCTGCCAAAGAGCTTTCCAACGAGGCACGGCTTTCCCTCCTGGCTCTTCGGGCGTGGGAGCTGTGGCCAGAGCCGCGGCCCTACCGGAAAATGCTTCGCAGGCTAGCTCGGCGGCGGCAGGTGGGCGCTGGTGGCGCCGAGGCTGACGGCCGCCGCAAAGCCCGCAGCCCCACGGGCTGTGGGGCCACGCGAGCCCCTGCCAAAGACCTTTCCAACGAGGCACGGCTTTCCCTCCTGGCTCTTCGGGCGTGGGAGCTGTCACCAGAGCCGCGGCCCTACCGGAAAATGCTTCGCAGGCTGGCTCGGCGGCGCCAGGTGGGCGCCGGTGGCGCCGAGGCTGACGGCCGCCGCAAAGCCCGCAGCCCCACGGGCTGTGGGGCCACGCAAGCAGCTGCCAAAGAGCTTTCCAACGAGGCACGGCTTTCCCTCCTGGCTCTTCGGGCGTGGGAGCTGTGGCCAGAGACGCGGCCCTACCGGAAAATGCTTCGCAGGCTGGCTCGGCGGCGCCAGGTGGGCGCCGGTGGCACCGAGGCTGACGGCCGCCGCAAAGCCCGCAGCCCCACGGGCTCTGGGGCCACGCGAGCGGCTGCCAAAGAGCTTTCCAACGAGGCACGGCTTTCCCTCCTGGCTCTTTGGGCGTGGGAGCTGTGGCCAGAGCCGCGGCCCTACCGGAAAATGCTTCGCAGGCTGGCTCGGCGGTACCATGTGGGCGCCGGTGGCGCTGAGGCTGACGGCCGCCGCAAAGCCCGCAGCCCCACGGGCTGTGGGGCCACGCGAGCGGTTGCCAAAGAGCTTTCCAACGAGGCACGGCTTTCCCTCCTGGCTCTTCGGGCGTGGGAGCTGTGGCCAGAGCCGCGGCCCTACCGGAAAATGCTTCGCAGGCTGGCTCGGCGGCGCCAGGTGGGCGCCGGTGGCGCCGAGGCTGACGGCCGCCGCAAAGCCCGCAGCCCCACGGGCTGTGGGGCCACGCGAGCGGCTGCCAAAGAGCTTTCCAACGAGGCACGGCTTTCCCTCCTGGCTCTTCGGGCGTGGGAGCTGTGGCGAGAGCCACGGCCCTACCGGAAAATGCTTCGCAGGCTGGCGCGGCGGCGCCAGGTGGGCGCCGGTGACGCCGAGGCTGACGGCCGGCGCAAAGCCCGCAGCCCCACGGGCTGTGGGGCCACGCGAGCGGCTGCCAAAGAGCTTTCCAACGAGGCACGGCTTTCCCTCCTGGCTCTTTGGGCGTGGGAGCTGTGGCGAGAGCCGCGGCCCTACCGGAAAATGCTTCGCAGGCGGGCGCCGGTGGCGCCGAGGCTGACGGCCGCCGCAAAGCCCGCAGCCCCACGGGCTGTGGGGCCACGCGAGCGGCTGCCAAAGAGCTTTCCAACGAGGCACGGCTTTCCCTCCTGGCTCTTCGGGCGTGGGAGCTGTGGCCAGAGACGCGGCCCTACCGGAAAATGCTTCTCAGGCTGGCTCGGCGGCGCCAGGTGGGCGCCGGTGGCGCCGAGGCTGACGGCCGCCGCAAAGCCCGCAGCCCCACGGGCTGTGGGGCCACGCGAGCGGCTGCCAAAGAGCTTTCCAACGAGGCACGGCTTTCCCTCCTGGCTCTTTGGGCGTGGGAGCTGTGGCCAGAGCCGCGGCCCTACGGGAAAATGCTTCGCAGGCTGGCTCGGCGGCGCCAGGTGGGCGCCGGTGGCACCGAGGCTGACGGCCGCCGCAAAGCCCGCAGCCCCACGGGCTGTGGGGCCACGCGAGCGGCTGCCAAAGAGCTTTCCAACGAGGCACGGCTTTCCCTCCTGGCTCTTCGGGCGTGGGAGCTGTGGCCAGAGCCGCGGCCCTACCGGAAAATGCTTCGCAGGCTGGCGCGGCGGCGCCAGGTGGGCGCCGGTGGTGCCGAGGCTGACGGCCGCCGCAAAGCCCGCAGCCCCACGGGCTGTGGGGCCACGCGAGCGGCTGCCAAAGAGCTTTCCAACGAGGCACGGCTTTCCCTCCTGGCTCTTCGGGCGTGGGAGCTGTGGCCAGAGCCGTGGCCCTACCGGAAAATGCTTCGCAGGCTGCCTCGGCGGCACCACATGGGCGGCGGTGGCGCCGAGGCTGACGGCCGCCGCAAAGCCCGCAGCCCCACGGGCTGTGGGGCCACGCGAGCGGCTGCCAAAGAGCTTTCCAACGAGGCACGGCTTTCCCTCCTGGCTCTTCGGGCGTGGGAGCTGTGGCCAGAGCCGCGGCCCTACCGGAAAATGCTTCGCAGGCTGGCTGGGCGGCGCCAGGTGGGCGCCGGTGACGCTGAGGCTGACGGCCGCCGCAAAGCCCGCAGCCCCACGGGCTGTGGGGCCACGCGAGCGGCTGCCAAAGAGCTTTCCAACGAGGCACGGCTTTCCCTCCTGGCTCTTCGGGCATGGGAGCTGTGGCCAGAGCCGCGGCCCTACCGGAAAATGCTTCGCAGGCTGGCACGGCGGCACCACGTGGGCGCCGGTGGCGCCGAGGCTGACGGCCGCCGCAAAGCCCGCAGCCCCACGGGCTGTGGGGCCACGCGAGCCCCTGCCAAAGAGCTTTCCAATGAGGCACGGCTTTCTCTCCTGGCTCTTCGGGCGTGGGAGCTGTGGCCAGAGCTGCGGCCCTACCGGAAAATGCTTCGCAGGCTGGCTCGGCGGCGCCATGTGGGCGCCGGTGGCACCGAGGCTGACGGCCGCCGCAAAGCCCGCAGCCCCATGGGCTGTGGGGCCACACGAGCGGCTGCCAAAGAGCTTTCCAACGAGGCACGGCTTTCCCTCCTGGCTCTTCGGGCGTGGGAGCTGTGGCCAGAGCCGCAGCCCTACCCGAAAATGTTTCGCAGGCTGGCGCGGCGGCGCCAGGTGGGCGCCGGTGGCGCCGAGGCTGACGGCCGCCGCAAAGCCCGCAGCCCCACGGGCTGTGGGGCCACGCGAGCGGCTGCCAAAGAGCTTTCCAACGAGGCACGGCTTTCCCTCCTGGCTCTTCGGGCGTGGGAGCTGTGGCCAGAGCCGCGGCCCTACCGGAAAATGCTTCTCAGGCTGGCTCGGCGGCGCCAGGTGGGCGCCGGTGACACCGAGGCTGACGGCCGCCGCAAAGCCCGCAGCCCCACGGGCTGTGGGGCCACGCGAGCCCCTGCCAAAGAGCTTTCCAACAAGGCACGGCTTTCCCTCCTGGCTCTTCGGGCGTGGGAGCTGTGGCCAGAGTCGCGGCCCTACCGGAAAATGCTTCACAGGCTGGCGCGGCGGCACCACGTGGGTGGCGGTGGCGCCGAGGCTGACGGCCGCCGCAAAGCCCGCAGCCCCACGGGCTGTGGGGCCACGCGAGCGGCTGCCAAAGAGCTTTCCAACGAGGCACGGCTTTCTCTCCTGGCTCTTCGGGCGTGGGAGCTGTCGCCAGAGCTGCGGCCCTACCGGAAAATGCTTCGCAGGCTGGCTCGGCGGCGCCAGGTGGGCGGCGGTGGTGCCGAGGCTGACGGCCGCCGCAAAGCCCGCAGCCCCACGGGCTGTGGGGCCACGCGAGCGGCTGCCAAAGAGCTTTCCAACGAGGCACGGCTTTCCCTCCTGGCTCTTCGGGCGTGGGAGCTGTGGCCAGAGCCGCGGCCCTACCGGAAAATGCTTCGCAGGCTGGCACGGCGCCACCACGTGGGCGCCGGTGGTGACGAGGCTGACGGCCACCGCAAAGCCCGCAGCCCCACGGGCTGTGGGGCCACGCGAGCGGCTGCCAAAGAGCTTTCCAACGAGGCACGGCTTTCTCTCCTGGCTCTTTGGGCGTGGGAGCTGTGGCCAGAGCCGCGGCCCTACCCGAAAATGCTTTGCAGGCTGGCTCGGCGGCACCAGGTGGGCGCTGGTGGCACCGAGGCTGATGGCCGCCGCAAAGCCCGCAGCCCCACGGGCTGTGGGGCCACGCGAGCGGCTGCCAAAGAGCTTTCCAATGAGGCACGGCTTTCTCTCCTGGCTCTTCGGGCGTGGGAGCTGTCGCCAGAGCTGCGGCCCTACCGGAAAATGCTTCGCAGGCTGGCTCGGCGGCGCCATGTGGGCGCCGGTGGCGCCGAGGCTGACGGCCGCCGCAAAGCCCGCAGCCCCACGGGCTGTGGGGCCACGCGAGCGGCTGCCAAAGAGCTTTCCAACGAGGCACGGCTTTCCCTCCTGGCTCTTCGGGCGTGGGAGCTGTGGCCAGAGCCGCGGCCCTACCGGAAAATGCTTCTCAGGCTGGCTCGGCGGCGCCAGGTGGGCGCCGGTGACACCGAGGCTGACGGCCGCCGCAAAGCCCGCAGCCCCACGGGCTGTGGGGCCACGCGAGCCCCTGCCAAAGAGCTTTCCAACAAGGCACGGCTTTCCCTCCTGGCTCTTCGGGCGTGGGAGCTGTGGCCAGAGTCGCGGCCCTACCGGAAAATGCTTCACAGGCTGGCGCGGCGGCACCACGTGGGTGGCGGTGGCGCCGAGGCTGACGGCCGCCGCAAAGCCCGCAGCCCCACGGGCTGTGGGGCCACGCGAGCGGCTGCCAAAGAGCTTTCCAACGAGGCACGGCTTTCTCTCCTGGCTCTTCGGGCGTGGGAGCTGTCGCCAGAGCTGCGGCCCTACCGGAAAATGCTTCGCAGGCTGGCTCGGCGGCGCCAGGTGGGCGGCGGTGGTGCCGAGGCTGACGGCCGCCGCAAAGCCCGCAGCCCCACGGGCTGTGGGGCCACGCGAGCGGCTGCCAAAGAGCTTTCCAACGAGGCACGGCTTTCCCTCCTGGCTCTTCGGGCGTGGGAGCTGTGGCCAGAGACGCGGCCCTACCGGAAAATGCTTCGCAGGCTGGCACGGCGCCACCACGTGGGCGCCGGTGGTGACGAGGCTGACGGCCGCCGCAAAGCCCGCAGCCCCACGGGCTGTGGGGCCACGCGAGCCCCTGCCAAAGAGCTTTCCAACGAGGCACGGCTTTCCCTCCTGGCTCTTCGGGCGTGGGAGCTGTCGCCAGAGCCGCGGCCCTACCGGAAAATGCTTCGGAGGCTGGCACGGCGGCACCACGTGGGCGCCGGTGGCGCCGAGGCTGACGGCCGCCGGAAAGCCCGCAGCCCCACGGGCTGTGGGGCCACGCGAGCGGCTGCCAAAGAGCTTTCCAACGAGGCACGGCTTTCCCTCCTGGCTCTTCGGGCGTGGGAGCTGTGGCCAGAGACGCGGCCCTACCGGAAAATGCTTCGCAGGCTGGCGCGGCGGCGCCAGGTGGGCGCCGGTGGCACCGAGGCTGACGGCCGCCGCAAAGCCCGCAGCCCCACGGGCTGTGGGGCCACGCGAGCGGCTGCCAAAGAGCTTTCCAACGAGGCACGGCTTTCCCTCCTGGCTCTTCGGGCGTGGGAGCTGTGGCCAGAGACGCGGCCCTACCGGAAAATGCTTCGCAGGCTGGCTCGGCGGCGCCAGGTGGGCGCCGGTGGCACCGAGGCTGACGGCCGCCGCAAAGCCCGCAGCCCCATGGGCTGTGGGGCCACGCGAGCGGCTGCCAAAGAGCTTTCCAACGAGGCACGGCTTTCCCTCCTGGCTCTTCGGGCGTGGGAGCTGTGGCCAGAGACGCGGCCCTACCGGAAAATGCTTCGCAGGCTGGCTCGGCGGTGCCATGTGGGCGCCGGTGGCGCCGAGGCTGACGGCCGCCGCAAAGCCCGCAGCCCCACGGGCTGTGGGGCCACGCGAGCGGCTGCCAAAGAGCTTTCCAACGAGGCACGGCTTTCCCTCCTGGCTCTTCGGGCGTGGGAGCTGTGGCCAGAGCCGCGGCCCTACCGCAAAATGCTTCGCAGGCTGGCGCGGCGGCGCCAGGTGGGCGCCGGTGGCGCCGAGGCTGACGGCCGCCGCAAAGCCCGCAGCCCCACGGGCTGTGGGGCCACGCGAGCGGCTGCCAAAGAGCTTTCCAACGAGGCACGGCTTTCCCTCCTGGCTCTTCGGGCGTGGGAGCTGTGGCCAGAGCCGCGGCCCTACCGGAAAATGCTTCGCAGGCTGGCTGGGCGGCGCCAGGTGGGCGCCGGTGGCGCTGAGGCTGACGGCCGCCGGAAAGCCCGCAGCCCCACAGGCTGTGGGGCCACGCGAGCGGCTGCCAAAGAGCTTTCCAACGAGGCACGGCTTTCCCTCCTGGCTCTTCGGGCGTGGGAGCTGTGGCCAGAGACGCGGCCCTACCGGAAAATGCTTCGCAGGCTGGCGCGGCGGCGCCACGTGGGCGCCGGTGGCGCCGAGGCTGACGGCCGCCGCAAAGCCTGCAACCCCACGGGCTGTGGGCCACGCGAGCGGCTGCCAAAGAGCTTTCCAACGAGGCACGGCTTTCCCTCCTGGCTCTTCGGGCGTGGGAGCTGTGGCCAGAGCCGCGGCCCTACCGGAAAATGCTTCGCAGGCTGGCGCGGCAGCGCCAGGTGGGCGCCGGTGGCGCCGAGGCTGACGGCCGCCGCAAAGCCCGCAGCCCCACGGGCTGTGGGGCCACGCGAGCGGCTGCCAAAGAGCTTTCCAACGAGGCACGGCTTTCCCTCCTGGCTCTTCGGGCGTGGGAGCTGTGGCCAGAGCCGCGGCCCTACCGCAAAATGCTTCGCAGGCTGGCGCGGCGGCGCCAGGTGGGCGCCGGTGGCGCCAAGGCTGACGGCCGCCGCAAAGCCCGCAGCCCCACAGGCTGTGGGGCCACGCGAGCGGCTGCCAAAGAGCTTTCCAACAAGGCACGGCTTTCCCTCCTGGCTCTTCGGGCGTGGGAGCTGTGGCCAGAGCCGCGGCCCTACCGGAAAATGCTTCGCAGGCTGGCGCGGCGGCGCCAGGTGGGCGCCGGTGGCGCCGAGGCTGACGGCCGCCGCAAAGCCCGCAGCCCCACGGGCTGTGGGGCCACGCGAGCGGCTGCCAAAGAGCTTTCCAACGAGGCACGGCTTTCCCTCCTGGCTCTTCGGGCGTAGGAGCTGTGGCCAGAGCCGCGGCCCTACCGGAAAATGCTTCGCAGGCTGGCTGGGCGGCGCCAGGTGGGCGCCGGTGGCGCTGAGGCTGACGGCCGCCGCAAAGCCCGCAGCCCCACGGGCTGTGGGGCCACGCGAGCGGCTGCCAAAGAGCTTTCCAACGAGGCACGGCTTTCCCTCCTGGCTCTTCGGGCGTGGGAGCTGTGGCCAGAGCCGCGGCCCTACCGGAAAATGCTTCTCAGGCTGGCTCGGCGGCGCCAGGTGGGCGCCGGTGACACCGAGGCTGACGGCCGCCGCAAAGCCCGCAGCCCCACGGGCTGTGGGGCCACGCGAGCCCCTGCCAAAGAGCTTTCCAACAAGGCACGGCTTTCCCTCCTGGCTCTTCGGGCGTGGGAGCTGTGGCCAGAGTCGCGGCCCTACCGGAAAATGCTTCACAGGCTGGCGCGGCGGCACCACGTGGGTGGCGGTGGCGCCGAGGCTGACGGCCGCCGCAAAGCCCGCAGCCCCACGGGCTGTGGGGCCACGCGAGCGGCTGCCAAAGAGCTTTCCAACGAGGCACGGCTTTCTCTCCTGGCTCTTCGGGCGTGGGAGCTGTCGCCAGAGCTGCGGCCCTACCGGAAAATGCTTCGCAGGCTGGCTCGGCGGCGCCAGGTGGGCGGCGGTGGTGCCGAGGCTGACGGCCGCCGCAAAGCCCGCAGCCCCACGGGCTGTGGGGCCACGCGAGCGGCTGCCAAAGAGCTTTCCAACGAGGCACGGCTTTCCCTCCTGGCTCTTCGGGCGTGGGAGCTGTGGCCAGAGACGCGGCCCTACCGGAAAATGCTTCGCAGGCTGGCACGGCGCCACCACGTGGGCGCCGGTGGTGACGAGGCTGACGGCCGCCGCAAAGCCCGCAGCCCCACGGGCTGTGGGGCCACGCGAGCCCCTGCCAAAGAGCTTTCCAACGAGGCACGGCTTTCCCTCCTGGCTCTTCGGGCGTGGGAGCTGTCGCCAGAGCCGCGGCCCTACCGGAAAATGCTTCGGAGGCTGGCACGGCGGCACCACGTGGGCGCCGGTGGCGCCGAGGCTGACGGCCGCCGGAAAGCCCGCAGCCCCACGGGCTGTGGGGCCACGCGAGCGGCTGCCAAAGAGCTTTCCAACGAGGCACGGCTTTCCCTCCTGGCTCTTCGGGCGTGGGAGCTGTGGCCAGAGACGCGGCCCTACCGGAAAATGCTTCGCAGGCTGGCGCGGCGGCGCCAGGTGGGCGCCGGTGGCACCGAGGCTGACGGCCGCCGCAAAGCCCGCAGCCCCACGGGCTGTGGGGCCACGCGAGCGGCTGCCAAAGAGCTTTCCAACGAGGCACGGCTTTCCCTCCTGGCTCTTCGGGCGTGGGAGCTGTGGCCAGAGACGCGGCCCTACCGGAAAATGCTTCGCAGGCTGGCTCGGCGGCGCCAGGTGGGCGCCGGTGGCACCGAGGCTGATGGCCGCCGCAAAGCCCGCAGCCCCATGGGCTGTGGGGCCACGCGAGCGGCTGCCAAAGAGCTTTCCAACGAGGCACGGCTTTCCCTCCTGGCTCTTCGGGCGTGGGAGCTGTGGCCAGAGACGCGGCCCTACCGGAAAATGCTTCGCAGGCTGGCTCGGCGGTGCCATGTGGGCGCCGGTGGCGCCGAGGCTGACGGCCGCCGCAAAGCCCGCAGCCCCACGGGCTGTGGGGCCACGCGAGCGGCTGCCAAAGAGCTTTCCAACGAGGCACGGCTTTCCCTCCTGGCTCTTCGGGCGTGGGAGCTGTGGCCAGAGCCGCGGCCCTACCGCAAAATGCTTCGCAGGCTGGCGCGGCGGCGCCAGGTGGGCGCCGGTGGCGCCGAGGCTGACGGCCGCCGCAAAGCCCGCAGCCCCACGGGCTGTGGGGCCACGCGAGCGGCTGCCAAAGAGCTTTCCAACGAGGCACGGCTTTCCCTCCTGGCTCTTCGGGCGTGGGAGCTGTGGCCAGAGCCGCGGCCCTACCGGAAAATGCTTCGCAGGCTGGCTGGGCGGCGCCAGGTGGGCGCCGGTGGCGCTGAGGCTGACGGCCGCCGGAAAGCCCGCAGCCCCACAGGCTGTGGGGCCACGCGAGCGGCTGCCAAAGAGCTTTCCAACGAGGCACGGCTTTCCCTCCTGGCTCTTCGGGCGTGGGAGCTGTGGCCAGAGACGCGGCCCTACCGGAAAATGCTTCGCAGGCTGGCGCGGCGGCGCCACGTGGGCGCCGGTGGCGCCGAGGCTGACGGCCGCCGCAAAGCCTGCAACCCCACGGGCTGTGGGCCACGCGAGCGGCTGCCAAAGAGCTTTCCAACGAGGCACGGCTTTCCCTCCTGGCTCTTCGGGCGTGGGAGCTGTGGCCAGAGCCGCGGCCCTACCGGAAAATGCTTCGCAGGCTGGCGCGGCAGCGCCAGGTGGGCGCCGGTGGCGCCGAGGCTGACGGCCGCCGCAAAGCCCGCAGCCCCACGGGCTGTGGGGCCACGCGAGCGGCTGCCAAAGAGCTTTCCAACGAGGCACGGCTTTCCCTCCTGGCTCTTCGGGCGTGGGAGCTGTGGCCAGAGCCGCGGCCCTACCGCAAAATGCTTCGCAGGCTGGCGCGGCGGCGCCAGGTGGGCGCCGGTGGCGCCAAGGCTGACGGCCGCCGCAAAGCCCGCAGCCCCACGGGCTGTGGGGCCACGCGAGCGGCTGCCAAAGAGCTTTCCAACAAGGCACGGCTTTCCCTCCTGGCTCTTCGGGCGTGGGAGCTGTGGCCAGAGCCGCGGCCCTACCGGAAAATGCTTCGCAGGCTGGCGCGGCGGCGCCAGGTGGGCGCCGGTGGCGCCGAGGCTGACGGCCGCCGCAAAGCCCGCAGCCCCACGGGCTGTGGGGCCACGCGAGCGGCTGCCAAAGAGCTTTCCAACGAGGCACGGCTTTCCCTCCTGGCTCTTCGGGCGTAGGAGCTGTGGCCAGAGCCGCGGCCCTACCGGAAAATGCTTCGCAGGCTGGCTGGGCGGCGCCAGGTGGGCGCCGGTGGCGCTGAGGCTGACGGCCGCCGCAAAGCCCGCAGCCCCACGGGCTGTGGGGCCACGCGAGCGGCTGCCAAAGAGCTTTCCAACGAGGCACGGCTTTCCCTCCTGGCTCTTCGGGCGTGGGAGCTGTGGCCAGAGCCGCGGCCCTACCGGAAAATGCTTCACAGGCTGGCACGGCGGCACCACGTGGGCGCCGGTGGCGCCGAGGCTGACGGCCGCCGCAAAGCCCGCAGCCCCACGGGCTGTGGGGCCACGCGAGCCCCTGCCAAAGAGCTTTCCAACGAGGCACGGCTTTCCCTCTTGGCTCTTCGGGCGTGGGAGCTGTGGCCAGAGCCGCGGCCCTACCGGAAAATGCTTCGCAGGCTGGCTCGGCGGCGCCACGTGGGCGCCGGTGGCGCCGAGGCTGACGGCCGCCGCAAAGCCCGCAGCCCCACGGGCTGTGGGGCCACGCGAGCGGCTGCCAAAGAGCTTTCCAACGAGGCACGGCTTTCCCTCCTGGCTCTTCGGGCGTGGGAGCTGTGGCCAGAGACGCGGCCCTACCGGAAAATGCTTCGCAGGCTGGCTCGGCGGCGCCAGGTGGGCGCCGGTGGCGCCGAGGCTGACGGCCGCCGCAAAGCCCGCAGCCCCACGGGCTGTGGGGCCACGCGAGCGGCTGCCAAAGAGCTTTCCAACGAGGCACGGCTTTCCCTCCTGGCTCTTCGGGCGTGGGAGCTGTGGCCAGAGCCGCGGCCCTACCGGAAAATGCTTCGCAGGCTGGCGCGGCGGCGCCACGTGGGCGCCGGTGGCGCCGAGGCTGACGGCCGCCGCAAAGCCCGCAGCCCCACGGGCTGTGGGGCCACGCGAGCGGCTGCCAAAGAGCTTTCCAACGAGGCACGGCTTTCCCTCCTGGCTCTTCGGGCGTGGGAGCTGTGGCCAGAGCCGCGGCCCTACCGCAAAATGCTTCGCAGGCTGGCGCGGCGGCGCCAGGTGGGCGGCGGTGGCGACGAGGCTGACGGCCGCCGCAAAGCCCGCAGCCCCACGGGCTGTGGGGCCACGCGAGCGGCTGCCAAAGAGCTTTCCAACGAGGCACGGCTTTCCCTCCTGGCTCTTCGGGCGTGGGAGCTGTGGCCAGAGCCGCGGCCCTACCGGAAAATGCTTCGCAGGCTGGCTGGGCGGCGCCAGGTGGGCGCCGGTGGCGCTGAGGCTGACGGCCGCCGCAAAGCCCGCAGCCCCACAGGCTGTGGGGCCACGCGAGCGGCTGCCAAAGAGCTTTCCAACGAGGCACGGCTTTCCCTCCTGGCTCTTCGGGCGTGGGAGCTGTCGCCAGAGCCGCGGCCCTACCGGAAAATGCTTCGCAGGCTGGCTCGGCGGCGCCAGGTGGGCGCCGGTGGCACCGAGGCTGACGGCCGCCGGAAAGCCCGCAGCCCCACGGGCTGTGGGGCCACGCGAGCGGCTGCCAAAGAGCTTTCCAACGAGGCACGGCTTTCCCTCCTGGCTCTTCGGGCGTGGGAGCTGTGGCCAGAGACGCGGCCCTACCGGAAAATGCTTCGCAGGCTGGCTCGGCGGCGCCAGGTGGGCGCCGGTGGCGCCGAGGCTGACGGCCGCCGCAAAGCCCGCAGCCCCACGGGCTGTGGGGCCACGCGAGCGGCTGCCAAAGAGCTTTCCAACGAGGCACGGCTTTCCCTCCTGGCTCTTCGGGCGTGGGAGCTGTGGCCAGAGCCGCGGCCCTACCGGAAAATGCTTCGCAGGCTGGCGCGGCGGCGCCAGGTGGGCGCCGGTGGCGCCGAGGCTGACGGCCGCCGCAAAGCCCGCAGCCCCACGGGCTGTGGGGCCACGCGAGCGGCTGCCAAAGAGCTTTCCAACGAGGCACGGCTTTCCCTCCTGGCTATTTGGGCGTGGGAGCTGTGGCCAGAGACGCGGCCCTACCGGAAAATGCTTCGCAGGCTGGCGCGGCGGCGCCAGGTGGGCGCCGGTGGCGCCGAGGCTGACGGCCGCCGCAAAGCCCGCAGCCCCACGGGCTGTGGGGCCACGCGAGCAGCTGCCAAAGAGGTTTCCAACGAGGCACGGCTTTCCCTCCTGGCTCTTCGGGCGTGGGAGCTGTGGCCAGAGTCACGGCCCTACCGGAAAATGCTTCGCAGGCTGGCTCGGTGGCGCCAGGTGGGCGCCGGTGGCGCCGAGGCTGACGGCCGCCGCAAAGCCCGCAGCCCCACGGGCTGTGGGGCCACACGAGCGGCTGCCAAAGAGCTTTCCAACGAGGCACGGCTTTCCCTCCTGGCTCTTCGGGCGTGGGAGCTGTGGCCAGAGCCGCGGCCCTACCCGAAAATGCTTCGCAGGCTGGCTCGGCGGCGCCACGTGGGCGTCGGTGGCACCGAGGCTGACGGCCGCCGGAAAGCCCGCAGGCCCACGGGCTGTGGGGCCACGCGAGCGGCTGCCAAAGAGCTTTCCAACGAGGCACGGCTTTCCTTCCTGGCTCTTCGGGTGTGGGAGCTGTGGCCAGAGCCGCGGCCCTACCGGAAAATGCTTCGCAGGCTGGCTCGGCGGCACCACGTGGGCGCCGGTTGCGAAGAGGCTGACGGCCGCCGCAAAGCCCGCAGCCCCACGGGCTGTGGGGCCACGCGAGCAGCTGCCAAAGAGGTTTCCAACGAGGCACGGCTTTCTCTCCTGGCTCTTCGGGCGTGGGAGCTGTGGCCAGAGCCGCGGCCCTACCGGAAAATGCTTCGCAGGCTGGCTCGGTGGCGCCAGGTGGGCGCCGGTGGCGCCGAGGCTGACGGCCGCCGCAAAGCCCGCAGCCCCACGGGCTGTGGGGCCACGCGAGCGGCTGCCAAAGAGCTTTCCAACGAAGCACGGCTTTCCCTCCTGGCTCTTCGGGCGTGGGAGCTGTGGCCAGAGCCGCGGCCCTACCAGAAAATGCTTCGCAGGCTGGCACGGCGGCACCACGTGGGCGCCGGTGGCGCCGAGGCTGACGGCCGCCGCAAAGCCTGCAGCCCCACGGGCTGTGGGGCCACGCGAGCGGCTGCCAAAGAGCTTTCCAACGAGGCACGGCTTTCCCTCCTGGCTCTTCGGGCATGGGAGCTGTGGCCAGAGCCGTGGCCCTACCGGAAAATGCTTCGCAGGCTGGCGCGGCGGCGCCAGGTGGGCGCCGGTGGCACCGAGGCTGACGGCCGCCGGAAAGCCCGCAGCCCCACGGGCTGTGGGGCCACACGAGCGGCTGCCAAAGAGCTTTCCAACGAGGCACAGCTTTCCCTCCTGGCTCTTCGGGCGTGGGAGCTGTGGCCAGAGCCGTGGCCCTACCGGAAAATGCTTCGCAGGCTGGCGCGGCGGCGCCAGGTGGGCGCCGGTGGCGCCGAGGCTGACGGCCGCCGCAAAGCCCGCAGCCCCACGGGCTGTGGGGCCACGCGAGCGGCTGCCAAAGAGCTTTCCAACGAGGCACGGCTTTCCCTCCTGGCTCTTCAGGCGTGGGAGCTGTGGCCAGAGCCGCGGCCCTACCGGAAAATGCTTCGCAGGCTGGCTCGGCGGCACCACGTGGGCGCCGGTTGCGCCGAGGCTGACGGCCGCCGCAAAGCCCGCAGCCCCACGGGCTGTGGGGCCACGCGAGGAGCTGCCAAAGAGCTTTCCAACGAGGCACGGCTTTCCCTCCTGGCTCTTTGGGCGTGGCAGCTGTGGCCAGAGCCGCGGCCCTACCAGAAAATGCTTCGCAGGCTGGCACGGCGGCACCACGTGGGCGCCGGTGGCGCCGAGGCTGACGGCCGCCGCAAAGCCCGCAGCCCCACGGGCTGTGGGGCCACGCGAGCGGCTGTTAAAGAGCTTTCCAACGAGGCACGGCTTTCCCTCCTGGCTCTTCGGGCGTGGCAGCTGTGGCCAGAGCCGCGGCCCTACCGGAAAATGCTTCGCAGGCTGGCGCGGCGGCGCCAGGTGGGCGCCGGTGGCGCCGAGGCTGACGGCCGCCGCAAAGCCCGCAGCCCCATGGGCTGTGGGGCCACGCGAGCGGCTGCCAAAGAGCTTTCCAACGAGGCACGGCTTTCCCTCCTGGCTCTTCGGGCGTGGGAGCTGTGGCCAGAGCCGCGGCCCTACCGGAAAATGCTTCGCAGGCTGGCTCGGCGGCACCACGTGGGCGCCGGTTGCGCCGAGGCTGACGGCCGCCGCAAAGCCCGCAGCCCCACGGGCTGTGGGGCCACGCGAGGAGCTGCCAAAGAGGTTTCCAACGAGGCACGGCTTTCCCTCCTGGCTCTTTGGGCGTGGGAGCTGTGGCCAGAGCCGCGGCCCTACCGGAAAATGCTTCGCAGGCTGGCACGGCGGCACCACGTGGGCGCCGGTGGCGCCGAGGCTGACGGCCGCCGCAAAGCCCGCAGCCCCACGGGCTGTGGGGCCACGCGAGCGGCTGCCAAAGAGCTTTCCAACGAGGCACGGCTTTCCCTCCTGGCTCTTCGGGCATGGGAGCTGTGGCCAGAGCCGCGGCCCTACCGGAAAATGCTTCGCAGGCTGGCGCGGCGGCGCCAGGTGGGCGCCGGTGGCGCCGAGGCTGACTGCCGCCGGAAAGCCCGCAGCCCCACGGGCTGTGGGGCCACGCGAGCGGCTGCCAAAGAGCTTTCCAACGAGGCACGGCTTTCCCTCCTGGCTCTTCGGGCGTGGGAGCTGTGGCCAGAGACGCGGCCCTACCGGAAAATGCTTCGCAGGCTGGCGCGGCAGCGCCAGGTGGGCGCCGGTGGCGCCGAGGCTGACGGCCGCCGCAAAGCCCGCAGCCCCACGGGCTGTGGGGCCACGCGAGCGGCTGCCAAAGAGCTTTCCAACGAGGCACGGCTTTCCCTCCTATCTCTTCGGGCGTGGGAGCTGTGGCCAGAGCCGCGGCCCTACCGGAAAATGCTTCGCAGGCTGGCACGGCGGCACCACGTGGGCGCCGGTGGCGCCGAGGCTGACGGCCGCCACAAAGCCCGCAGCCGCACGGGCTGTGGGGCCACGCGAGCGGCTGCCAAAGAGCTTTCCAACGAGGCACGGCTTTCCCTCCTGGCTCTTCGGGCGTGGCAGCTGTGGCCACAGACGCGGCCCTACCGGAAAATGCTTCGCAGTCTGGCTCGGCGGCGCCAGGTGGGCGCCGGTGGCACCGAGGCTGACGGCCGCCGCAAAGCCCGCAGCCCCACGGGCTGTGGGGCCACGCGAGCGGCTGCCAAAGAGCTTTCCAACGAGGCACGGCTTTCCCTCCTGGCTCTTCGGGCGTGGGAGCTGTGGCCAGAGACGCGGCCCTACCGGAAAATGCTTCGCAGGCTGGCTCGGCGGCGCCAGGTGGGCGCCGGTGGCGCCGAGGCTGACGGCCGCCGCAAAGCCTGCAGCCCCACGGGCTGTGGGGCCACGCGAGCCCCTGCCAAAGAGCTTTCCAACGAGGCACGGCTTTCCCTCCTGGCTCTTCGGGCGTGGGAGCTGTGGCCAGAGCCGCGGCCCTACCGGAAAATGCTTCGCAGGCTGGCTCGGCGGCACCACGTGGGCGCCGGTTGCGCCGAGGCTGACGGCCGTCGCAAAGCCCGCAGCCCCACGGGCTGTGGGGCCACGCGAGCGGCTGCCAAAGAGCTTTCCAACGAGGCACGGCTTTCCCTCCTGGCTCTTCGGGCGTGGGAGCTGTGGCCAGAGTCACGGCCCTACCGGAAAATGCTTCGCAGGCTGGCACGGCGGCGCCAGGTGGGCACCGGTGGCGCCAAGGCTGACGGCCGCCGGAAAGCCCGCAGCCCCACGGGCTGTGGGGCCACGCGAGCGGCTGCCAAAGAGCTTTCCAACGAGGCACGGCTTTCCCTCCTCGCTCTTCGGGCGTGGGAGCTGTGGCCAGAGCCGCGGCCCTACCGGAAAATGCTTCGCAGGCTGGCTCGGTGGCGCCAGGTGGGCGCCGGTGGCGCCAAGGCTGACGGCCGCCGCAAAGCCCGCAGCCCCACGGGCTGTGGGGCCACGCGAGCGGCTGCCAAAGAGCTTTCCAACGAGGCATGGCTTTCCCTCCTGGCTCTTTGGGCGTGGGAGCTGTGGCCAGAGCCGCGGCCCTACCGGAAAATGCTTCGCAGGCTGGCACGGCGGCACCACGTGGGCGCCGGTGGCGCCGAGGCTGACGGCTGCCGCAAAGCCCGCAGCCCCACGGGCTGTGGGGCCACGCGAGCGGCTGCCAAAGAGCTTTCCAACGAGGCACGGCTTTCTCTCCTGGCTCTTCGGGCGTGGGAGCTGTCGCCAGAGCCGCGGCCCTACCGGAAAATGCTTCGCAGGCTGGCTCGGCGGCGCCAGGTGGGCGCCGGTGGCACCGAGGCTGACGGCCGCCGCAAAGCCCGCAGCCCCACAGGCTGTGGGGCCACGCGAGCGGCTGCCAAAGAGCTTTCCAACGAGGCACGGCTTTCCCTCCTGGCTCTTCGGGCGTGGGAGCTGTGGCCAGAGCCGCGGCCCTACCGGAAAATGCTTCGCAGGTTGCCACGGCGGCACCACGTGGGCGCCGGTGGCGCTGAGGCTGACGGCCGCCGCAAAGCCCGCAGACCCACGGGCTGTGGGGCCACGCGAGCGGCTGCCAAAGAGCTTTCCAACGAGGCACGGCTTTCCCTCCTGGCTCTTCGGGCGTGGGAGCTGTGGCCAGAGCCGCGGCCCTACCGGAAAATGCTTCACAGGCTGGCTCGGCGGCGCCACGTGGGCGCCGGTGGCGCCAAGGCTGACGGCCGCCGGAAAGCCCGCAGCCCCACGGGCTGTGGGGCCACGCGAGCGGCTGCCAAAGAGCTTTCCAACGAGGCACGGCTTTCCCTCCTGGCTCTTCGGGCGTGGGAGCTGTGGCCAGAGCCGCGGCCCTACCGGAAAATGCTTCACAGGCTGGCTCGGCGGCGCCACGTGGGCGCCGGTGGCGCCAAGGCTGACGGCCGCCGGAAAGCCCGCAGCCCCACGGGCTGTGGGGCCACGCGAGCGGCTGCCAAAGAGCTTTCCAACGAGGCACGGCTTTCCCTCCTGGCTCTTCGGGCGTGGGAGCTGTGGCCAGAGCCGCGGCCCTACCGGAAAATGCTTCGCAGGCTGGCTCGGCGGCGCCAGGTGGGCGCCGGTGGCACCGAGGCTGACGGCCGCCGCAAAGCCTGCAGCCCCACGGGCTGTGGGGCCACGCGAGCGGCTGCCAAAGAGCTTTCCAACGAGGCACGGCTTTCCCTCCTGGCTCTTCGGGCGTGGGAGCTGTGGCCAGAGCCGCGGCCCTACCGGAAAATGCTTCGCAGGCTGGCTCGGCGGCGCCAGGTGGGTGCTGGTGACGCCGAGGCTGACGGCCGCCGCAAAGCCCGCAGCCCCACGGGCTGTGGGGCCACGCGAGCGGCTGCCAAAGAGCTTTCCAACGAGGCACGGCTTTCCTTCCTGGCTCTTCGGGCGTGGGAGCTGTGACCAGAGCCGCGGCCCTACCGGAAAATGCTTCACAGGCTGGCGCGGCGGCACCACGTGGGCGGCGGTGGCGCCGAGGCTGACGGCCGCCGGAAAGCCCGCAGCCCCACGGGCTGTGGGGCCACGCGAGCGGCTGCCAAAGAGCTTTCCAACGAGGCACGGCTTTCCCTCCTGGCTCTTCGGGCGTGGGAGCTATGGCCAGAGTCACGGCCCTACCGGAAAATGCTTCGCAGCCTGGCTCGGCGGCGCCAGGTGGGCGCCGGTGGCGCCGAGGCTGACGGCCGCCGCAAAGCCCGCAGCCCCACGGGCTGTGGGGCCACGCGAGCGGCTGCCAAAGAGCTTTCCAACGAGGCACGGCTTTCCCTCCTGGCTCTTCGGGCGTGGGAGCTGTGGCCAGAGCCGTGGCCCTACCGGAAAATGCTTCGCAGGCTGGCGCGGCGGTGCCAGGTGGGCGCCGGTGGCACCGAGGCTGACGGCCGCCGCAAAGCCCGCAGCCCCACGGGCTGTGGGGCCACGCGAGCGGCTGCCAAAGAGCTTTCCAATGAGGCACGGCTTTCCCTCCTGGCTCTTCGGGCGTGGGAACTGTGGCCAGAGCCGCGGCCCTACCGGAAAATGCTTCGCAGGCTGGCTCGGCGGCACCACGTGGGCGCCGGTGGCGCCGAGGCTGACGGCCGCCGCAAAGCCCGCAGCCCCACGGGCTGTGGGGCCACGCGAGCGGCTGCCAAAGAGCTTTCCAACGAGGCACGGCTTTCCCTCCTGGCTCTTCAGGCGTGGGAGCTGTGGCCAGAGCCGCGGCCCTACCGGAAAATGCTTCGCAGGCTGGCTCGGCGGCGCCAGGTGGGCGCCGGTGGCGCCGAGGCTGACGGCCGCCGCAAAGCCCGCAGCCCCACGGGCTGTGGGGCCACGCGAGCAGCTGCCAAAGAGCTTTCCAACGAGGCACGGCTTTCCTTCCTGGCTCTTCGGGCGTGGGAGCTGTCGCCAGAGCCGCGGCCCTACCGGAAAATGCTTCGCAGGCTGGCACGGCGGCACCACGTGGGCGCCGGTGGCGCCGAGGCTGACGGCCGCCGCAAAGCCCGCAGCCCCACGGGCTGTGGGGCCACGCGAGCGGCTGCCAAAGAGCTTTCCAACGAGGCACGGCTTTCCCTCCTGGCTCTTCGGGCGTGGGAGCTGTGGCCAGAGCCGTGGCCCTACCGGAAAATGCTTCGCAGGCTGGCTCGGCGGCGCCAGGTGGGCGCCGGTGGCGCCGAGGCTGACGGCCGCCGCAAAGCCCGCAGCCCCACGGGCTGTGGGGCCACGCGAGCGGCTGCCAAAGAGCTTTCCAACGAGGCACGGCTTTCCCTCCTGGCTCTTCGGGCGTGGGAGCTGTGGCCAGAGCCGCGGCCCTACCGGAAAATGCTTCGCAGGCTGGCTCGGCGGCACCACGTGGGCGCCGGTGGCGCCGAGGCTGACGGCCGCCGCAAAGCCCGCAGCCCCACGGGCTGTGGGGCCACGCGAGCGGCTGCCAAAGAGCTTTCCAACGAGGCACGGCTTTCCCTCCTGGCTCTTCGGGCGTGGCAGCTGTGGCCAGAGACGCGGCCCTACCGGAAAATGCTTCGCAGGCTGGCTCGGCGGCGCCAGGTGGGCGCCGGTGGCACCGAGGCTGACGGCCGCCGCAAAGCCCGCAGCCCCACGGGCTGTGGGGCCACGCGAGCGGCTGCCAAAGAGCTTTCCAACGAGGCACGGCTTTCCCTCCTGGCTCTTCGGGCGTGGGAGCTGTGGCCAGAGCCGCGGCCCTACCGGAAAATGCTTCGCAGGCTGGCTCGGCGGCACCACGTGGGCGCCGGTTGCGCCGAGGCTGACGGCCGCCGCAAAGCCCGCAGCCCCACGGGCTGTGGGGCCACGCGAGCGGCTGCCAAAGAGCTTTCCAACGAGGCACGGCTTTCCCTCCTGGCTCTTCGGGCGTGGGAGCTGTGGCCAGAGCCGCGGCCCTACCGGAAAATGCTTCGCAGGCTGGCTCGGCGGCACCACGTGGGCGCCGGTGGCGCCGAGGCTGACGGCCGCCGCAAAGCCCGCAGCCCCACGGGCTGTGGGGCCACGCGAGCGGCTGCCAAAGAGGTTTCCAACGAGGCACGGCTTTCCCTCCTGGCTCTTCGGGCGTGGGAGCTGTGGCCAGAGCCGCGGCCCTACCGGAAAATGCTTCGCAGGCTGGCTCGGTGGCGCCAGGTGGGCGCCGGTGGCGCCAAGGCTGACGGCCGCCGCAAAGCCCGCAGCCCCACGGGCTGTGGGGCCACGCGAGCGGCTGCCAAAGAGCTTTCCAACGAGGCACGGCTTTCCCTCCTGGCTCTTCGGGCGTGGGAGCTGTCGCCAGAGCCGCGGCCCTACCGGAAAATGCTTCGCAGGCTGGCTCGGCGGCGCCAGGTGGGCGCCGGTGGCACCGAGGCTGACGGCCGCCGCAAAGCCCGCAGCCCCACGGGCTGTGGGGCCACGCGAGCGGCTGCCAAAGAGCTTTCCAACGAGGCACGGCTTTCCCTCCTGGCTCTTCGGGCGTGGGAGCTGTGGCCAGAGCCGCGGCCCTACCGGAAAATGCTTCGCAGGTTGCCACGGCGGCACCACGTGGGCGCCGGTGGCGCTGAGGCTGACGGCCGCCGCAAAGCCCGCAGCCCCACGGGCTGTGGGGCCACGCGAGCGGCTGCCAAAGAGCTTTCCAACGAGGCACGGCTTTCCCTCCTGGCTCTTCGGGCGTGGGAGCTGTGGCCAGAGCCGCGGCCCTACCGGAAAATGCTTCGCAGGTTGCCACGGCGGCACCACGTGGGCGCCGGTGGCGCTGAGGCTGACGGCCGCCGCAAAGCCCGCAGCCCCACGGGCAGTGGGGCCACGCGAGCGGCTGCCAAAGAGCTTTCCAACGAGGCACGGCTTTCCCTCCTGGCTCTTCGGGCGTGGGAGCTGTGGCCAGAGCCGCGGCCCTACCGGAAAATGCTTCGCAGGTTGCCACGGCGGCACCACGTGGGCGCCGGTGGCGCCGAGGCTGACGGCCGCCGCAAAGCCCGCAGCCCCACGGGCTGTGGGGCCACGCGAGCGGCTGCCAAAGAGCTTTCCAACGAGGCACGGCTTTCCCTCCTGGCTCTTCGGGCGTGGGAGCTGTGGCCAGAGCCGCGACCCTACCGGAAAATGCTTCGCAGGCTGGCTCGGCGGCGCCACGTGGGCGCCGGTGGCACCGAGGCTGACGGCCGCCGGAAAGCCCGCAGCCCCACGGGCTGTGGGGCCACGCGAGCGGCTGCCAAAGAGCTTTCCAACGAGGCACGGCTTTCCCTCCTGGCTCTTCGGGCATGGGAGCTGTGGCCAGAGCCGCGGCCCTACCGGAAAATGCTTCGCAGGCTGGCTCGGCGGCACCACGTCGGCGGCGGTGGCGCCGAGGCTGACGGCCGCCGCAAAGCCCGCAGCCCCACGGGCTGTGGGGCCACGCGAGCGGCTGCCAAAGAGCTTTCCAACGAGGCACGGCTTTCCCTCCTGGCTCTTCGGGCGTGGGAGCTGTCGCCAGAGCCGCGGCCCTACCGGAAAATGCTTCGCAGGCTGGCTCGGCAACACCACGTGGGCGCCGGTGGCGCCGAGGCTGACGGCCGCCGCAAAGCCCGCAGCCCCACGGGCTGTGGGGCCACGCGAGCGGCTGCCAAAGAGCTTTCCAACGAGGCACGGCTTTCCCTCCTGGCTCTTCGGGCGTGGGAGCTGTGGCCAGAGCCGCGGCCCTACCCGAAAATGCTTCGCAGGCTGGCTCGGCGGCGCCACGTGGGCGCCGGTGGCACCGAGGCTGACGGCCGCCGGAAAGCCCGCAGCCCCACGGGCTGTGGGGCCACGCGAGCCCCTGCCAAAGAGCTTTCCAACGAGGCACGGCTTTCCCTCCTGGCTCTTCGGGCGTGGGAGCTGTGGCCAGAGCCGCGGCCCTACCGGAAAATGCTTCGCAGGCTGGCTCGGCGGCGCCACGTGTGCGCCGGTTGCGCCGAGGCTGACGGCCGCCGCAAAGCCCGCAGCCCCACGGGCTGTGGGGCCACGAGAGCAGCTGCCAAAGAGGTTTCCAACGAGGCACGGCTTTCCCTCCTGGCTCTTCGGGCGTGGGAGCTGTGGCCAGAGTCACGGCCCTACCGGAAAATGCTTCGCAGGCTGGCTCGGCGGCGCCAGGTGGGCGCCGGTGGCGCCAAGGCTGACGGCCGCCGCAAAGCCCGCAGCCCCACGGGCTGTGGGGCCACGCGAGCGGCTGCCAAAGAGCTTTCCAACGAGGCACGGCTTTCCCTCCTGGCTCTTCGGGCGTGGGAGCTGTGGCCAGAGACGCGGCCCTACCCGAAAATTCTTCGCAGGCTGGCTCGGCGGCGCCAGGTGGGCGCCGGTGACACCGAGGCTGACGGCCGCCGCAAAGCCTGCAGCCCCACGGGCTGTGGGACCACGCGAGCGGCTGCCAAAGAGCTTTCCAACGAGGCACGGCTTTCCCTCCTGGCTCTTCGGGCGTGGGAGCTGTGGCCAGAGCCACGGCCCTACCGGAAAATGCTTCGCAGGCTGGCTCGGCGGCGCCAGGTGGGTGCTGGTGACGCCGAGGCTGACGGCCGTCGCAAAGCCCGCAGCCCCACGGGCTGTGGGGCCACACGAGCGGCTGCCAAAGAGCTTTCCAACGAGGCACGGCTTTCCCTCCTGGCTCTTCGGGTGTGGGAGCTGTGACCAGAGCTGCGGCCCTACCGGAAAATGCTTCACAGGCTGGCGCGGCGGCACCACGTGGGCGGCGGTGGCGCCGAGGCTGACGGCCGCCGCAAAGCCCGCAGCCCCACGGGCTGTGGGGCCACGCGAGCGGCTGCCAAAGAGCTTTCCAACGAGGCACGGCTTTCCCTCCTGGCTCTTCGGGCGTGGGAGCTATGGCCAGAGTCACGGCCCTACCGGAAAATGCTTCGCAGCCTGGCTCGGCGGCGCCAGGTGGGCGCCGGTGGCGCCGAGGCTGACGGCCGCCGCAAAGCCCGCAGCCCCACGGGCTGTGGGGCCACGCGAGCGGCTGCCAAAGAGCTTTCCAACGAGGCACGGCTTTCCCTCCTGGCTCTTTGGGCGTGGGAGCTGTGGCCAGAGCCGTGGCCCTACCGGAAAATGCTTCGCAGGCTGGCGCGGCGGCGCCAGGTGGGCGCCGGTGGCGCCGAGGCTGACGGCCGCCGGAAAGCCCGCAGCCCCACGGGCTGTGGGGCCACACGAGCGGCTGCCAAAGAGCTTTCCAACGAGGCACGGCTTTCCCTCCTGGCTCTTCAGGCGTGGGAGCTGTGGCCAGAGCCGCGGCCCTACCGGAAAATGCTTCGCAGGCTGGCGCGGCAGCGCCAGGTGGGCACCGGTGGCACCGAGGCTGACGGCCGCCGCAAAGCCCGCAGCCCCACGGGCTGTGGGGCCACGCGAGCGGCTGCCAAAGAGCTTTCCAACGAGGCACGGCTTTCCCTCCTGGCTCTTCGGGCGTGGGAGCTGTGGCCAGAGCCGCGGCCCTACCGGAAAATGCTTCGCAGGCTGGCTCGGCGGCGCCAGGTGGGCGCCGGTGGCGCCGAGGCTGACGGCCGCCGCAAAGCCCGCAGCCCTACGGGCTGTGGGGCCACGCGAGCGGCTGCCAAAGAGCTTTCCAACGAGGCACGGCTTTCCCTCCTGGCTCTTCGGGCGTGGGAGCTGTGGCCAGAGCCGCGGCCCTACCGGAAAATGCTTCGCAGGCTGGCTCGGCGGCGCCAGGTGGGCGTCGGTGGCGCCGAGGCTGACGGCCGCCGCAAAGCCCGCAGCCCCACGGGCTGTAGGGCCACGCGAGCGGCTGCCAAAGAGCTTTCCAACGAGGCACGGCTTTCCCTCCTGGCTCTTCGGGCGTGGGAGCTGTGGCCAGAGACGCGGCCCTACCGAAAAATGCTTCGCAGGCTGGCGCGGCAGCACCACGTGGGCGCCGGTGGCGCCGAGGCTGACGGCCGCCGCAAAGCCCGCAGCCCCACGGGCTGTGGGGCCACGCGAGCGGCTGCCAAAGAGCTTTCCAACGAGGCACGGCTTTCCCTCCTGGCTCTTTGGGCGTGGGAGCTGTGGCCAGAGACGCGGCCCTACCGGAAAATGCTTCGCAGGCTGGCGCGGCGGCACCACGTGGGCGCCGGTGGCGCCGAGGCTGACGGCCGCCGCAAAGCCCGCAGCCCCACGGGCTGTGGGGCCACGCGAGCGGCTGCCAAAGAGCTTTCCAACGAGGCACGGCTTTCCCTCCTGGCTCTTCGGGCGTGGGAGCTGTGGCCAGAGCCGCGGCGCTACCGGAAAATGCTTCGGGGACTGGCGCGGCGGCGCCACGTGGGCGCCGGTGGCGCCGAGGCTGACGGCCGCCGCAAAGCCTGCAGCCCCACAGGCTGTGGGGCCACGCGAGCGGCTGCCAAAGAGCTTTCCAACGAGGCACGGCTTTCCCTCCTGGCTCTTTGGGCGTGGGAGCTGTGGCCAGAACCGCGGCCCTACCGGAAAATGCTTCGCAGGCTGGCGCGGCGGCGCCACGTGGGCGCCGGTGGCGCCGAGGCTGACGGCCGCCGCAAAGCCCGCAGCCCCACGGGCTGTGGGGCCACGCGAGCGGCTGCCAAAGAGCTTTCCAACGAGGCACGGCTTTCCCTCCTGGCTCTTCGGGCGTGGGAGCTGTGGCCAGAACCGCGGCCCTACCGGAAAATGCTTCGCAGGCTGGCGCGGCGGCGCCACGTGGGCGGCGGTGGCGCCGAGGCTGATGGCCGCCGCAAAGCCCGCAGCCCCACGGGCTGTGGGGCCACGCGAGCGGCTGCCAAAGAGCTTTCCAATGAGGCACGGCTTTCCCTCCTGGCTCTTCGGGCGTGGGAGCTGTGGCCAGAGCCGCGGCCCTACCGGAAAATGCTTCGCAGGCTGGCTCGGCGGCGCCACGTGGGCGCCGGTGGCGCCGAGGCTGACGGCCGCCGGAAAGCCCGCAGCCCCACGGGCTGTGGGGCCACGCGAGCGGCTGCCAAAGAGCTTTCCAACGAGGCACGGCTTTCCCTCCTGGCTCTTCGGGCGTGGGAGCTGTGGCCAGAGCCGCGGCCCTACCGGAAAATGCTTCGCAGGCTGGCATGGCGGCGCCACGTGGGCGCCGGTGGCGCCGAGGCTGACGGCCGCCGCAAAGCCCGCAGCCCCACGGGCTGTGGGGCCACGCGAGCGGCTGCCAAAGAGCTTTCCAACGAGGCACGGCTTTCCCTCCTGGCTCTTCGGGCGTGGGAGCTGTGGCCAGAGCCGCGGCCCTACCGAAAAATGCTTCGCAGGCTGGCGTGGCGGCGCCACGTGGGCACCGGTGGCGCCGAGCCTGACGGCCGCCGGAAAGCCCGCAGCCCCACGGGCTGTGGGGCCACGCGAGCGGCTGCCAAAGAGCTTTCCAACGAGGCACGGCTTTCCCTCCTGGCTCTTCGGGCGTGGGAGCTGTGGCCAGAGCCGCGGCGCTACCGGAAAATTCTTCGCAGGCTGGCGTGGCGGCGCCACGTGGGCGCCGGTGGCGCCGAGGCTGACGGCCGCCGCAAAGCCCACAGCCCCACGGGCTGTGGGGCCACGCGAGCGGCTGCCAAAGAGCTTTCCAACGAGGCACGACTTTCCCTCCTGGCTCTTTAGGCGTGGGAGCTGTGGCCAGAGCCACGGCCCTACCGGAAAATGCTTCGCAGGCTGGCGCGGCGGCACCACGTGGGCGTCGGTGGCGCCGAGGCTGACGGCCGCCGCAAAGCCCGCAGCCCCACGGGCTGTAGGGCCACGCGAGCGGCTGCCAAAGAGCTTTCCAACGAGGCACGGCTTTCCCTCCTGGCTCTTCGGGCGTGGGAGCTGTGGCCAGAGACGCGGCCCTACCGAAAAATGCTTCGCAGGCTGGCGCGGCAGCACCACGTGGGCGCCGGTGGCGCCGAGGCTGACGGCCGCCGCAAAGCCCGCAGCCCCACGGGCTGTGGGGCCACGCGAGCGGCTGCCAAAGAGCTTTCCAACGAGGCACGGCTTTCCCTCCTGGCTCTTTGGGCGTGGGAGCTGTGGCCAGAGACGCGGCCCTACCGGAAAATGCTTCGCAGGCTGGCGCGGCGGCACCACGTGGGCGCCGGTGGCGCCGAGGCTGACGGCCGCCGCAAAGCCCGCAGCCCCACGGGCTGTGGGGCCACGCGAGCGGCTGCCAAAGAGCTTTCCAACGAGGCACGGCTTTCCCTCCTGGCTCTTCGGGCGTGGGAGCTGTGGCCAGAGCCGCGGCGCTACCGGAAAATGCTTCGGGGACTGGCGCGGCGGCGCCACGTGGGCGCCGGTGGCGCCGAGGCTGACGGCCACCGCAAAGCCTGCAGCCCCACAGGCTGTGGGGCCACGCGAGCGGCTGCCAAAGAGCTTTCCAACGAGGCACGGCTTTCCCTCCTGGCTCTTTGGGCGTGGGAGCTGTGGCCAGAACCGCGGCCCTACCGGAAAATGCTTCGCAGGCTGGCGCGGCGGCGCCACGTGGGCGCCGGTGGCGCCGAGGCTGACGGCCGCCGCAAAGCCCGCAGCCCCACGGGCTGTGGGGCCACGCGAGCGGCTGCCAAAGAGCTTTCCAACGAGGCACGGCTTTCCCTCCTGGCTCTTCGGGCGTGGGAGCTGTGGCCAGAACCGCGGCCCTACCGGAAAATGCTTCGCAGGCTGGCGCGGCGGCGCCACGTGGGCGGCGGTGGCGCCGAGGCTGATGGCCGCCGCAAAGCCCGCAGCCCCACGGGCTGTGGGGCCACGCGAGCGGCTGCCAAAGAGCTTTCCAATGAGGCACGGCTTTCCCTCCTGGCTCTTCGGGCGTGGGAGCTGTGGCCAGAGCCGCGGCCCTACCGGAAAATGCTTCGCAGGCTGGCTCGGCGGCGCCACGTGGGCGCCGGTGGCGCCGAGGCTGACGGCCGCCGGAAAGCCCGCAGCCCCACGGGCTGTGGGGCCACGCGAGCGGCTGCCAAAGAGCTTTCCAACGAGGCACGGCTTTCCCTCCTGGCTCTTCGGGCGTGGGAGCTGTGGCCAGAGCCGCGGCCCTACCGGAAAATGCTTCGCAGGCTGGCATGGCGGCGCCACGTGGGCGCCGGTGGCGCCGAGGCTGACGGCCGCCGCAAAGCCCGCAGCCCCACGGGCTGTGGGGCCACGCGAGCGGCTGCCAAAGAGCTTTCCAACGAGGCACGGCTTTCCCTCCTGGCTCTTCGGGCGTGGGAGCTGTGGCCAGAGCCGCGGCCCTACCGGAAAATGCTTCGCAGGCTGGCGCGGCGGCACCACGTGGGCGCCGGTGGCGCCGAGGCTGACGGCCGCCGCAAAGCCCGCAGCCCCACGGGCTGTGGGGCCACGCGAGCGGCTGCCAAAGAGCTTTCCAACGAGGCACGGCTTTCCCTCCTGGCTCTTCGGGCGTGGGAGCTGTGGCCAGAGCCACAGCCCTACCGGAAAATGCTTCGCAGGCTGGCTCGGCGGCGCCAGGTGGGCGGCGGTGGCGCCGAGGCTGACGGCCGCCGCAAAGCCTGCAGCCCCACGGGCTGTGGGGCCACGCGAGCGGCTGCCAAAGAGCTTTCCAACGAGGCACGGCTTTCCCTCCTGGCTCTTCGGGCGTGGGAGCTGTGGCCAGAGCCGCGGCCCTACCCGAAAATGCTTCGCAGGCTGGCGCGGCGGCACCATGTGGGCGCCGGTGGCGCCGAGGCTGACGGCCGCCGCAAAGCCCGCAGCCCCACGGGCTGTGGGGCCACGCGAGCGGCTGCCAAAGAGCTTTCCAACGAGGCACGGCTTTCCCTCCTGGCTCTTCGGGCCTGGGAGCTGTGGCCAGAGACGCGGCCCTACCGGAAAATGCTTCGCGGGCTGGCTCGGCGGCGCCAGGTGGGCGCCGGTGGCGCCGAGGCTGACGGCCGCCGCAAAGCCCGCAGCCCCACGGGCTGTGGGGCCACGCGAGCGGCTGCCAAAGAGCTTTCCAACGAGGCACGGCTTTCCCTCCTGGCTCTTCGGGCGTGGGAGCTGTGGCCAGAGACGCGGCCCTACCGGAAAATGCTTCGCAGGCTGGCTCGGCGGCGCCAGGTGGGCGCCGGTGGCGCCGAGGCTGACGGCCGCCGCAAAGCCCGCAGCCCCACGGGCTGTGGGGCCACGCGAGCGGCTGCCAAAGAGCTTTCCAACGAGGCACGGCTTTCCCTCCTGGCTCTTCGGGCGTGGGAGCTGTGGCCAGAGCCGCGGCCCTACCGGAAAATGCTTCGCAGGCTGGCTCGGCGGCGCCACGTGGGCGCCGGTGGCGCCGAGGCTGACGGCCGCCGCAAAGCCCGCAGCCCCACGGGCTGTGGGGCCACGCGAGCGGCTGCCAAAGAGCTTTCCAACGAGGCACGGCTTTCCCTCCTGGCTCTTCGGGCGTGGGAGCTGTGGCCAGAGTCACGGCCCTACCGGAAAATGCTTCGCAGGCTGGCTCGGCGGCGCCAGGTGGGCGCCGGTGGCGCCGAGGCTGACGGCCGCCGCAAAGCCCGCAGCCCCACGGGCTGTGGGGCCACGCGAGCCCCTGCCAAAGAGCTTTCCAACGAGGCACGGCTTTCCCTCCTGGCTCTTCGGGCATGGGAGCTGTGGCCAGAGCCGCGGCCCTACCGGAAAATGCTTCGCAGGCTGGCTCGGCGGCGCCAGGTGAGCGCCGGTGGCACCGAGGCTGACGGCCGCCGCAAAGCCCGCAGCCCCACGGGCTGTGGGGCCACGCGAGCGGCTGCCAAAGAGCTTTCCAACGAGGCACGGCTTTCCCTCCTGGCTCTTCGGGCGTGGGAGCTGTGGCCAGAGACGCGGCCCTACCGGAAAATGCTTCGCAGGCTGGCTCGGCGGCGCCAGGTGAGCGCCGGTGGCACCGAGGCTGACGGCCACCGCAAAGCCCGCAGCCCCACGGGCTGTGGGGCCACGCGAGCGGCTGCCAAAGAGCTTTCCAACGAGGCACGGCTTTCCCTCCTGGCTCTTCGGGCGTGGGAGCTGTGGCCAGAGACGCGGCCCTACCGGAAAATGCTTCGCAGGCTGGCTCGGCGGCGCCAGGTGGGCGCCGGTGGCGCCGAGGCTGACGGCCGCCGCAAAGCCCGCAGCCCCACGGGCTGTGGGGCCACGCGAGCCCCTGCCAAAGAGCTTTCCAACGAGGCACGGCTTTCCCTCCTGGCTCTTCGGGCGTGGGAGCTGTGGCCAGAGACGCGGCCCTACCGGAAAATGCTTCGCAGGCTGGCTCGGCGGCGCCAGGTGGGCGCCGGTGGCGCCGAGGCTGACGGCCGCCGCAAAGCCCGCAGCCCCACGGGCTGTGGGGCCACGCGAGCGGCTGCCAAAGAGCTTTCCAACGAGGCACGACTTTCCCTCCTGGCTCTTCGGGCGTGGGAGCTGTGGCCAGAGCCGCGGCCCTACCGGAAAATGCTTCGCAGGCTGGCGCGGCGGCGCCAGGTGGGTGCTGGTGGCGCCGAGGCTGACGGCCGCCGCAAAGCCCGCAGCCCCATGGCAGCCAGGAGGGAAAGCCGTGCCTTGTTGGAAAGCTCTTTGGCAGCTGCTCGCGTGGCCCCACACCCTGTGGGGCTGCGGGCTTTGCGGCGGCCGTCAGCCTCACGACCACCCTTTCCCGCTTGGCACCATGCTAGCCTCTCTTATTTCCATTCGAAAGTGAAGACAGTGCACGACTTAACATTATACAGAGTGCTACACGTCAATACATGCTCAAGTAAAGAATAGCCAATGGCAAAATTGGCAATACAGTGCCATCACATGTTAGCAAGTGTCAGCTGTCATTGAAGACAATGACAGAGCGATACCATGTAAAGCGTAACACTGTACTGGGCAGTGCCAGCCAATACACCCTCACAGCATCACCCCTAGAGAAATTTACGACAGAATCTCTAACGCCACCATTACACCAGTGACAGGCGGTACAATGCCACACGTTACAGTATACAGGGCAGTACAACCCACTTCGCAGACAAATAAATTAGAGCAAATTACAAGACTCCCAAGACAGTCCAGTACAATGCCAGACAGTCTCAGATGTCGGTCAAGACAATGCCAGGGCAACGCAGTGCAAGACATAACGTTATACAGGTCAGTACAAGGCAATACACAGTCAAATGAAGAACAGTACACTACAATACCCAAACCACACGGCAGTACAATGGCAAACAATCCCACATGTCGGTCGAGACAATGACAACGCGAGACAGAACACCGTGCAGGGCAGCACAAGGCAGTACACAGTCAAATAAAGAACAGCTGACCAGAAAACCCACACTACGCTGCCGTACGATCTCAAAACGTCTCGGATGGCAGTCAAGGCAATTACAGGGCAATACAAAGCACTACGTCGCAGTACACAAGGCAGTACAAGGCAACACTCAGTCAAATAAATAACAGACAGTCAAAAAATTCACAGTGCAGTGCACTACTATGACACCATGAGTCAGATGGCAACCAAAAGAATGACAGGGCAATACAAGGCGAGAGGTAACCCAATACGGGGCCGGACAAGGCAATATGCAGTTGTGGCGGGTGGAGCCATTCACTTCAGTCCTGAGAGAAGTAGAGAAACATTTAGAAACATCAACACAGTGATTCGACAAAGGCAGCAGTGAACGTAACATCCCTTTACCAGGTTCCGTGGCCACGTCCCCCGGATAATTTATTGCACAGGGGCCAGGGTCAGACGAGCTGTTAGGGAGACCCTCCCGTTGAGCCACAACCCCCTTGCTTTCTAAACTCCTTCTTGAAGAGCAGTTTAAGTGCGGCTGGATCCAATTACTAGCCCTGGACTTGGGCAACGGTTCACCTCTAAAGGATTGTATCTGCGCCATCAACCCTTTATATCACTGAGCTAAGGCTACGAGGTTTAGCGTGGTATTAGTCACTTACTGAGGCTCTGTTGTGGCAAGTGATCTCTCAGCCTTGAGGAGCAGAACCTGAAGCAAGCGTCCCCGCTCAAGGGCACATCCTGGTGCTATGACAGACTATGACAGGCAATACTATGACAGGGCAATACAATGCAAGACGTAACTTTACACAGGGCAGTACAACACCAATACACAGTCAAATAGGGAACGACCGATCACAAAATTGATGCACGGTCAAATAGAGTACAACAGCCTAAGAAGCTCTCAATACAGTGCCTGTCAATGCCAGAATACATCAGATGGCTCGCGGCACGGTGAGAGGGCAATACGACGCAAGACTTAGGAAAATACAGGGCAGTACAAAGCAATACGTAGTCAAATATAGAACAGCCGTTCAAAAACACCCTCAGTTCGGTGCGGTACAACCCCAGAGAGTGTAAAAGGACAGTTAAGACTATTTCATGGCAACACAACGCACAACGTAACACAATAGAGGTTGCTACAACGCAATACAGAATAATATAGAAAACAACCGATCAAAATGCCACAATATGGTGCAGTACAATCCCACACGGTCTCGGGTGGCAGTCAGAACAACTATAGGGCGACACGATCCAAGATGCAACATTACACGACAGAGCAGAACGGAAGACGCAGTCAACTAAATACCAACCGATTAGAAGAACCGCAATACAGTGCGGGAGAAAACAAAAATAAATGGAGATGCCAGTCAAGACAATGACAGAGCAATACAAGGCAAGAAATAACGCAATACAGGGCAGTACAGTGAAATACACGGTCAAATAAATAACTGATTAAGTATCCCGCAATACCGTGCAATGCAATGCCAAAACGTGTGAGACAGCAGTCGAGGCAGTGACAGAGCTATACAATGGAAGACATAACGCAGGGCTGTACAACACCAAAATGTATCAGATGGCACTCGGAACAGTAACATGGCGATACAATGCAAGCCGCAACAAAATACAAGGCGGTAACAAGGCAATACACGGTCAAACACAGACTAACGAATAAAACCTGCACAATACGGATCGCTGCAATCCCAGAACATCTAAAGTGACAGTGAACGGAATGACGGGGCAGTACAATGCAAGATACAACACTAGACAGGGCAATACGCATTCAAATAACGCAAAACCGATTAAAAAACCCACAATACACACCAGTACAATGCCAGAACAGATCAGATGGCAGCCCGGGTGAATAGGGGGCAATACAATGCCAAACGTGACACCATACGGGGCCGGACAAGGCAATACGCAGTTGGGGCAGGCCAAGCGGCTAACTTCACTTCTAAGAGAGAAGCGGTGAAACATTCAGAAACATCACCACAGTGATTCTCCAAAGGCAGCAGTGCACGTGACGGCGCTTTACCAGATTCCATATGGCCACGCACGCCGGATTATTTACTGCCTAGGGGCCAGGGTCAGACAAGCTGTCTAGCAGACCCTCCCATTGAGTCACAAGGCTCGGAAAGGACCCCCTTGCTTTCTAAACTCCTTCTCCGAGAGGAGTCTAGGTGCGGCTGGATCCAATTCCTAGCTCGGAAAGGACCCCCTTGCTTTCTAAACTCCTTCTCCGAGAGGAGTCTAGGTGCGGCTGGATCCAATTCCTAGCTCGGAAAGGACCCCCTTGCTTTCTAAACTCCTTCTCCGAGAGGAGTCTAGGTGCGGCTGGATCCAATTCCTAGCCCCGGACTTGGGCAACGGTTCACCTCTAAAGGATTGTATCTGCGCCATCGACCCTTTATATCACTGAGCTAAGGCTACAAGGTTTAGCATGCTATTAGTCACTTACTGAGAATCTGTTACGGCAAGGCATCTCTCAGTCTCGAGGAGCAGAACCTTAATCGAGCGTCCCTGCTCAAGGGGAGATCCTGGCACGGAGGCCCCTGCCATGCAGAAGTAGTCAAAAGGCTCTTGGGCTGTCCACTATTTATGGGGTAAGGTAATTGACTTATAGTCACATCAGCACGGGAACAAAATATCTAGGTCCCCACTGTGTTGCCAACCATCCCCCAACTTCAAGTACCACTCAGAACAACTCCATGGATGATTGGGGCGCCAAAACAAAGGGGCACCAAAACGAAGGGGCACCCGCTCCACCCCAACGGTCAAATAAAGAACAGCCAATGGAACTTTTCACAATAAATAAGTACAATCCCAGACAGTCTAAAATAACAGCCAAGACAGTGACAGACCACTACAGTGCAAGACCTAACATCATACAGAGCAGTAAAAGGCAACGCGCAGCCAAGTCAAGAACAGTTAAAATACCCATAATCCAGTGCAGCACTATGACACTGTCCCAAAACACAGTCAAAACAACGACAGAGTAATGCAACACGAGCCGTAACACAATACAGGGCAGCACAAGGCAATACACAGTCACACAAAGAACAGCCAATTAAAAAACCCACAACAGAACGCCCTACAATCTCAGGAAGTCTCAGAGGGCCGTCACGGCAAATACAGGGCAATACGGTGCAAGATAACACAATACAGGCCACTGCCAGCCAATACTCAGTCAAATAAATAACAGACAGTCAAAAAATTCACAATGCAGTGCACTACTATGACACCATGGGTCAGGCGGCAATCATGACAACGACAGGGCAATACAAGGCAAGACGTAACCCAATACGGGGCCAGACAAGGCAATATGCAGTTGTGGCGGGTGGAGCCATTCACTTCAGTCCTAAGAGAAAAGTAGAGAAACATTCAGAAACATCAACACAGTGATTCTCCAAAGGCAGCAGTGCACGTGACGGCGCTTTATCAGGTTCCGTGGCCACGCACGCCGGATTATTTCCTGCCTAGGGGCCAGGGTCAGACGAGCTGTCACGGAGACCCTCCCGTTGAGTCACGAGGCTCGGAAAGGACCCCCTTGCTTTCTAAACTCCTTCTCCGAGAGGAGTCTAGGTGCGGCTGGATCCAATTCCTAGCCCCGGACTTGGGCAACGGTTCTCCTCTAAAGGATTATGTCTATGCCGTCAACCCTTTATGTGGCTCATAAAAAAACAGCTGATGAAGGAAGTGACAATATGGTGGCCTACAACGGCAGAATAGATCAGATGACAATCAAGACAACAACAGAGCGATACAGTGGAAGACACAACACCACACGGGGCCGGACAAGGCAATACACAGCCACATCAGAACCCATGAGAGACATCACACTACAGTCCAGTCCTAGGACAGATTCTCTAACGTGACCGTCAAGACGACAGGGCAATACAATGCAAGATGTAACACAGGCAATATGCAGTTGTTGCGGGCGCAGGGATAAAATTCACTCCTAAGAGAGAGGCAGAGAAACATTTACAAACATAACAGCAGTGATTCACCAAAGGTAGCAGCGCACGTGATGGCACTTTACCAGATTCCACGGCCACGCACCCCGGGTCGTTTCCTGCCTAGGGGCCAGGGTCAGACGAGCTGTCACGGAGACCCTCCCCTTGAGTCACGAGGCTCGGAAAGGACCCCCTTGCTTTCTAAACTCCTTCTCCGAGAGGAGTCTAGGTGCGGCTGGATCCCATCCTCGCCCCGGACTTGGGCAACGGTTTACCTCTAAAGGATCACGTCTGCGTGATCAAACCCTTTGTATCGCTCAGCTAAGACTGCAAAGTCTGGGTAAGTGACTAACAGCATTCCAGAATTTGTTGCGGCAAGGCTTCTCTCAACCTAGAGGAGCAGAAACTTACGTGAGCGTCCCCGGGAAATGCTGGCAAACAGGCCACTGCCTTGCAAGAAAGCTCGAAGGGCTCTTGGTCTGTCCGCTAGGTCTATAGCAAGCTAACTGACTCACAGTGTTTTGACTCTGGTGCCAGCCATCCCACAAAGTTCAAGTGCCACTCATAGCGACTCCTCCTGGTTCTTATAGCTCGAGCAGCAGCCTGGGGGAAAAAGGGGGGTGACATCGCAACAGCGGTCAAATACAGAACAACCGGTTAAAAATTGCACAATACAGTGCCAGAGACTAAAATAACTGGCAAGACAACGACAGGCAATACCATGCAAGATCTAACATTACACAGGGCAGTACAAGGCAACATACAATTAAATGTAGAACAGACAATGAAAGAATTGACGGTACAGTGCCACGCAATGGTAGAATATATCAGATGTCAGTCACCACAATGACAGAGCAATACAAGGCAAGACGTAACGCGATACAGGGCCCTACCAGGCGACACAGTCAAGGAAACAACAACCCATGAAAGAATTCGCAATACAGCGCAGTCCTAGGACAGAATGTGTAAAATGATCATCGAGACAGTGACAGGGCAATACAATGCAAGACACAACACCATACCAGGTGGTAACAAGGCAACATGCAGCCAAACGAAGAACAACCGATTAAGAAACCCAGCATACGTTCAACTGTAATACCAGAAAAGATCAGAAGGCAGTCAAGACAATGACAGCGCACTATAACGCGAGAAGTAACACAATACAGGGCAGTACAAGGCATTACACAGTCAAATAAAGAAGAACCAATTAAAAAAAACACACAATACAGTGCGGTGCGATGCCAGAGTAGATCAGAAGGCAGTCGAGACTATGACGGGGCAATATAATGCGAGATGTTACACAATACAGGGCGGTACGAGGCATTAGAAAGCCAAATGAAGAACAACCGATTAAAAAACCCGCAATACAGTGTGGTACGAGGCCCAAACAGATCAGAAGGCAGTCAAGGCTACGACGGGGCAATATAATGCGAGACGTAATGCAATAGAGGGCGGTACAAGGCATTACACAGTCAAAGAACAACCAATTAAAAAAAAAAACCACGCAACACGGTGTGGTACGATGCCAGAATAGATCACAGAGCAGTCAAGAGCGTGACGGGGCAACACGATGCAAAACCAATACTGAGTGAGGCGGAGCAATACTATTTCAAATATACAAGAACATAGTACGGAACCAAATTCTTAAGCGTACGACGCAAGACCATCTCAAATGGCAGTCAAGGAAGTTACTGAGCAACATAATCCTGATTTGCACAAAATGGTGCCATCAGGCACCATCGCGTCTGTCAACACTAAGTTGTACCGCAATATCCCCCGCATCACACGCGCCGTACCCTTCTGCTCACCTGCTCCTCATGGATTCCGGATTCGGACTTCATGGCACTCTCTGGTTCTGGCACCTAAAACACCTAAGACACACAATATTCCTGTTGAGCTTACGGGAAACCACCACCCCCATGCGCTACCTCTCTGCTACCCAGCTCACCTCCAACGCTCGTCCGGCTCCGGATGCCTGCGGCGCCTGCAAAACCAAAGACAAACACTCCCCTGAGCTGCAATGTAGCACTGGGCTATTAGACACCAACGTGTCCACAACCGCCTCACTTGCTGGGACTACTCAGTGGGCGTGCAGCATCGCCCCTCTGACCCTGCGTGTCACACCAACCGAAGAAACGCATGCCGAGATACCGCCCAAAACCCTACAAATTCCCATCTCCCGCTCCCTCACCTTGCCCGCCCATCCTCCCCTGAGGCGTGCAACCTGAAGGCTCACAAACCACCCATAAAACCCAACCGACACAGGTTGCTTTAAAACTTGAAAGTTGCTCCCTCTGAGGAAGATGTGATACTTCAGCCCACCCGCCGCTGCTGACCTTGACTGACTCATCCCCATCCCCACATCCCATGTCATTCATTGCTTCAAAACTTCAAATTGAAAAGAACCAATACATACAGTACTCAGAGCCACATCTCTCTAATACCACTTGCTGACCCACCTTCTTACATTGCTCTCCTCCTCTACGCTGCCCCGCCAAGCTTGTCCTGTTGCATCTGCAAGAGCATCAGAGAAATCACCCTGAGGCAGAGCAATAGAGTCATAACAACAAGAAGTCTTGCACCTTTTTACAAATACCATCTAAGGTCCAAATACAACCGTACACAAAGAAAATTACAAAAAAAAATCCGCACCAAAACCAGCCATACCCTCTTCCACATGAGCTCTTCTTCACTGCTGCTGTATTGCCTTCCCAACATGCCTCTGCTCTTTCCAAACAAAACAGAAGAGGTGTCTACACAGCCTCCCGATGGCTACCCTGAGATGACTCTAATACCTTTGCCCCGATCTACAGGGATTCATGTACTACATATAGACTCTCCACATGATTCCGCCCACCCTGGACACTACGTGCCCAGGCAGGGCAGCCCCAAGCCAAACACTCACGGTTACAGACAGACACTACACGGAACGCTACGAACGACGCGCCTTAAAGATGAGAGAAAACTCTCAGCAAGAAAGATGACACGGGGACCAAAGTCACCATCGTGCAAGAAAATCTGTGGGATCATGATGATGTCAACGTGAAGATGCTCTACGGAACCCCCTGAAGCAAACTGTAGAACGTGATGGTACGTAATAAGAATGGACTGTTGAGCCCAATAACATGGACGTGCAGGAAGCCTGGCTTCAAGACCTAAGAACGTAACGACGCAGGGAAGAAGTCCCAGACGTGGAAGTGGGCCGTCCAGAAACTTCCGAGAGGCAAGATTGATGCACGCTTTAAGATGCTAACGCAAGAAGAGCGTCAGATGAATGGTGCTACGCCCACAGGCCCAAGCATTCGAGACCCTAAGGATGACGCCCAGGGCCCCACGTCGTGCTCCTGGAGCTCAAAGATGACCTCGAGACCCAAGAAGGGGCAAAGATACACAACACAGACCACATGAACGACATGACAACACGCACAGGCTGGAACTGCCCTGCCCGGGACACGCTAGCATCACACTGAACAGCAAGCAACATCCTTTACCCTCCTAAATATGACTGTGCCCCGGGACAGCCCTCGCCACTACGCTAACGTCAAAGACCCCATTTTGCAATTGTCCACCTCGGCCCCTCTCCGGCGCCTGACTGTCAACTTAGCTTTTGGAGGGCCAGGCGTCTGAATCCTTCTTCGATGCGGTCCGCAAAAACCAGCCATCCGATACATTTCCGCAGTCACCAGGTTCCTCCTCTTCCTCTGCAAAAGGAAAACAAAAAATAACCCCAGAGGCCGCCACAGCACCAGGAATAAGCATCCTGAGAGGAGATGCCAACCTCTTCCACGACACCCTCAGCCTCCCGAACGCCGTGGCGTTCTGCTTGCCTGCTCTGCACCGATTCCGGAGTCCGAGGCTGCGGTGATAGTTATTCACAGCACCTAAGAGACCAAGAAACACAACTTTACCACTGCGCTTCTGCCAAACCGTCACACCATCGACTCCTATCTTCTGTCTTCATTCACATGAAAAAAAAAGTACCCAATTGTATTCATAGAGGCGCCAGTCACATCTTCCCTCTAATACCACATGCTGAGCCACCTCCGTATAGCGCTCCTCTCAGCTCCCCTGCGTCACCCTGCACATCTCGTCTCTCGGCATCTAAAAAGAGGAAAAAAAAAAAAAAAAATCAAACATTACCCTGATGCAGAGCGATAGCTTAATTCCAAAGGTCTTGTTTCTACTTCGGAACACTGTTCAATTAGATCCAACTACAGCCTGCCATCAAAAAAAAAAAAACACAGAAAAAGCCCACAAACATTACACCCCACACAAAGCAGCCTGAACATCTTTGAGGTACTGCGTCCTTCACTGACTGTGAACAGCCTCTCCGACTTGGCTCTGCTTATGCCAACACCCACTAATAAAACACCCACGCACCCAACCTACTGAGAGCCAATTAATTCCAGATGACTACCCAACCTTTGCCTCGGTCTCCACAGATCCACATATTAACTGCAGACTCTTGTCACTATTCTGCCTGCCCTGGACTCTACACACCCGGGCAGGGGGGCTCTGAGCCAGACACACACACAAGCACAGACCAACACTACACAGAATGCTAAAAACAACGCGCCTCAAGGATGAGAGAAAACTCTCAGCAAGAAGGATGACACCCAGACGGAAGTCACCGTCGGGCAAGACGACCTGGAGACCGTGGTGGTGATGTGAAGAGGCTCTATGGAAGCCCCTGAAACAGAGTGTAGGACATCATCATCTGTGATAAGAAGGGACTGTCAAGACTGATAAGATGTATGCGGGGGAAGCCTGGCTTCAAGACCCAAGAACGTAATGACATAGGGAAGAAGTCCCAGTTGTAGAAGCGGGCCATCCGGAAACTTCCAAGACGCAAGACCGATGCAAGCTTTAAGCTTCTAATGCAAGAAGACCAGCAGCCGAATGGTGCTATGCCCATGGGTGCAGGTGTTCGAGACCCTAGGGATGGCGCCTGAGGCGCCATGCCGTGCTCCTGGAGCTTAAAGACGACCTCGAGACCCGAGAAAGGTCTAAGACACAGAACACGGACCACACGAAAGACACGACAACACACACAGGCTGGAACCGCCCTGCCCGGGAATGCCAAACAGTAAGCCACATCCCTTACGTGCCTAAAGGAGACTGCGCTCCAGGACAAACCTCTCCCCTATGCCAACTTCAAAGACACCTTTTTGCAATTCTCAACCTCGTCCCCTCTCGGGCGCCAGTCTCTCAACTTAGCTTTTGGAGGGCCAGGGGTCCGAATCCATCCTTGAGGCAGTCCACAGAAAACAGCCATCCAGTACGTTCCTGTGGTCACCAGCTTCCTCCTCTTCCTCTGCAAAAGGAAAAGAAAAAAAAAAAGTTATCCCAAAGTCAGCCACAGCACCAGCAATAAGCATCCTGAGAGGAGATGCCAACCTCTTCCACAACACCCTCAGCCTCATGAACGCCGAGGCATTCTGCTCGCCCGCTCAGCGCCAATTCCAGAGTCTGACGCTGCGGCAACAGTTATTCACAGCACCTAAGATACCAAGAAACACAACATTACCACTGCGCTACTGCCAACCCACCAGTCCCGTGCTCCTCCTCGATACTATCTGGCTTGCCTCGAATGCGAGAGCCTAGAACACACCAGGCTCCGACGACACCCGAACCCATCTGCAAAACCTGTCCAAGAAGGACTTGTGAACCCGGCTCCCTTTTCTAGCCCTCCCCCAGTGGCAAAGCTTTAGAAACCCCTTCTCTTCTCCCTGAGCTGCCAGGGAAGGAGCCCCACTTCTTCCCCACAGATCCCACCCTTTATTTGCCAGCCCGAACACCCAGCGTTGGACGCTTCTCGGGAGCCACTCTTCCCAGCCTCTCCCTGCGTCCCGCCACCACCTCCTATCTTCTGTCTTCCCACGGACTCCGGGCTCTGCTGCAGACCCACAGAGTCAGCAAAGCCCTGACCCGACCTACACCAGGGGCCTGCCGCAAGCCGCAAAGCTCCAGGGACACGGCAAAACCCTGAGCACCGTGGGGGAAGGCGACGAGGGGCCCCACATCCTGAAATACGTTATGCCTTACGTCCCTGCTGCTTTCCTGAGAAATGTGAAAACTCCATCTACGGCTGCAGACAAGGTGCTCACCTGGTCCCTGCAAAATAATCTCATCACCTGCCCGATTGAGACAGATTCTATTGGCATTTTACCTGGGATACTGCAAAGCTAGTGGGGAAAAAAAAAAAAAAACCAAGAAAGTTCCATCTTCAATACAGCCAGGGATTCCAGGATAACGCGCCATGCCTGGAAGAGAGAAAACCATACCCCTAAACCATCTCACCGCCCCCGAATGCTCATTACCACGTGACTGACCTGAAAAACCACATGGAAGAGAAGCAGCACATGAGGCCGCTCTCTACTGTATGTGCTGCCAAACCTCACCTGGTCCTGAAGGTCTTGCCACCTCCAGCTTCTTACCTGCGGTTCTCTAAATGGGATAACGTCTCCACCCCAGGAGCTGAGCCGCCTCCAAAGCTGCAATCGACTGAAGAACAGGCAGAGCTCTGACCCTGGAGATGCCTGGCAGTGGAATGAGCTGCCCCAGCAGAGGCTGTGGGTTATATTCCCCGGGCCCCGCCCACCGCCCTTCCCACCATCACCTGGGAAAGGGGCCTGGCTGACCTCCACGAGGCTTAGAGCCTGCCAGAGGAGCAGCTGCTCCTTTCCTCACAGGCCTGAGAAGTACAGCATGCAAAACACCAAAACGGAGAAAGCGACCCTTAGAGGAATGGACAATACGTGCTCTTTTATTACAACTACGTCAATTGTGTCGGCAACAGGGCCCGGTAGGTAAGTAAACTTAAACTTCTGCAGGGCGTAGACATAAAGAGAAAGACATCATCCTAACCTCCATAGGCAAGTAGATCATTAGGCTTGATAACCACGTTTTTATCAAGACTCAATGTCCTTTAGTTTCCTTGTGAAAGAAAACCCACAATGCTGGGGGGGGTCATATGTCACTTCTAGCAAGACGACGCGTATTACCTAACTTCTGCCAGAACTACGTTCTGGATAGGAATGACGGACAGAGCGCAAGCAGAGGCTTGTGCGCTGCCTGTAATACAGCGGCTGAGAAAGAATCAACCCTTCCGACCGCCGCTCTCCTCAGCCGAGTCCGCTCTGGTGCCCTATCTGTCATTGCCGTCATGGCTTAGGCTGGGCATTAAATGAAATGACAGATGCTCTTTTAACTTCTCTCCTGAAGGAGAAAACAATATGAGGGAGACTTCTGAACTGAAAGAGAAACTGAACTCTAACGAAATATAAACAGAAAAGTAGTACCGAGGAAAGACAAGAATAACAGGAAAACAGTAGCAGAGAGAAAACATATACACACAACCCAGCCTGGAGCTCCCAAGATGACCATCGCCTCACCCGCTGGCACGGGGAAAGTCCGGGACCAGACTCGGTGACAGACTGGAACCAGATTCCGGACCTGGTTGCATAAATGCACGGATCGGGGTCAAAGGACAATGACCAGACAGAGGAGTCCTCAAAGGCCAGACGACAGGTACCGACCCCTTCGATCCCTCCGCTTTTATACTGAGGGTGATGAGGATGGGATGCGATACCCCATCAGTCAGATTCGGGTCACCGGTCCCGTCTACTCTTCACCATGGGTGCAACCCCTCTACGCTTTTCTGCTTCCGACCCTCCAACAGGGCATATATAAAAGTCAGCTGCGCTGTGCTGTTATAGGAATAAGTATAAGCAAGAGCCTCTCTGCACGGCATCCCTTCGCATTAAGTGTAAATATAAGTTCTTGGCGCTCTGAAGGCAGATACTACCTGAAAAATACGTCATTATCTTCAGAGAGTTCAGCTCATTGGAAGAGACTTACCTGCAACGTAAAGTGACTGCAAACAACACCGGTTCTGTTGTACCTCAGACCAGCACTTCCACACATGGCTACGTAACCTCACATTCACATGAAAAAAAGAAGTGGCCAAACGTATTCATGGAGCCGCCGGTCACATCTTCCCTTTAATACCTCGGGCTCAGCCACCTTTGTCCTGCACTCCCGTCAGCTCTCCTGTGTATCCCTGGCCACCTCATCTCTCTGCACCTGAAAAAAAAGCAACACGACAACATCAAACATTACCCAATGCGGAGCAGTAGCTTAACTCCAAAGGTCTTGTTTCTATTGAAGAACCCTGTTCACATAAGTCCAACTACAGCCTGTCATCCAGAGAAGAGAAGTCTGCAAACGTTACACCCCACACAACGCAGGCTTACCATCTCTGAGATACTGTCCCCTTCACTGGCCACGAACACCCTCTCCAACTTGGCTGCGCTTATGCCAGCGCCCGCTAATGAAACACCCATCCACGCAGCCTCTCGAGAGCTAATCAATTCGAGACGACTAAGCACCCTTTGCCTGGGTCTAGACAGATCCTCATATTCACTACAGACTGCCGTTGTGATTCTGCCTACCCTGGACGCTACACACGCGGGCAGGGCAGCCCCGAGCCAAACACACACAGACTGACGCTACACAGAACACTACGAACGACACGCCTCAAGGATGAGAGAAAACTCTCAGCAAGAAGGATGACACCAGGACCAAAGTCACCATCGGGCAAGACAGCCTGTGGCACTGTGCTGGTGACGATGTGAAGAGGCTCCACAGAACCCCCTGAAACGAAGTGTAGAACTTCACAGCTCCTGAGAAGGGACTGTCAAGCCTGACAAGATGGACATCCACAAAAAACAGCCACCCAATACATTCCCGCTGTCACCAGGTCCCTCCTCTTCTTCTGCAAAAGGAAAAGAAAAAATAACCCCAAAAGCAGCCACAGCACCAGCAATAACTATCTTGAGAGGAGATACCAACCTCTCCCACAACACCCTCAGCCTCATGAACGCCATGGCATTACACTCGCCTGCTCCATGACGATTCCGGAGTCTGAGGCTGCCGTGACAGTTATTCACAGCACCTAAGATACCAAGAAACACAACATTACCACTGTGCTACTGCCAACCACCAGTCCCGTGCCCCGCCTCGATACTATCCAGCTCACCTCAAATGCGAGAGCCTAGAGCACACCAGACCCCGTCGACACCCAAACCCAACTGCAAAACCTGTCCAAGAAAGACTCATGAACCCACACCCCTTTCCTAGCCATCCTTCAGTGCCAAAAGTTTAGGACACCTCTTTCTTCTCCTGAATAGTCAGAGAAGGAGCCTAACTTCTTCCTGACAGCTTCCGCCCTCTATTTGCCAGCCTGAACCCTCTGCATCAGCTGCTCCTCTGGAACTGATCTTCTGAGTCTTGTTCTGTGTTTGGCAGGCACCTTTTATCTCGTGCCTTCCCTCAGACTCTGGGCTCTGCTACAGACCCAGAAAGTCAGTGAAGCCCTGACCCGACCTACCAGGTGGCTGCCGCAAGCTGCAAAGGCTCCAGGGACACCATGATACTCTGCACACTGTCAGGGATGACGAGCTGTCCCGTACCCTGAAAGGCGGCATGCCTTACATCCCTGCTGCTTCCTCAAAGCACTAAAATTCCATATATGAACACACACAAGACATTCACCGTAACTCCTACTCAATAATCTCATCACTGGCCCAGTTAAGGGTAATAAAAACAACTGCTTACAGAGCGTAGAGCAAAGCCAGAGAAAAACAGAAAATTCTACCTTTAACAAAGTCAGGAATTACAATAAAACACACAGCACCTCGAATAAAAAATAAGTGAGAGACACACTATTAAGCCACCTAGCCACACTGAATTCTCATTGCAAAACTACTGATCTGAGAGAGGGAAAAAAAAAAAAAAAAAAAAAAAAAACACAGAGAAGGAAGATACAAGTCCATTTTCTACTGCATATGGCACCAAGCCTTACCTTGTCTGAAATATCTTACCTCTGATTTCTTACCTATGCTAGTCTCGGATGTTAAAATAAACCTGCCCAAACAGCTGAACGAGCTCCAAAGCTGCACTTAAGAGGCTGCAGAGCTCTCCCCCCGGAAAAGGACAACAGCAGAACAAGCTTCTGAGCCCAGGCTGGGGCTCGTGTCCCCCGGGCCCCGCCCGCTGCCCTCAGGCCCCGCCCACTGCCCTTCCCACAATCCCCTGGGTAAAGGGCGGGGGCGACACACACACCCCCCCCCCGAAGACATAAAGCAGCTGCACAGTCACAGCTCCTCTCCCCACCTGCTTTAAGTTTACTGCAGGTGAAGCACCGCCCTACATTGTTCCCATTCACCCCTCGCCTCTGGTGGTTCTCTGACCGCTTTTGGTCAAGTTCAGCCGAGCTGTTGCTGTGGAGAAGAGATTTCCACCGGCGTTGCTTTATTTTTGTGATCTTCAGGTATTTGGGGGTATCAGTTGTTAACTGTTTTCTGTGGTTGCCAAAGAGTGCTGGAAGCAGCTGCTTTCCCGAAGACCGATGAGCATTTCTGGTGTCCTGGAGGATCATGGGGCCATAGAGATCGATTTCGGAGGACTGACGGGTATTTCTGCTGCCTTGCAGGACTAAAATGCCATAAATAAGCATTTTGGACGGCTGAGGGGGCACTTCCGGGGTCCCGGAGGACTAAAGTGCCATAGAGACGCGCGTCGGCGGACTGAGGGGGAACATCCGGGGTCCCGGAGGACTAAAGTGCCATAGAGACGCGCGTCGGCGGACTGAGGGGGAACTTCCGAGTTTCCGGAGGACTAAAGTGCCATAGAGACGCGCGTCGGCGGACTGAGGGGGAACTTCCGGGGTCCCGGAGGACTAAAGTGCCATAGAGACGCGCGTCGGCGGACTGAGGGGGAACATCCGGGGTCCCGGAGGACTAAAGTGCCATAGAGACGCGCGTCGGCGGACTGAGGGGGAACTTCCGGGGTCCCGGAGGACTAAAGTGCCATAGAGACGCGCGTCGGCGGACTGAGGGGGAACTTCCGGGGTCCCGGAGGACTAAAGTGCCATAGAGACGCGCGTCGGCGGACTGAGGGGGAACATCCAGGGTCCCGGAGGACCGCGGGGCAATGGAGATGGGCACTCGGAAGACTGACGGGTGCTTCCGTAAGAGCCGGTACTGGAGCGCTGATGCTCGCTCTCGGGGCCGGGCGGGCGGCGGAGAACCCGCTCTGGGGGACACTGAGGGAGGGGACGGGGGCCCTGAGGGAAATGGGGAGGCCTTGACGGGGGTCGGGAGGTCCTGAGGGACCCGGAGGGGGACGGGGGGGGTCCTGAAGGGTGATGGGTGCGTTGAGGGAACTCTGAGGGGAGATGTTGGGGGGGAACGCGGGCGCCGAATGGGAATGGAGGGTTGGAGCCCCTCGAGGGCTGTGGAGGCCCCCGAGGGTGGGCCTTGAAGGAGGCTGAGGGGAGCGGGGGGGGCTGTGGCGGCCCTGAAGGGTGAGGAAGGGGGCTGACGGGAGGCACACAGAGGTCCTGAGGGGGAACGGGGGGGTTGATGGGGCCTTGGAGGCGGGGGAGGGGCGCTGAGAGAGCCCCGAGGGAGTCTGGGAGGTCCTGAGAGGACTCTCAGGGTGGGAATGGGGAGGCTGAGGGGACCCTGACGGGGGAACAGGGGGGCTGAGGGGGCCCAGGCAGAGGATGGGGGGCTGAGCAGGCTCTAAGGGAGAAGCTGGGGGGGGAAGGGGGCACTGAGGGGGCCAGGGGTCCTGAGGAGTGATGGGGGGGAAGGGGGAGTCCTGAGGGGGGAGCATTGTAGGAGGCTGAGGGGGGGGATATTGGGGGGGGGCTGAGGGAGGGGCCTTGGGGGGGCTGTAGTGGGGGGGTGGCCAGGGTACGGGACAGCTCGTTGTCTTCCTTGATGGTGCGCAGAGTGTCGTGGTGGCCCTAGAGCCTTTACAGCTTGCTGCAGGCCCCTGGTGGGTCGGGTCGGGTCAGGGCTTCGCTGACTCTGTGGGTCTGTAGCAGAGCCCAGAGTCCGTGGAAAGGCACAACACAGGAGGGGCCCACTGAAGGCAGGGCTCGGAAGAGCGGCTCCCGAGGAGCGGCTGACGCGGGGGGTTCAGTCTGGCAAATAGAGGGCAGGAGCTGTCGGGAAGAACTGGGGCTCCTTCCGTGATGGCCCAGGGAGAGGTGAAGGGATTTCTAAAGTTTTGGCACTGGGGGATGGCTAGGAAAAGGGTGTGGGTGTTTCACGAGTCTTTCTCGGACAGGTTTTGCAGTTGGGTTTTGGTGTTGACGGGGTCTGGTCTGTTCTAGCCTCTCGCATTTGGGGATGAGGGGATAGAGCGCACCCTCAGCACGTTTGCTGATGACACAAAGCTGTGGGGGGGGTGGCGGCTGACACACCGGAAGGCCGTGCCGCCATCCAGAGAGACCTGGACAGGCTGGAGAGTTGGGCAAAGAGGAACCTTATGAAATTCAACAAGGGCAAGTGTAGGGCGCTGCACCTGGGGAGGAATAACCCCCCGCACCAGGACAGGTTGGGGGTGACCTGCTGGAGAGCAGCTCTGTGGAAAGAGACCTGGGAGTCCTGGTGGACAACGGGACGGCCATGAGCCAGCGATGGGCCCTCGTGGCCAAGAAGGCCAATGGCATCCTGGGGTGCATCAAGAAGAGCGTGGCCAGCAGGTCGAGGGAGGTCATCCTCCCCCTCTGCGCTGCCCTGGGGAGGCCACACCTGGAGCGCTGTGTCCAGTTCTGGGCTCCCCGGGTCAAGAAGGACAGGGAACTGCTGGAGAGGGGACAGCAAAGGGCTACCAAGATGCTGAGGGGGCTGGAACACCTCTCTCATGAAGAAAGGCTGAAGGATTTGTGTCTCTTCAGTCTGGAAAACAAACGGCGGAGGGGGGACCTTATCAGCACTTATAAATACTCAAAGGGGGGGTGTCAGGAGGATGGGGCCAGGCTCTTCTCAGTGGTGCCTGGGGACAGGACAAGGGGTAACGGGCACAAACTTGACCATGGGAAGTTCCACCTAAACACGAGGAGGAACTTCTTTACCCTGAGGGTGGCAGAGCCCTGGCACAGGCTGCCCAGAGAGGTGGGGGAGTCTCCGTCTCCGGAGACATCCCAAACCCACCTGGACGCGTTCCTGTGCCGCCTGCTGTGGGTGACCCTGCTCTGGCCGGGGGCGGGACGGGATGGGCTCCAGAGGTGCCTTCTAACCCTGTGATTCTATGACTCCATGATTTGAGGTGAGCCGGATAGTATCAAGGAGGAGCACGGGACTGGTGGTTTGGCAGAAGTGCAACGGTAACGTCGTGTTTCGTGGTATTTTAGGTGCCATAAATAACTGTCGCTGCAGCCTCAGACCCTGGAATCGGCGTGGAGCAGGCGAGCGGAACACCACGGCGTTTGGGAGGAAGCGGGTGTTGTGGAAGAGGTTGGTATCTCCTCTCAAGATGCTTAGTGCTGGTGCTGTGGCTGCTTTTGGGTTGTTTTTTCCTTTTGCGGTGGCACAGGAGGCACCTGATGACCGCAGAAACGTACCAGGTGGCTGCTTTTTGTGGATTGCGTCAAGGACGGATTCGGACCCCCAGCCCTCCAAAAGCTAAGTTGAGAGACCGGTGCCGGAGAGGGGGGCAAGGGGACGAGGCTGACAGTTGCAAAAAGGGGATTTTTAAAGTTAGCGTAGCGGCGAGGGCTGTCCTGGAGCACAGTCCCCTTTGGGCAGGTAAAGGACGCGGCTTACTGTTCAGCGTGACGCCTGCGCGTCCCGGGCAGGGCACTTCCCTCATGGATGAAGTGTGTGTTACGCAGCTTTGTGTTTTCTTTTTGTTCACGTGAGTGAGAGCTTTGAGGTGAGTAAGGGAACCTCGCGTTGAAGCGATGTGGCCCCTACGGAGGGTGGAGCGTGATCAGCGGCGCCCTGAAAGCGAAGCGGGGCGGGGGGCAAAGGTTTGCGGGTAGCAGGAGACCGCGCGCGTGCTGACGTCGGCCGAAGGGGAGGTTGGTTAGTGGGAAGTAAACCTCAGGCAGGTAGAAGGGAGCGCTACGCGTTGAGACGCGTGGAGCGGCAAACCAGTTCCAGAACGGGCGGGTAGTGGTGCGTGGTAGCTGTCGCGTGCATCCGTACGTATCTCCGTACCAGTTCCCGGGGGGGTAGGGGTCATTATCGGAAGGAGCTGGGATGAGGTGCGGGTGTCGGATACCAGGTGATGACACGGTCGGTGTTTGGCAGGGGAGAGAGCTTGGACCGTGATAATGGTCAAAGAAACCAGCTGGGGATTTTTGGTATCTCTGTCCCAGGGGCTGGCGAGCCCTCCGTGAGCGGCTGTCCTGAGGAGGTGAGAGCAGTTGGGGGGCGGGGGGTGGCAGCTGAGTGGGCTACCAAGATGCTGAGGGGGCTGGAACACCTCTCTGATGGAGAAAGGCTGAGGGATTTGGGTCTCTTCGGTCTGGAAAAAAGACGGCGGAGGGAGGATCTTATCAATGCTGATAAATACTGAAAGGGGGGGTGTCAGGAGGATGGGGCCGGGATGTTGTCAGCGGTGCCCGGGGACAGGACAAGGGGTAACGGGCACAAACTTGACCGTGGGAAGTTCCACCTCAACACGAGGAGGAACTTCTCTACCCTGAGGGCGGCAGAGCCCTGGCACAGGTTGCCCAGAGAGGTGGTGGAGCCTCCGTCTCCGGAGACATCCCGAACCCGCCTGGACGCGTCCCTGTGCCGCCTGCTGTGGGTGACCCTGCTCTGGCCGGGGGCGGGACGGGATGGGCTCCAGAGGGCCCTCCCGGTTCTGTGGCGAGCGGGGAGTTTGGAACGAGCGTAAGCTGGTGTGACCGCCATTTGGTTTTCATTTGGCCTTGGCTCTGTGTGGAGTTGAGCGTTGTCTTATTTTGAGGCCGGTAGAGAAAGAGGAGGAGGAGAAAGAGGAGGAGGAGAAAGAGGAGGAGGAGAAAGAGGAGGAGGAGAAAGAGGAGGAGGAGAAAGAGGAGGAGGAGAAAGAGGAGGAGGAGAAAGAGGAGGAGGAGAAAGAGGAGGAGGAGAAAGAGGAGGAGGAGAAAGAGGAGGAGGAGAAAGAGGAGGAGGAGAAAGAGGAGGAGGAGAAAGAGGAGGAGGAGAAAGAGGAGGAGGATCCAAAACCCAAACCAGCTGGGTGTGGGTTTTCTTTTGTGTTTCCCCGCCTCCCCCTGGTCCCGGCCGCTCTGCTCAGCGAGGTTCATCGCTGGCGTTCCGGGGTTTTCGTCAGGCGGGGAGACGTCTGGAGGCCGCTGCGGAGACGTGACGACGTCCCCACGTCCCCTTGGGGCTGGCGGGCGGGAGGATGGCGTGCCTGGGGGGAGCGCGTGCGGCAGCGGAGCGTGGGGGGTGTTGTGACGGTGCCTGAGCTCGCCCGATGGGTGCGTGGTTTTGCCGTCGCCTTGTGGGTTGTACGTGGTGGTGAGTGTGCTTTTTTGTTTCTTTTTTTTGTTTTTGGTTTGTTTTTTTTTTCCCCCTCAGGCAAACTAAAAAGACAAACCAATGTAGAATAAAAAAATAAAAAAAAAAAAAAAAACAGCCGGGGTTTGTTTTGTTTGTTTGTTTGTTTTCCTTTTCACCCAGATGTTTTTTTTTTCCCCAGTCCCCTTTGGCTCTGCGGGGGGAGGTTCATCGACAAAGTTCGGACTTGGGACTTCTGTTGCGCAGGGCCACCAGCCCCTGGGGGGATGTTTAATTTTTTTATTAATTATTATTATTGCCTGTGACTCTTCCAGGGCCGCCTCGGTCCCCCTGTGTCCGTGCTCGACCTATCCCAACATGGCCAATAAAACAGCTTCGCATTGGCCCCACGCCGGTCCCTGTCTCTTCTTTCTCGCCGGAAGGGTGGCACTAGCTGGGAACCCAGGGCCACCATGGGGTTCCTCTGGAGGAGGAGGGTTGGGGGTCCCCTGGGGACATGGAGGTTGTGGGTGGAGGAGCTGCCCTGGGCCCTGGGGACCTTGGGGATGGGGGTCAAGGCTTGTGGGGTCCTTGGGGACAAAGAGGGAGAGGGAGGGAGCCCCATGGTGATGGCACCGTGGAGATGATGGAGAGGTGAAAACCTTGAGGGGGGGGGGGCGGACCCTGGGGACATGGAGCCCCCAGGTCAGAGATCCTTGGGGACATGGAGCCTGTGGGTCAGGGAGCTTCAGGAGGACATGGAGCCATGGGGACAAGGAGCCCATGGGTCAGGGAGCTTCAGGAGGACAAGGAGACCATGGGTCAGAGATCTATGGGGACATGAAGCCTGTGGGTCAGGGAGCTTCAGGAGGACAAGGAGCCCATGGGGACAAGGAGCCCATGGGTCAGAGATCCTTGGGGACATGGAGCCTGTGGGTGAGGGAGCTTCAGGAGGACATGGAGCCATGGGGACAAGGAGCCCATGGGTCAGGGAGCTTCAGGAGGACAAGGAGCCCATGGGTCAGAGATCTGTGGGGACATGGAGCCCGTGGGTCAGGGAGCCCATGGGTCAGAGATCTATGGGGACATGAAGCCTGTGGGTCAGGGAGCTTCAGGAGGACAAGGAGCCCATGGGTCAGAGATCTATGGGGACATGAAGCCTGTGGGTCAGGGAGCTTCAGGAGGACAAGGAGCCCATGGGTCAGAGATCTGTGGGGACATGGAGCCTGTGGGTCAGGGAGCCCATGGGTCAGAGATCTATGGGGACATGGAGCCTGTGGGTCAGGGAGCTTCAGGAGAACATGGAGCCATGGGGACAAGGAGCCCATGGGTCAGAGATCTATGGGGACATGAAGCCTGTGGGTCAGGGAGCTTCAGGAGGACAAGGAGCCCATGGGTCAGAGATCTGTGGGGACATGGAGCCTGTGGGTCAGGGAGCTTCAGGAGGACACGGAGCTATGGGGACATAGAGCCAGTAGGGGGGTTGTCTTCCCATTGGCCCACCCACCTGCCAATCAAGCGGTAGGCGGGCCCTGCAGTTGATAAAGGAGCCGCCCCCGCTGCCTGCAGCCCCGCGGGCGGCCGCCAGGGGGCGCCAGCACCGAGGGACGGGGTTGGGGGGGGGGGGGGGGGCGGACCCTTCCCCGGTGCGGGGGGTCCCTGCCCCGTTCGGGGTGTTCTCTCCCAGTTCGGGGAGTACCTGACCAGTGGGGGGGGGTCCCTGCCCGGTTTGGGGGTACACTGCTCAATTTGAAGGGGGCCCTTGCCCAGTTTGGGGGGTCCTGCCCAGTCGGGGGTTCCCTCCACCCAGCCGGGTGACGTGGGGGGGGGGGGGGACCAGGGGGACCCCCCCAAACCCAGCCCCACTGCCTGGGGGGGGGGGGTTTCCTTCCTTCCTTCCCTCCCTCCAGGCCTTGACGTCAGGCGCGCGGTGATTCACGCCGGGGCTGGCACGCGGGACACGCCAGGACACATCCCTGTCCCTGCGTGGTCCCATCTCTGTCCCTTGTGTCCTGTCGTGGTGACATCCCTGTCCCCACAAGGTGGGATCCATCCCCATGTGTCCCTGCGTGGTCCCTTTGGAATGGTGACCTCCTTGTCCCCATTTATCTGGGCATGGTGACGTCCCTGTCCCTATGTGTCCAGACGTGGTGCCACCCCTGTCCCCATGTGTCCCTGTGTGGTCCCATCCATGTCCCCATGGCCCCAGACACGGTGACATCCCTGTCCCCGTGTGTCCCTGCACGGTCCCATCCATGTCCCTGTGCCCCCAGCCACGGTTCCACCCCCGTCCCCACACTGTCCCATCGCTGTTGCCGTGCGCCTGGCATCGGTGACACCCCTGTCCCCCCACCCCCCTGCCACCCCTGTGACCCCCCAGGTCTCCGGGTCCCTTCCCGCCGCCCCCGCCTGGCGCTGCTGCTTCCGCCCCCGCCGCCATCGTCCCCTTCCCACAGCACGAGGGACGGTGACCCTGGGACACTTATTTTTAGCTCCTTCCTGGCCGGATCCAGCACTCGCCTATTTTTGACACTGGGAGGGGGGACAAGGCCGGGGGGGGGACACACACAGTGCCTTCACCCATGGCCTCCCCCCGGCTCCCGGGGATGCGCTGAGGCCCCACGAGCTCGTGGCAGCAGTGGGTGACGGTGCCACGGGTGGCAGGAGGGACGTGGCGGTGGCTGTGGCCTCTGTGTCGTGTGTGTGTGTCCCCCCCCGCATTTTTCCAGCCCGGGAGGGGGGACAGGGTGTCCCAGGAGGCGCCGGATCTGGGTGGGGCGGGATGGAGCAGGGCCAGGGTGGCTTCCCCCCCTCCCGCCCCCCCTCCCCGGGGGGCCCGATCCTGCCCTTGGCCGAGCCGCACTGTCCCCAACCCCTGGCCACCCGTCGGGGTCCAGCTGGGGGTGTCCCATGTCCCCCCACACACACACACCCCGTGCCGGGAAGGGCCATCGTGTTCCCCTCGTCGTCCCCCCCCGCGGTGGCTTCCCGGCGAGGCACCGGGCCCTTTCCTTCCTCCCCCCCCCCGCCGCGGCCGCCCTGGGACCGGGAGCCACTTCCCGCACAGGGACGGCACCGTGTCGCCCCCCCCTCCGTGTCCCCCAGACCCCTATCTCCCACCGCCGTGCCCCCCCCCGCCGTGTCCCCCGGTCCTATGTCCCCCACATCCATGTCCCTCACCCCCGTGTCCCCATCCCCTGCACATGGGGTGTCCCATGTCCCCTGTCCCCACTCACAGGGTGTCCCCCTGTCCCCACACAGCGGGTGTCCCCATGTCCCCTGTGCCCACTTGTGGGGTGTCCCAGGTCCCCTGTCCCCACACACCGGGTGTCCCCACATCCCCTGACCCCACTGCCAGGGTGTCCCCATGTCCCCTGTCCCCACACACGGGGTGTCCCGCGTCCCCTGTCCCCACTTGCGGGGTGTCCCCACGTCTCCTGTCCCCACGCAGGTGGCCCCCGAGCGAGAGCCAAGGACGAGGTCGGGCTCCAGCCTTAATTTACAGCATCGACACCATTTATACACGGGCGGGGGGGCCCCAAGTGGGCATCCAGTTTCGGGGCACAGCGTCGCACCCCGCTTCGGGATGCAGTGATGCGCCCATCTCTGGGGAAGGCGGTCCCCCAGTTTTGGGGTGCAGCGATGCACCCCTCTCTGGGGGGGGGTGGTCACCCATTTTCGGGGTACTCACGGCCGCGGAGGGTGGGGGCGCGGCAGGCGGGGGCGGGCGAGCCGCGCCAGCCGCGGCCAGTGGAAGGGCAAGCAGCGGACCTGGCGGGCCACCGGCAACTGGGCGAAGAAGGCGCGATGGCGGGGGGGCCCCGGCTCCACGTCCTGCAGCACCCCCAAAATCTCCTGCCGCGCCGCCTGCCCCCGCAGCCCCCGCACGTCCAGCATCGCCGCCACGTGCTCCCGCCTGCGGAGCGGCACCCTCAGGACGGGCAGGCACCCGTTTTTGGGGTGCAGTGATGGACCCAGGTTTGGGGAGAGGCAGGCACCCAGGTTTGGGGTGCAACGCTGCACCCAGGTCTCAGGAGGGGCAGGTGCCCGTTTTTGGGGTGCAGGGGCGCACCCACGTCTGGGGAGAGGCAGGCACCCATTTTTGGGGCACAGCAAGGCACACGTTTTTGGGGGACCCCCGTCTCGCACTGTCACTGGTGGCGGACGGGGCTGGAACCCCCCTCAGAGCCTGCAGGGCCACACGCGTGCCACTGTCCCCCTGGGGACACGGGGACAAGGGAGGGGACTTGGCGCAGGGCCGTGGCCGCTTCCCGGCGGGGCGGGAGCTGCCGGGAAGGACGGACGCCACGTCCCCGTCACCCGGCTCGAGGTGACGCCGTGACCCACCACCGCTCCCTACGGGGTGGTGGCATCTCGCCTGGCATTGCCGCCCCGCCGCGCTGGCTGTGGGGCCCAAGTGCCACCCCGCTGTTGTCCCCGTGGGGCTGGGGCGTCCCCACTTGGCTGTGCCACCCCCCCCCGCCATTGGGCCACCAGTGGGTGGATGTCACCGCACTCACCGGACGTCGGGGAAGTCCCTCACCAGGACGCCCACCTCCATCTGCAGCGCTGCCGTGTCCTCCAGCACCAGCAGCTCCCGCAGCCGCGGCACCACCGAGTCCAGCCAGGGCGAAGCCGAATCCTGCCCAGGACCCCAGGGTTGTCACCCCCGCCCCGCCGAGGAGCACCCAAGGGTGGCGGGGACGGCGTTGCGGGGGGGTCATCTCACCAAGCGGCTGAAGAGCTCGCGGAGCTGGCGGGCTTCGTCCCCGAGGCGAGCGGCCACCCGGGCGCGCATCTTGGCCGAGGTGCAGACCAAGCGCACCTGCATGAGCGGCCGCACGTATTCGATGAGCACCCGCCGGTGCACCTCGCTCACCAGCACCTGCGGCACAAGGGTCAGCGGAAGCCACCGGTGATGGCGGTCACCACCCCACCACCACCACCGGGCGCCAAAGGCGGCACCCACCTGGTAGGGCTCGGGGCGCAGCGGGCGCAGCTTCTGGGTGAAGCTGGTGATGAGCATCACGATGGTGTCGAAGGCGTCGGAGCTCGTCAGCCACTTGCGCTTCATCAGCTTGTTGAAGTAGGGCTGGGAGATGGTGGGGGGGGCAACTGGGGTGGGCGGATGTCCCAGCACCCATGGGTGCCATCCCCGGTGGCGCCCGGTGCATGGGAGGCCACCCGGAACATTGCACCCATGGGTGTCACTTGGCTCAACGGCCAACGGATGGACACCATGATCGTCGCACCCATGGGCATCACCCAATGAATGGGGACCATGACCATTGCACCCATGGGTGTCACCTGGTTCAACACCCAACGGATGGGCACCATGACCATTGCACCTATGGGCATCACCCAATGGAGGGACACCATGATGCCCATTGCACCCATGGGCGTCACCCAATGGATGGGCACCGTGACATTGCGCCCATGGGGATCACTTGCCTCAACACCCAACGGATGGGCACCATGACCACTGCACCCATGGGTGTCACCCACCTTGAGGTCCTCGAAGAGGCGCTGGGTGAGGACGTGGTTGCAGAGCCGGGTCACCTTGTCCAGGGCAGTGTGGGCCTGGCGCCGGGGCTCCTCGCTCTCGGGGTGCCCGAACTGCGCCAGCCGCTCAGCAAAGGCCCTGCCGCAGGGAGGTCAGTGGGTGCTGCCAGGGACCCCAATCACCCCAGGGATGCGGGGAGGGGGACAGCTGGGGGTGGCCTCACCTGAAGGGGGGACAGCAGTTGACCAGGGCGATGGCCCAGCCGGTGGCACCGTCGGGTGGGGAGGCTTCAGCGGGGGCCTCCAGGAACCGCTCCACCTTCCGCTGGAAACTGAGAACACCCACATGGGTCACCCGCGGTGACACCTTGGGGACCCGGCACCCTGGGGACCTGCCACCTGGGTGCCACGCTCATCCTGCGTCCCCTGTCCCCCCCCATGGCCATCCCAGCTCTGTCCTGTGGCTCCTGTCCCACCACGGTGCCCACGTCCCCGTGGCCATCACCTGTGGCCCCCCCCATGTCCCCATGTCCCCATGCCTAGCTCCTGTCCCCTCATGTCCCCACCCCCTTGTGCCCATCCCTTGTCCTGTCCTGGTGTCCCCATGGCCATGCCTGGTCTCCCTGTGCCTCCACATCCCCATGCCCACCCCTTGTCCCCACCACGTCCCCCACCGTGTCCCCGCGCCCACCTGTGCAGGAAGGCCACCAGCACGCCCAGCAGGCTGTGTGCCATCTCCATGCCAAACTCGGGGGTGATCTGGGGGGCTCGGTCCACGTGCGCCCGCAGCAGCTGTGGGCACGGGCACTGCTGGGGGCGTGGCCACCAGCCCCCTGGGGACACTGTGATGTCCCCTGGGGTACCAGACACCCCACCATCCCCTTGGGGCACCTGGGCATTCTGGCAACTCTGTAGGGCACCCAGGCACCTTGGTGGTCCTATGGGGTACCCTGTCACCCCAGTGTCCCTATGGGGTGCCCAGATACCTTGGTGTCCCCATGGAGTATCTCGGCACCTTGATGTCCCTATGGAGTACTTGGACACTTTGGTGGCCCTATAGGGCATCTGGGCACCCTGGTGTCCCTATGGGGTGCCCAGACATCTTGGTGGCCCTATGGGGTACCCTGTCACCCTAGTGTCCCTATGGGTGTCTAGACACCTTGGTGTCCCCATAGGGTATCTGGGCACCTTGATGTCCCTACGGGGTACCCTGGTATGGTGGCATCCCTATAGGGTACCCTGGCACATTGGTGTCCCCATGGGGCACCCTGGTGTCCTGATGTCCCTATGGGGTACCCTGGTGTCCCCATAGGGTGTCCAGACACCCCAGCACCCCCTGGGGTCCGTGTGTCACCCCGTGTCCCCAAGGGGTGTCCCTGGGGTGCCGTACTCCGGTGACACGGGTGGCCAGTCCCTCCTGCAGCTCCTGGCTGGTGGCCTCCTCCGCCCACGTGTCCTCGCTGAGCTGCAGCTCCTGCGCCACCGCCACCTCCACCTTCGCCTGGCAGCGGGGACAGCGGGTGTGGGGACAGCGGGCATGGGGACAGGAGGCATGGGGACAGCAGGCATGGACGGGGACAGCGGGCACGGGGACAGCGCCCAATCTGTTCCCATCCCAGTGCCACCCTGTTGTCCATCCCAGTGCCACCGTGGTGCCCAATGTGTGCCCATCCCAGTGCCATCCCAGTGTCACCATGGTGTCCAATGTGTGCCCATCCCAGTGCCACCCTGTTGTCCATCCCAGTGCCACCGTGGTGCCCAATGTGTGCCCATCCCAGTGCCATCCCAGTGTCACCATGGTGTCCAATGTGTGCCCATCCCAGTGCCACCCTGTTGTCCATCCCAGTGCCACCGTGGTGCCCAATGTGTGCCCATCCCAGTGCCACCCTGTTGTCCATCCCAGTGCCACCCCGGTGCCACCCCAGTGCCACCATGGTGCCCAATGTGTGCCCATCCCAGTGCCACCCTGTTGTCCATCCCAGTGCCACCCCGGTGCCACCCCAGTGCCACCCTGTTGTCCATCCCAGTGCCACCGTGGTGCCCAATGTGTGCCCATCCCAGTGCCATCCCAGTGTCACCATGGTGTCCAATGTGTGCCCATCCCAGTGCCACCCTGTTGTCCATCCCAGTGCCACCGTGGTGCCCAATGTGTGCCCATCCCAGTGCCACCCTGTTGTCCATCCCAGTGCCACCCCGGTGCCACCCCAGTGCCACCCTGTTGTCCATCCCAGTGCCACCATGGTGCCCAATGTGTGCCCATCCCAGTGCCACCCTGTTGTCCATCCCAGTGCCACCCGGTGCCACCCCAGTGCCACCCTGTTGTCCATCCCAGTGCCACCGTGGTGCCCAATGTGTGCCCATCCCAGTGCCATCCCAGTGTCACCATGGTGCCCAATGTGTGCCCATCCCAGTGCCACCCTCCTGCCCATCCCAGTGCCATCCCAGTGCCACCCTGTTGTCCACCCCAGTGTCACCATGGTGTCCAATGTGTGCCCATCCCAGTGCCACCCTCCTGCCCATCCCAGTGCCATCCCAGTGCCACCCTGTTGTCCATCCCAGTGCCACCATGGTGCCCAATGTGTGCCCATCCCAGTGCCACCCTCCTGCCCATCCCAGTGCCATCCCAGTGCCACCCTGTTGTCCATCCCAGTGCCACCATGGTGTCCAATGTGTGCCCATCCCAGTGCCACCCTCCTGCCCACCCCGGTGCCACCCCAGTGCCACCCTGGTGCCCGCCCTGTGCCCACACCTTGACGGCGGCGATGCAGGAGCGCTCGAGGCCACGCTGGGTCTCGGGGGGCAGGAGGGGTCCCAGCGCCTGCGCCTGCAGCAGGGCCCCCACCTCAGGGTGCCCCAGCACCTCCCTGCGGGCACAGGGAGCCCATGGGGTGGCACCGGGGCACCTGCCACCCCCCGGGGGGACAGCCCTAGGGGTGGCCAAGAAGTCCCGTGGGTGGCACAGGGGGCCCGGAGTGATGGGGAGGGGTCCCAGGAGTGACAGCGGGGGTCCCACAGGGTCCCCAGTGACCTGGGGGGGGTTCCATGGGTGACAGCAGGTGGCACAGGGTCCCCAAGGTGCTGGAGGGGGGGGCCCCACAGGACCCCCAGGGTGCTGGGGGGGATCCCAGGGGTGACAGTGGGTGGCGCAAGGTCCCTAGTGCCCTGGGGGGGGGGGTCCCACAGTGTCCCCAGTGTCATGGGGGGCGTCCCAAGGGTGACATCGGGTGGCACAGGGTCCCCAAGGTGCTGGCGGGGGGTCCCATGTGTCACAGTGGGCGGCAGAGGGTGCTGGGAGTGAGGATGCTGCGGGTTCCCACGGGTGGCAGCGGGTCCCCCACTGTCCCCAAGGTGATGGTGGGGTCCCCCAGTGTCCCCAGCCCCTGGGAGGGGGGGTCCTGTGGTGCTGTGGGGCAGTGGCGGGGGGTTGTGGGGGGGTCTCACCTGGGGTAGGTGTTGCTGTGCCAGTCGAGCAGCAGGTAGAGGTCGGGCACGGGCAGGGCTCTCTGGGCTAGCGTGGCCAGCTGCTGGGCCAGCGCCCGGTGGTAGCCGCGGGCGTAGACCCCGAAGGCACCGTACTCGGGGGGGTACGCGGGGGCCACATGGCACCGCACAGCCCCCAGGTCGCCCACCAGCCGCCCGGCCAAAGCCGCCAGCCGGGCTCCCAAGCCGGCAACCGGGGCCACTTGCCCCAGCCGCTCGCTGGCTGCTCGCCCCACCGCCTCCTGCCAGCGGCGGCGGAGGGCACGGGGACGCCCCGGTGTCCCCGGGGGGTGACGGCCATCGGCCGCCTCCTCCTGCTCCAGCACCCGGATGACGGAGCGCAAGGGCGGGTAGGGGCGGCCGGCGGGCACGGCTTCGGCCACCACGGCCCAGAGTTGGGCCAGTAGCGCCTCGTAGAGCAAAGCCACGTCCCGCGTTTGCCGCCCGGCCACTGGGGACGGGGACGGGGACGAGGAGGTGGCAGCGGCCACGCACTCAGCCTCCAGCGCGATGATCTGCTCGTCGGCCGCCACCAGCTCCCGGCGCTGGATCAGCTCCAGGATCTCCAGCACTGGGGACAATGGGGACACCCCGGGGGGGGGGACAGGGACTCTGGTGGCACCCGAGGCCATCCCATGACCCGTGGTGTGTCCCCACCTCACCATGTCCCACGGCCCGTGACCGCCGCGGTCCCACGGCCCACCATCCCTGTACCGGTGTCCCTCCACGTCCCACGTCCTCCTCCGTCCCCATGTCCCCATGTCCCATGTCCCCATCCCCATGTCCCCACATCCCCATCCCCATGTCCTGTGTCCCCATCCCCATGTCCCCACATCCCTGTCCCCATGTCCCATGTCCCCATCCCCATGCCCATGTCTCCATCCCCACATCCCCTGTCCCCATCCCCACCGTCCCCATGTCCCCACATCCCCATCCCCGTGTCCCATGTCCCCATCCCCATGTCCCCACATCCCCGTCCCCATGTCCCACATCCCCTCTGCCCGTTCCCATGTCCCATGTCTCCATGTCCCATGTCCCCATCCCCACCTCCCCACGTCCCCGTATCCCATGTCCTGTGTCCCCACGTCCCCCCTCACCCGAGAGGGGCTCCCTGCCCTTCCCGCGCCCCTCTGGCCGCTGTCCCCCGCCGTCCTGCTCCCCATCGGATCCCCCCTCGCCCTCGGCCGCCAGCCTCTCGCCGCCGGACCCCCGCTGTCCCCGTGTCCCCAGGGCCAGCCTCAGCAGCGAGCCCCGTTTGGGGACCGTCCTCTCAGCCAGGGCCTCCACGCTGGCCTTCCTCCGCCCCGGCAGCCGCCGCAGGAGCCCGAAATCCTCCGAGCGCCGCCGGGCACGGCCCCCGTCCCCATCCCCGTCCTTGGCGGGGCCGCGGCGAGCGCGGCCGAAGGGGGCCAGCCCCACCAGCCGCTCCAGGGTGGCCCGACGCCGGTAGCGGCTCTCGGGGTGGGAGGCGAAGGGGTCGCCATCCTCCTCCTCCTCCTCCTTGGGGGGTCTCCTCAGCAGCGGCATGGCCTGGGGTGGGGGGGGGGGACGACACAACACGGGAGGGGCAGTGGGGACAGGGCAGGGGGCACCGGGGTGGTCACCGGGACAGGGCGGCGGCACCGGGCACCCCGGCGTGTCAACCCTGAGAGCGTGCGACCCCCCCCGCCCCGTGCGAGCTTGCGCGACCCTCCGTGCACGCTTAGTGAGCGCCGGCACCCCGGTGAGCGTGCCAGCCCCCCCGTGCACACCCCCGTGAGCTCGCACGACCCCCGTGCAACCCCCGTGAGCTCACACGACCCCCGGTGCAAACCCCCGTGAGCTCGCACGACCCCCGTGCAACCCCCTGCGAGCTCGCACGACCCCCGTGCAACCCCCTGCGAGCTCGCACGACCCCCGGTGCAAACCCCCGTGAGCTCACACGACCCCCGTGCACACCCCCGTGAGCTCGCACGACCCCCGGTGCAAACCCCCGTGAGCTCGCACGACCCCCGTGCACACCCCCTGCGAGCTCGCATGACCCCCGTGCAACCCCCGTGAGCTCACACAACCCCCGGTGCAAACCCCCGTGAGCTCGCACGACCCCCGTGCAACCCCCGTGAGCTCACACGACCCCCGTGCAACCCCCTGCGATGCACGACCCCCGTGCACACTTACCGAGCACCGGCCCCCCCGCGAGCATGCGACCCCCCCCCGGCCCCCCGGTGCCACACGTACCCGGTGGCGGCGGTGACAGCGGTGACAGCGGCGGCGGCGGCAGCGGGTGGGGGGTTTCCTGAGGAAGCGCCTCCCCGGGGCGGCCTCCCGGGGCCGGGCAGGGTCAGCCCCGGTTCCGCTGGGCCACCGGGGACGGGGGGGCACGGCGGGGGGGGCATGGGGACGGGGGAGGGGACAGAGGGGACATGAGGATGGGGGGGACCCGGGGACGGGGGGGACCCGAGGGACACGGGGGGACACGGGGATCAGGGGGGACGCAGTGGACACGGGGGGACACGGGGATGGGGGTGGCACAGGGACGGGGAGGACGCAGGGGGACACGGACACCACCCTCTGCGTGGCACGGGGACGGGGCACCGGTGGCACGGGGGGACACGGGCATGGGACAGGACGAGACCCCCGTGGCACAGGAGACCCCAATGGCACGGGGACAGGAGGCTGGTGGCACGGGGGGACACCAGCACGGCCCAGGGATGGGACCGCGGTGACATGAGGGGACATGGGCACGGGACAAGGATGGGACACCGGCGTCACAAAGGGACCCCAATGGCACGGGGGACGCCGATGGCACAGGGACAGGAGTCGGGTGGCACCGGGGGACACCAGCACGGCGCGGGGATGGGACACGGATGTCACGGGGGGACGTGGGTGTGGGACATGGCACAGGGACGGCACCCCACTGGCACGGGGACACCGATGGCAGGGGGATGGCAGCCCGGTGGCACGAGGGGACAGCGGCATGGGACAGGGAGGGGACACCGGTGGCGCAGGGGACCCCGCATGGCACGGGGACAGGACCTGGTGACCCAGGGGACGCTGTCGTGACTTGGGGACAGGACGCCGGTGGCACCGGGGTGACGCCACGTGACTCGGGGACCGGTCCCGGTGGCACCGGGGTGACACCACGTGACTCGGGGACCGGCCCGGTGGCACCGGGGGGGGGCGGGGGGGTGTGTGTCCCCACACGCCCCACGTGACTCCCGGCCCCACGTGACACCCCCCCCGCCCGGGCACTCAGGGGTTAACGCCCCTCCCGCCGCTGATTGGCCGGTGTCGCAACCAATGGGAAGAGCCCTCTGGCTCAGGCCCCGCCCCCGCCGGAGGGGGCGGGGCGGGCTGTCTCCATGCCTCGGCGCAGCCAATGGGAAGGAGGCGAGGCCACGCCCCATTGGTCACTGTCCGCCCAAGCCCCGCCTATCCCCTCACACCTCCCACTACCCCCCCCTCCCCCCGGTCCCGCTTCCGGTTCCGGTTCCGGCCCATGGCCGCCCCCGCCGCCGCCCGCCCCTCGGGCTCCCCCGCCCGGGCCCGGCCCGGCCCGGCCCCGGCTCCGCCTTCGAGCGCCCCGGCCCGGCCATGAGCCGCTGGTAGCGGCCGCGCCCGGTGCGCCCGGCCCCGGCCCGGGCCTGCCCCGAGCCCCCGCCGGTCAAGATGTCTTCGCGCTCCGCCCTGGCGGCGGGGAACGAGCGGAACGCGGACACGGTGAGCGGGGGGGGGAGCCCAGGTGTACCGGGGGAGGGGCCCGGTTATACCGGGGGGAGGCCCGGCTGTACCGGCGGGGCTCGGATGTACCGGGGGGGGCCTCGATTGTACTGGGTGGAGCACCGGGGGGGTTCGGATTCTATCGACGGTACCGGGGGGAGGCAGGTTTGTACCGGGGGGAGCGCTGGGGGGGGCGCTGAGTTGTACCGGCGGTACTGGGGAGGGGCGCGGTTGTACCGAGGGCTCGGTTGTACCGGGGGGGGGCAACGGGAGGGGGATCCGGTTGTACCGGGGGAGTGGTTAGTTTATACTGGGGGGGGGGACACCGCCCCCAGTAAGCGGAACTGGGGAGGGGTGGGGGGGTGCTGGTGTGACTCGGGGGGGGGACACGCCGGGACCAAGGCACCCCCCGGTTACCGGGGGGCGGGGAGGGCAGGCGTCTGGACACCCCTGGGTGAGGCCGGGACGCGGCCCCGGAGCCGGTCGGGCCGGATCCGCGCCCCCCCCCGGGGGCCTTTGGGTGCAGGGGGGTCACCGGTGTGATGAGCTGGGGGGGGGTCTCAGCCATACAGTCACCCCTGTGATGAGCTGCGGGGGGGTCTCAGTGTCACCGACACCCCTGTGATGAGCTGGGGGGGTCTCAGCATCACCGTCACCCCTGTGATGAGCTGGGGGGGTCTCAGCCGCACAGTCACCCCTGTGATGAGCTGGAGGGGTCTCAGTGTCACCAAAACCCCTGTGATGAGCTGGGGGGGGTCTCAGTGTCACCGACACCCGTGTGATGAGCTGGGGGGGTCTCAGCCATACAGTCACCCCTGTGATGAGCTGGGGGGGTCTCAGTGTCAACGACACCCGTGTGATGAGCTGGGGGGGTCTCAGCCATACAGTCACCCGTGTGATGAGCTGGGGGGGGTCTCAGCCGCACAGTCACCCCTGTGATGAACTGGGGGGGTCTCAGCCACGCAGTCACCGCTGTGATGAGCTGGGGGGGTCTCAGCATCACCGTCACCCCTGTGATGAGCTGGGGGGGGTCTCAGCCACACAGTCACCCCTGTGATGAGCTGGGGGGGTCTCAGCCACACAGTCACCCCTGTGATGAGCTGGGGGTTCTCAGCCGCACAGTCACCCCTGTGATGAGCTGGGGGGGTCTCAGCCACACAGTCACCCCTGTGATGAGCTGGGGGGGTCTCAGCCACACAAACACCCCTGTGATAAGCTGTAGGGGGTCTCAGCTACACCAACACCCCTGTGATGAGCTTGGGGGGGTCTCAGCCGCCTGTCCCGCCCCCCCTCCCCAGCTGGCAGGCCTGGGGGGCAGCCGCTCGGAGAAGGGCTCGGCCTGGTCCAGCCGCTCGCTGGGCGCCCGCTGCCGCAACTCCATCGCCTCCTGCCCCGAGGAGCAGCCCCACATCGGCAACTACCGCCTGCTGCGCACCATTGGCAAGGGCAACTTCGCCAAGGTCAAGCTGGCCCGCCACATCCTCACTGGCCGCGAGGTGGGAGTGGCGCCAGGGGGGCGTCCCGGGGGGTCCCTGGGAGGGGTGGGAGGGAGCTGGGGAGCCCCTGGTGGTGATGGGGGGGAGCTTGGGGGGTCCTGGGAGTCCCTAGGGGCGACGGGAGGGAGCTGGGGGGTCTTGGGAGGGGGGGGGTGTCCCTGGGGGGAGCTGTGGGGACTTGGGGTGTCCCTGGAGGTGACTGGGGGGACTTAGGGGGGTCCCTGGGTGGAATGGGGAGGAGCTGAGGGGTCTTGGGGGGGTTCTGGGGGTGATGGGAGGGAGCTGGGGGGTTTTGGGTGGGGCCTGGGGGTGATTGAGGGTCCTTGGGGCGTCCCAGGGGGTCCCTGGGGGAGTAGGAGGGAGCTGAGGGTTCCCTGGGGGGGGTGCGAAGGAGCTGAGGGGTCCCTGGAGTGATTAGGGGTCCCTGGTGGTGATAGAGGGGAGCTGGGGCGTCCCTGGGGGTGACTGGGGGGTCCCTGGTGGTGATGGGGGGGAGCTGGGAAGTCCCTGGGGGCTGTTGGGGGGTTTCTGGGGGTGACTGGGGGGAGCTGGGGTGGTCCCTGAGGGTGACTGGCCGAAGCTGGGGGGAGAAATGGGGGTCCCGGAGGGCCTGGGGTGGTTTGTGGGGGTCCTGGGGGGCAATTGGAAGGAGCTGGGGGGGAGAAAGTGGGGTCCTGGGGTAGGTGGGTGCCATGGGGGGGTCTGGGGGTAACGGGCAGCGCTGCCCCCCTCCATGTCGTGTCACCCCCCCGGTTCCTTCCCAGGTGGCCATAAAAATCATCGACAAGACGCAGCTGAACCCCACCAGCCTCCAGAAGGTGGGGGGCACCCCCGGGGCGGGGCGGCGGGGCGGGGGGGGCGTTTCACAGGGTGGAGGGCACCCCCTGAGCGGGGGGGGTCCCGGACCCCCCCACCGATGCCTTTGTGTGTGTGCATGTCCCTCCCCGCGCAGCTCTTCCGTGAAGTTCGCATCATGAAGGGGCTGAACCACCCCAACATCGGTGAGTCACCCCCAAACTGGGGGCTGGGGGGGGCCCCCTGGGGTAGGGGGGACACCCCTGGGTGCTTGCGCTGACCCCCCCACCCCTTTTACCCCCCCCCCCACCCAGTGAAACTGTTTGAGGTCATTGAGACGGAGAAGACGCTGTACCTGGTGATGGAGTATGCTAGTGCTGGTGAGACCTGCCCCCCCCCTCCCCGGGGACACTGACACCCCCCAGACACCCTGACACACACACCCCCGCCCCCCCCGTGGGTGCTGCACCCCTCCCAGGGGCTGTGCCCCCGACCTGGCTGCACCCCAAGGTGTTGGGAGTGCCCCCAGGGGTCTGGTGATGGCAGGGGGGGACACAGCGGCCACCTCCTGGGGGGGGAGGTTGGGCTGGGGGTGGGGGTGGGGCACAGGGGTTGTTGGAGCGGGGGCAAAGGCGGGGGAGGGTGGGGCGCGGGCACCCATGGGTGTCCCCGCAGGCGAAGTGTTCGACTACCTCGTGTCCCACGGGAGGATGAAGGAGAAGGAGGCGCGGGCCAAGTTCAGACAGGTGGGGGGGTGCCGGGGGGAGGACACGCACCGGGGACATCGGGGGGGGGACGTGGCAGGGGGCCTGGGGACAGTGTGGGGGCTGGCAGGGGACTGGGGACGTGGCGGGTGTCGTGGCGGGGGGGCTGGGAACATCGTGGGGGGCGGGGGACGGGGGGGCTGGCATGCGGCTGGGGACAGGGTGGGGGGGCCTAGGGACAGTGGGGGGGTCATGGCTGGGGGGCTGGGGAGAGTGGGGAGGAAACGGGGGGGCTGGGGACAATGGTGGGAGGGCGCTGGCATGGGGCCGGGGACATCGTGGGGGACACAGGGGGGCTGGGAACATGGCGGGGGGGCCGGGCACAGGGTGGCAGCGGGGGGGCTGTGGGGAGGGGCCAGCACGTGGTGGCCACACGTGGGCAGGATCGATGTCCCCCCCCCCCCTGCCCCGGGGGCCACCGTCCACGGCGTCATCGATCGGGGTGGGAGGAGGAAGAGGAGGGGGGGGACGACACAGCGGCGGCAGTGGGGGGAGCAGCGGTGACACCCCCATGTCCCCAGATCGTCTCGGCTGTGCACTACTGCCACCAGAAGAACATCGTCCACCGCGATCTCAAGGTGGGACCCGGCTGTCCCCCCGCTTCCGTGTCCTCAGACAGGGGTGGCACCGGGCGGCGGGGGGGCGCCTGCGGCGGCACTGTCCCGTGCTCTGCCCTCCCCGGTGTCCCCGTGCCACGTGGGGTCTCCGTCCCCGTGTCCTCATCCCGCTGTCCCCGTGTCCTCATCCCGCTGTCCCCGTGCCCGTTGTGGTGCCTGTCCCGGTGTCCCCGTGTCCCGGTGCCCGTCCCGGTGTCCCCGTGTTCCCGAGCCTGTCCCGGTGGTGCCCATCCGTGCCCCGTCCCGGTGCCCGCAGGCGGAGAACCTGCTGCTGGACGCCGACGCCAACATCAAGATCGCGGACTTTGGCTTCAGCAACGAGTTCACGCTGGGCTCCAAGCTGGACACCTTCTGCGGGTCGCCCCCGTACGCCGCCCCCGAGCTCTTCCAGGGCAAGAAGTACGACGGCCCCGAGGTGGACATCTGGAGCCTGGGCGTCATCCTCTACACCCTGGTCAGCGGCTCCCTGCCCTTCGATGGACACAACCTCAAGGTGGGTGTGTGTGGGGGGGGTGGGCTGTCCCCTGCTGTCACCTGCACCCCCCCCCCCGCCCCGCCACCGAGTCCCCTCCTTGCGCCGGGGACCGTCCCGTCCCTTCCCCATCTGAGCTCCCGTGGGGGGCAGAGGGGATGGTGCCCACCCCACAAAGCGCTTCTCCCTCGTCCCCCGGTGGCTGTGTCCCAGACCCTGTCACCCCTGTGTGTGTCCCCCCCCCCGCAAGCCCCTGTCACCCGCCTGTTCCCCCCCCTCTCCCCACCAGGAGCTGCGGGAGCGGGTGCTGCGGGGCAAGTACCGGGTGCCCTTTTACATGTCGACCGACTGCGAGAACATCCTGCGCCGCTTCCTGGTGCTCAACCCGGCCAAGCGCTGCACCCTCGAGGTGAGGGGGGGCCGGGGGGGGGGCACAGGCCTTGAGGATGGACAGGGATGCGGGGTTGGGGGGTTTTGGGGGGATGCGGGGTTTGGGGACACACACACTGGGGTTCTGTGGGGACACACGAGGTTTTGGGAGGACGCGGGGTTTTGGTGGGGGACACGGGGTTTTGGGGGCTGGGTGGCATCAGGGGGTGGGTTATGCCAGCCAGGAGGGTGCCCTATGCCCGTGTCACATTCCCCCCCCGGTGTCACATTCCCCCCCCGGTGTTCCCTGCAGCAAATCATGAAGGACAAATGGATCAACATCGGCTACGAGGGCGACGAGCTGAAGCCCTACAAGGAGCCTGAGGAGGACTTTGGGGACGCCAAGCGCATCGGTGAGGCCACCTCATCGCCCCGGGGTGACAGTTGGGGGGGTGTCCCCTCGGTGTCCCCCCCTCGGCGTTCCCTCACCGCCCCCCGCCGCCCCGCAGAGGTGATGGTGGGCATGGGCTACAGCCGGGAGGAGATCAAGGAGTCGCTGAGCACCCAGAAGTACAACGAGGTGACGGCCACCTACCTCCTGCTGGGCAGGAAGACCGAGGTGAGGTGGCAGGCAGGGACGAAGGGGGGTGGCAGTGCCGTCCCCCAGGGAGGGTGACGGAGGCTGGTGGCCGCAGGTGGAGGCCGGCGAGCCGCGCGGGGGCAGCAGCCTGGCGCTGGCCCGGGTGCGGGCACCCAGCGAGGCGGCCAACGGCAAGGTGCCATCGCATGGAAAGAGCCAGCGCGGGGCCACCACCTACCACCGGCAGCGGCGGCACAGCGACTTCTGTGAGTGGCACCGGGGGCGGGGGCACCGTGGCCGTGGGGCTCAGGGCAGGCTGGGCACCCGGTCCCATGCCCGTGGGGTGCAGAATAGGGTGGTCTCTGTGCCCGTGGGGTGCAAAGTGGGGTGGGCATCGTGTCTGTGGGGCACAGGACATGCCTGTGGGGCGGACTCCGCGCCCGTGGTGCTCGCGGCAGGGTGGGCTCCCTCTCCCCTGCCCTGTGGGGGGGTGCGGGGTCCGTCCCTGTCCCACACGTTCCCCCCACCCGCCGTGTCCCGCAGGCGGCCCCTCGCCGGTGCCCATGCCCCCCAAGCGCAGCCCCACCAGCGCGGGGGACGCGGAGCTGAAGGAGGAGCGGCTGCCCCCCCGCAAGGCCAGCTGTAGCGTGGGGGGCGGGGGGCGCGGGATGCCCCCCTCCAGCCCCATGGTCGGCAGCGCCAACAACCCCAACAAGGCTGAGATCCCCGAGCGCCACAAGGACGGCGCCATCAACCCGGTGGGCATCCGTGGGGCCGGGGGGGGGCACCCATGGGGCTGGGGGAGTGAGCTGGGGGGGATGCCTGTGGGGCTGGGGGTGCCCGCGGGGCGGGGGGAGCAGGGTGGGGGGGCGCATGTGGGGCTGGGGAAGCGAGGTGGGGGGCACCTGCATGGATGTGAGATGGGGCTAGGGGCACCTGTGGGTCTGGGGGCTCAGGCTGTGGGTCCCCCGTGGGTCTGGGGTCTGACGCCGTGGGTTGGGGGGGGTCTCATACCATGGGTCGGGGGTCTGACGCCGTGGGTCTGGGGGTCTGACGCTGTGTCCCCCCCACTCAGAGCACCCTGCCCTGCAGCGTGATGGGGCGCCGGAACACCTACGTCTGCAGCGAGCGCCCCGGCCCCCCGCTGCTGCACAACGGCAAGGACAGCAGGTCCGGGGGCGGGGGGGAGGCACACACAGCACCCCGGGGGGGGTCTCTGTGGGGTGACCCCCTCACTGACTACCCCCCGCCTTTCTCCCCACAGCGGCGCAGGGGGCCGGGCGCCAGCGGCGTCCCCCTCCAGCCCCAGCGTGGGGCGGTTGGCGCGGGGCAGCAGCGGCCGCAGCACCTTCCACGGGGGGGGCCAGGGCAGGGAGCGGCGCCCGCCCCCCACCCACCCCCCCCCCGCCGCCAACGGGGCCCCCGAGGGCTCCCCCCCGGCCCCGCCGCCCCCCCCCGAGGCCTCCCCCCTGCCCCACGGCCGCGCGCGCGCCACCGCCAACCTCTTCTCCAAGCTCACCTCCAAGCTCAGCCGCAGGTGAGGCTGCCGTGTTCCTCCTCTTCCTCCTCTTCCTCCTCTTCCTCCTCTTCCTCCTCTTCCTCCTCTTCCTCCTCTTCCTCCTCTTCCTCCTCTTCCTCCTCTTCCTCCTCTTCCTCCTCACCCTCTTCCGCATCCCTGCCGGCCTCTTCCTCCTCCCCCCCCTTTTCCTCTTCCTCACCATCCTCTTCCTCCTCCTCTTCCTCGCCCCTGCCGTCCTCTTCCTCGCCCTCCTCCTCTTCCTCGCCCCTGCCGTCCTCTTCCTCGCCCTCCTCCCGCTCCCCCCGCTGACGGGGGTGTCTGTGGCAGGGTGACGCTGGACCCGTCCAAGCGGCAGAGCTCCAACCGCTGCGTCTCGGCCGCCCCCCCGCCGCCCGCCGCCAAGATCAGTAAGTGCCCGCGGCCCGGCCCGCGGCCACCAGTGCGTCCCAGTGCCACCAGTGTCCACCCCAGTGCCCATCCCGGTGCCGCTGGTGTTTGTCCCAGTGCCACCAGTGTCCGTCCTGGTGCCACCAGCGTCCACCCCAGCGCCGTTGTGGCTCTGTCCCAGTGACACCAGTACCATTCTGGCTCCATCCTGGTGTCGTCGTGGCTCCATCCCGGTGCCACCAGCGCCATCCTGGCTCTGTCCCGCTGCCACCAGTGTCATTGTGGCTCCATCCCAGTGCCCGTCCCAGTGCCACCACTGTCACTCTGGCTCTGTCCCAGTGCCACCAGTGCCCTCCTTGCTTTGCTCCTGTCCCTTCTCTCTTTCTGCCTCTCAGCCTTTGCTGCCGCCAGGGGGGTTTGGGGGGGTCTGGGGGGGGTCCCCACCGTGCTGTGGGGCTGGTGCCCCCCAAATGGAGCACAGCTTTGTGGGGGGGAGGGGGGCACAGTGACCCTCCATCAGCCATGGGGCTGGTGGCGATGGCCCCGAAAGAGGGGCGCTGCCCCCCCAAAATGGGGGGGGGGGGGGGTTGGGGGTCCTGGTGCGCCCCCCGTCCCCCCCTGACCTGTGTGTCCCCCCCCCAGGGTCGCAGACGAACCTGAGAGAGTCGGGGGACCTGCGCTCACAAGGTGGGTGACACCCCGCTGCCCCCCCACCCATGGGTGCTCCCGGGGGGGGCAGACCCTTGCCCGTGCTGTACCCCCCCCCCGCGCCCCATAGCCCCATGCCTACCCCCTACCCCCCCTGCCCCAAAGCCCCCTCCCTGTGCCCCACAGACCCCTGTCCACCCCATACCCAGCCCTCCCAGAGCTCTGTAGCCCCCCACCTGCCCCATACCCCCCACCCCTTTCAACGCCCCACAACCCCCCCCTGCCCCATAGCCCCCCGCCCACCCCCCCCCCGCCTCTCTGCCCCTCACCCCGCAGTTGCCATCTACCTTGGGATCAAACGGAAGCCGAACCCCGGCTGCTCCGACGGCCCCGGCCTGTGAAGGTGAGGAGCGGGCGGGGGGCGGCAGCACCCACGGTGGCCCCATGCAAGCCCCGGCTCCCCCCCACCGGGCCCCCCCCCTCCCGGCCCCGGCACCCACTTCTGCCACTTGCAGGCCGAGGTTTGCCGGCCCCCGCGCCGCGGCCTCCACGGCGATCTCTTCCCACCCGGCGCCTTCCGCGATGCCCTGCCACGCGTGGCCGGGCAGCTCCGGCTCTAGGGAACGCCGTGGGGACCCCCCCGGGGGCTGCGCCGGAGCTGGGACCCCTCCTCGAGGCATGAGCCCTCCTGGGGGGGATGCACTGGAGCTGGGACCCCCCCTGCAGCGATGCAGCCCTCCTGGGGGGGATGTGCCAGAGCTGGGACACCCCCTGGGGGCTGCACCAGAGCTGGGACCCCCCCTGCAGCGATGCAGCCCTCCTGGGGGGGATGCACCGGAGCTGGGACCCCCCCTCGAGGGATGCAGCCCTCCGCGAGGGGGATGTGCAAGAGCTGGGACCCCCCCCAGGGCCTGCAGCCCTCCTCGGGGGGATGCACCAGAGCTGACCCCGAGGGGTCCATTGGCGTTGGGACCCCCCCGGGAGCTTTATTGGCACTGGCACCAGAGGGCTCTGGCCCCCCCCCGGGGGGATGTGGCAGCTCAGGGACCCCCCGGGGGCTGCCCCAGCTCTGGGGACCCTCCCGGGGGCTCCCTGGGCTCCAGCGTCCCCTTGGGGACACCAGCGGCTGGGGGGCAGCGGCAGCTCAGGGACCCGGGACCCCCCAGGGCCCCCCCCAGGGCCCCCCCCAGATGCTCCGGGTCCCCTCGGCTACCTGTGGGACCATCGGATGTGGGACCCCGGCAGCCCCTGGCTCCGGGACCTTGGGGACGTCGGCTCCGAGACCCTGGGCACTACCGTCTTGGGGACCTTGGGGACGTCAGCACCAAGAGCTTGGCGTCCACCAGCTCCAGGACCTCAGGGACTACCAGCTCGGGGACATCGGCTCCAGGACCCTGGGGGCTACCATCTTGGGGACCTTGGGGACATCGCATCAGCTCTGAGACCTTGGGGTCCACCAGCTCCAGGACCCCAGGGACTACCAGCCTGAGGCCATCATCTCTGGGACCTTGGGGTCCACCAGCTCCGGGACCCCAGGGACTGCCAACTTGGGGACCATGAGGACATCAGCTCTGGGACCTTGGGGACATCGGTGCCAGGACCTTGGGGTCCACCAGGTCCAGGACCCCAGGGACTACCAGCTTGGGGACACCATCTCTGGGACCTTGGGGTCCACCAGCTCTGGGACCTCATGGACTGCCAACTTGGGGACTTTGGGGACATCGGCTCTGGGACCTTGAGGTCCAGTGTCTGGGGGACCTTGGGGACATCGGCGCCAGGACCTTGGGGTCCCCCATCCTGGGGACATCAGCTCTGGGAACTCGGGGACGTGTTTGCCGGGACCTTGGGGTCCCCCAGCTCCCAGATGGGGGGCTCTGTGTCACCCCTCTCCCGCCCCCCCACCCCCCCACTGTGGCATTCCCAAGTGGTGTCTGATCCCGGGGTCTCCCAGACCCACCCCCCAGGGGGACTGTCCCCTTGTCCCCTCGTCCCCCAGCCCTGTAAATACGGCCGGGGGGCTCCGGTGTCACCCCCCCCCCCTCCTTCCCCAGCACATTTTTAAGTTATTCCTGCCCCGATCTGTACCTCGACCCCCCCAATAAACATAGGAAACCCCTCGGTGGTGTCACCCCTCGGTACTGGGGGACACCCCCCCCGTGTCACAACCCCTGGAGGGGGGGCACCCCATGCTTGGGGACACCCCCATGTGTGTGTCCATCTCTCCTCCCCCCCCCCCCCCGCCCCGCAGCCTGGACCCTTGGGTTCACAGCGGGGACCAGCGGCGTTTATTGAGGCCCTTGGTGGTGGTGGGTCCCCATAGAGTTGGGGGGGGTTCCCCATGGAGGTTGGTGGTGTCCCCCACCCCCCTATTTCTGGGCAGGGATCATGTCGTCGATGGGCTGGTTCTGCTCCAGCTTCTTCTCCATCTCCACCATCAGCTTCACCCCGTCCACCACCATCTGCACCTGCTCCACCTCGGAGGAGCCCAGCCGGTCCGCGTTGGAGATGTCGAAGACCGAGCCCACGGCCGCCGTGTCCACCCCGCCTGGTTGGGGGGGGGGGGACAGACATGGGGACATCGGTGCCACACGCCGCCCCACCCGCAGACGATGTCCCCCGCGTCCCCGCACCCACTCGTGCCCCAGATTCCAACCTCTTCGTGTCACGGCCCCCTGTGCCCTCGTCTCCGCATCCCCGTGTCCCCCTGTCCCCACCTGTGCCCCAGGTCCCCCCATCCTCCCCCGTGTCCCCCCCGACCCCTCTGTCCCCCCATCCCCATGTCCCCCTGTCCCCACCTGTGCCCCAGGTCCCCCCATCCTCCCCCGTGTCCCCCCCGACCCCTCTGTCCCCCCCGTGCCATGTCCCCCTGTCCCCCCATCCCCAGCTGTGCCCATGTCCCTTGTCCCCCCGTCCCCTGTCCCCCATGTCCCTTGTCCCCCATCCCCATGTCCCCTGTCCCCACCTGTGTCCCCATGTCCCCCTGTCCCCCCGTCCTCATGTCCCCTGTCCCCCCTGTCCCCATCCCTGTCCCCACCTGTGCCCTCTGTCCCCCCATGTCCCCTGTCCCATGTCCCCCCTGTCCCCACCTGTGCCCCATGTCCCTTGTCCCCTCTGTCCCCTGTCCCCCATGTCCCTTGTCCCCCATCCCCATGTCCCCCTGTCCCTTGTCACTCTGTCCCCCTGTCCCCCCATCCTCATGTCCCCTGTCCCCCGTGTCCCCCCGTCCCCATCCCTGTCCCCACCTGTGCCCTCTGTCCCCCCGTGTCCCCCCGTCCCCATCTGTGCCCCATGTCCCTTGTCCCCTCTGTCCCCCCATGTCCCCCCCAACCTGTGCCGCGCTTCTGCAGGCGGAGGCGCTTGAGGATCTCCTCGAACTTGGGGTGCTGGCTGAGCTTGGGCAGGCGGACGTGGACGCCCCCCCGCAGCCCCGTGCCCAGGTTGGAGGGACAGGTCAGGATGTAGCCCAGGTGCTCCGTCCACATGAAGGGGTGGCCTGCCTTCTTGAAGATCTCCTCGATCTGGGGAGGGACACGCGCGTGACACAGGTGTGACATGCGTGGCACCGGCGGGACGGGGTCCCCAGCCACCGCAGGCCTGGGGACGCCGCTGCCACCGCCCCTTGGGACCCCCCCCCCGCTGCCCACAAGGCACCCGCGCCCCCCTGTCACCGGGCCCCCCCCATCCTCCTGGCCCCCCCTGGGTCCCTCTGTGGCCCCCCCACACCAATGTCCCCACTGCGCCCCTGTCCCCAACACCCCCATGTCCCCTCTGTCACCCCCATGTCCCCCCTGTCCCCACGTACCCAACAACCCCCATGTCCCCTTTATCACCCCCATGTCCCCAACACCCTCCTGTCCCCCGTGTCCCCAAAGCCCCCCCAAGTCCCCAACACCCACCATGCCCCCAGGGCCCTCCGTGTTCCCCCCCACTGTCCCCATGTGTCCCCAGCGCCCCCCCATGTACCCCCCTGCCCTGGGCTCTGCCCCACCTTCTGGAGGCCGACGCAGAAGCGCCTGAAGACCTCCTTCATGTTGCCCCCCTTCTCCATGGAGATGACGCGGAGATGGTCCTCCTCGTTCACCCACACCAGGAAGGTCTTGTTGTCATTGTGCCTGTGGGGGCGGCGGGGGGGGGACGGGACACAGACACCCCCTCAGCATCCCCAGGTGGGTCCCTGCTTTCCAGGCGCCCCCTGAAGCCCCCTGGGTGGTTCTCTGGGTGCCCTTTGAACCCCTCTAAGGGGGAGGCCCCCAACACTGGAGTGCCCCCAGGTGGGACCTCGATCTGCGGGTGCCCCTTTACTCCCTTCCAAAGGGGGGGGGGTCTCCAACACCTGGGTGCCCCCGTCATACACCCAGGTGGGTCCCTGCTCTCTGGGTGCCCCTTGAACCCCTCTAAGGGGGTGTCCCCAATATGGGGGTGCCCCCAGATTGAGTCCCTGACACTTGGGCGCCCCCGAATCCCTCTGGTTGGGTCCCCACTCTCTGGGTGGTGCCCCCCCCCCCCCCCAGGGTGGGGACCCCAACATGTGGGCGCCCCCCCAAGTGGGACCCTACTCTCTGGGTGCCCCTTTGCTCTAAGGTGGGATCCCCAACATTTGGGTGCCTCCAGGTGGGTCCCCCGCGCTCTGGGTGCCCTTTTCACCCCTCGGGTGGCGGCGGGGGGGGGTGTTCACCAATATGTGGGTGCCCCCAGGTGGGGTCTCCGGTCTCTGGGTGCCCCTTGAACCCCTCCAAAGGGGGATCCCCAACACCTGGGTGTCCCCATCACCCACTCCCCCCCCCCCCCAAGGTGGGTCACCGCTCTCTGGGTGCCCCCAGCCCCTGGCCGGTTGCCCCCCCGCCCCCACCAGATGCCGCGGGCGTCGGGCCAGTCGCGGGCCATGCCCGAGGCCAGCAGCAGGGGCGAGACGGGCTTGTCGAAGAGGAAATGGTCGTCGATGAGCTGCTGCTGCTCCTGCTCCGTCATGGCCTTCAGCGGGTAGTACCGGCCCTTGAACTCCCCGTCCAGGCTCGTCAGCGCTGCGGGGGCGGGGTCAGCGCGGGACACGCCCACATCCCATCAGGCCACGCCCCCGCACACACCCCAGCAGGCCACGCCCACACCGCCGGGCCCCGCCCACCAGCCCCGCACCCGGTTGTCCCGCCCAAGCCCTGCCTGGCCACGCCCCCTCCCGACCGGGCCCCCCCACAACAGACCACGCCCCCTCAGCACTCAGACCGCGCCCCCCCTCCGCTCAGACCACGCCCCCTCCAACAGATCCTCCCGCTCCGGCCACGCCCCCAACCACAGACCACGCCCCCCCGCCCCCTCAAGCCCCGCCCCCGAGGCCCCGCCCTCACCGGCCACCGAGAGCTTCTCGACGGCGCGGCGCTCGCCGCGGCTGCAGTGGGGGGGCAGCGAGTAGCCCTTGATGCTGCGGCCCGTCCGCACGCGGCTGCTCAGCACGTACTTGGGGTCCAGGTCCTCCCCCCCCTGCGGGACGGGGCGCTCAGACACCAACGGCAGCGCCGGTACCCGCCCCCGGTATCCCCTCCCCCCCGCCCGGCATCCCCAGCTCCCCACGGTACCCCCGGTACTCCTCCCCGGTACCCCCCCCCGTATCTCCCCAGATCCCCCCCCCCGCGGCACCCCCCGACCCATGTCTCCATGGCCCAGGAGGGTCCACGGCCCTCTTGTCCCCATGGCCCTGGGGGGGACCCAGCTGTCTGGGCACACCCCACCCACCCCAGGGGGGCGTCCCGGGGTGGGAGGGGGTCCAGGCACCCCAAGACCCCCCCTTCCATCACCCGCCACCCCAGTTACGACCCGTGTCCCCTTGTCCCCACAGCCCAGAGGATCCCATGGCCCCCTTGTCCCCACGGCCCCCTCGTCCCCATGGCCCCGGGGGGGACCCGGGTGCCCCCCCCCCTCCCCCCCAGGGGGTCCCCACCTTGAGGTTCTGGTGGTTGAGGTCGGTGCGGTGCTTGTCGGTGGGTTTGTACCCCCCGTGCCGGTCCTGGATGACAGGGTCAAAGAGCTCCTTGAAGACCTCGTAGGACTCCTCATCCCCCGCCACGCAGCCCACCGTCATGATGAAGGGGTGGCCTGGGGGGGGGACACAACACACACGGCGGGGGCGGGGTCAGGTGGCACTGGGGACAAGGGACTGGGAACGGAGGTGGCACTGGGGACAGGGAACGGGGCACTGGGCACCCAGTATGGCACTGGGAACGGCTCCGGGCCCCCCCTGAGGTCCCTGTGGCTGGGTGGCCGATGTCACCCCGATGTCCCCCATCTCGTGTCACCCACCCGGGTTGTCAACCCCCGTCTGGATGACGTCGTCGAGGGTGAAGCCGCTGGGGGTCTCCTTGTCCCGCAGGCGCTGGTAGAGCTGCGGCGTCAGCACCTTGGCCATGTGGTTGTTGTGCTTCGACAGGTCGGGGAACTCCTCCTCTGCCGAGAACTTCAGCTTGTGCTTATTGTGGGTGCTGCTGAACGGCATGGCGGGGCTGGGGGGGCAGGGGGACACCGTGTGGGTACGGGCTGCCGTGGGGCACGGGCTGCCGTGGGGCACCGGGGCTGCCATGGGGCACGGAGTGCTGTGGGGCACAACATGGTGGCACTGCGGGGGGGGGACGACACAGTGTGGGTACGGGCTGCCGTGGGGCACAACATGGGATATGGGCTGCCGTGGGGCACGGGCTGCCATGGGGCAGCAGTGGGTATGGGCTGCGTGGGGCACAGGCTGCCATGGGGCATGGCACGGGTCACAGGGCCCATAGGGGACAGGCTGCCGTGGGGCACGGTGCGGTGTAGGGCAGAGCCTGCCATGGGGCACGGCAGGGTGTGGGGCACAGCAGGGGACACGGGGCACGCCATGGGGCACGCCAGGACACAGGGGACACGTCCCTGCCCGGCCGAGGGGACACGGGGGACAGTGGGCGTGGCCCTGGGCGTGGCCCCCGAGGGCGTGGCCGGGCCGCGTTTGGCGGCGACGGGGCCGGGGCTGTTTGTAGCCAGGAGGGTCCGGGACTTTGGGGGTGGGGGGGGGGGAACGACACCGGGACCGACCCCGCCGCCGTGTCCTGGGGGGTCCCGGCGGCACCGGGGGGGGGGGGGGGGGGGGCTCCGATCCCCATCGCGGTGCCGATCCCGGTGGGTCCGGTCCCTGTTTGTCCCCGGTGTCACGGGGAGGGGGATTCGTCCCGGGGGGTGTCCCGGGGCGGGGGGGGGGGGGGTCCGGGGTTACCTTGAGCGCTGCGGATGGAGCGGGTCGGGTCGGGCCGGTACCGGCGGAGGCGGCGGCGAAGAGCGGAGCCGCCACCGGCTTTTATCCGCCCCCCCCGGCCCCTCCCGGCCCCCGGGGGGGGTGGGGTCCCCGGGGGGGGGCTCGGAACCGGGCGGGGGGTCGGGCACTGCCAGAGGCGGCCCCAGGGACGGGGAGAACCTTCGGGACCCCCCACCCTCCCCCGCCACCCCCCTCACCCCGGCACCGCCCCCCCGAGGTGTCGGGTGTCCGCTGGGCGCCCGGCCCGGCACCTGCCGCCCCCCCCGGCCCCCCCGGGGACCCCCTCGGACCCCCCGGACCCCTCAATACACACGGACAACCCCCCCCCCACCCGGTTACCCCGGACCCCCCCAACACCCCCTGCACCGGGCTCCCCCCCTCCGGCTCTGCGCAGCCCCACGGCGCTGTGGGGCTCCCACACTGCCCCCCCTGCACCCCCCCACCGCCTCACACCCCCACCCCCCCCACCCCCCGGACACACTGCACATTGCGGGGCCGTGGGTCCCATGGGTCAGTGCCGTGGGGGTGTGGGTCCCATGGGGGGCTGTGGGTCAGTGCCGTGGGTGCTGTGGGGCAACCTTGACACCCCCCCCCCCCCCCCGAGTTGCCCCTCCAGGCTCTGGCTGCAACTTGGGGGGGGGGGGGGGGGTCAGAATCCGTCCTGGGGTGTGGGGGGGGGCTGCACCCCCAAACCCCCCCGTCTCCCTGTGCCCCCAGGGGGTGCTGGAGGCGGGGGGGAGGTGCTGGAGGGGGGGTAGTTCCGCGGGGGTCCTGAGGCATGGGGGGTGTCCCCGGGGGGGGGGGTGACCCCGGGATCCGCTGGATCAGGGCAATTCAAGCCGCCACCCCCCCCCAACACCCCCCCCCCGGGTATTTTTAGGCCGGATCCTGTTACCTGCCGGCTCCAGTGTCGGGGGGGGGGGGGGGGCGCACACACCACCCCCCCACACCCCCAGGGGGACCCATGGGGGGCCCGGGACGGACGCGGGGAGGGGGGCACCAAGGGGGCGTCACCCCCCCCCCCCAAAATGCCAGCCGCCACCGGGGAAAACTGAGGCACAGACAGGATGGGGGGGATCCGTGTGGGGCTGGAGGGGCTGAGTGCCCGGGGGGGGGAAACACGACAGGGGGGGACATGGGGTGACCTCAGGAATGGCGTCCCAGGGGACATGGGGGACCCCAGGGGGCACAGGTGACACTGGGGACATGGGGGACCCCGGGGATGGGGGGAGTTTTGGGGGAGGGGGGGTTCGCAGGGGATACGGGGGTGACACTGGGGATGGGGCCCCAGGGGACACACTGGGGGACATGGAGGGGGGGGGCCCGGGGGATGGGGGGGGGGAACGGGGGCGGTCCCAGGGGTGCCCCTGGGCGCAGGCGGGTGAATCAGGTGCAGTGACACGGGGCAGGGGGGGGGGTGTCCGTTTATTGGGGGGGGGGTTTACAAAAATGAGGAGAATGGAGGAGTCCTGGAACAGTGGGGGGAGGGGGGCGTCCAGACCCCCCCCCCCTTGACCGTGGGGAGGGGGGGGTGTCCAGACCCCACTTTGGGGGGGGGTCCCAACCCCCAATTGCTCCCCCTCCTCCTTCTCCCAGCACCCGAGGGGATGGGGGGGGGGTGTCCACAGGGGGCTGGGGGGGGGGGGGGGGGAGTGTCCATGGGGGTGACACTTCCCCCCCCCCCCCGCCCCCAAATAACGCCCCCCCCCCCTCGCTCAGAGCTGGCGGGCGAGCTGCTGCACGCGCTGCTGCGTCTCCTCCGACTGCAGCTGCTCCAGCGTCAGCAGCGACAGCCCCAGCTGCTCCCCCTGCGGCACGGAGGGGACGGGGCGGGGGGGTCAAGGGGGGGGTCCCTGTGCCCGGGGCCGGGGGGGGGGGGGTGTGAGAGGAGGGGGGGGGTGTCCACGGTTACCTGTGGGAAGGGCTGGGCCATCTGGCGCAGGAAGAACTTGGCCACCTGCAGGGCCTCGTCCACCGTCAGGTTGAGGTTGGCGTCGGGGAGGTGATCCTGGATCCAGCGCGGCAGCTTCCCCCGCTTGTCCGCCCGGGCGAAGCGCTGGGGGAGAGGGAACAAGGGCGGGGGGGGGCATCAGGACAAAATTGGGGGGGGGGGCATCGCCCCCCCAAACCCGCTCATCCGCAAGGGAGAAGCATCGTGGGGGCGGGAAATGAGCCCAAAACGGGGAAAAAAAAAAATCACCCCCAAACCCGTTTGTCCGCCTGGGCGAAGTGCTGGGGGGGGCGGGGGGCAAAATGGGGGGGGGATCCCCCCCCTCCAAAAACCCGCTCGTCCGTAAGGGAGAAACGGTGTGGGGGGGGGAAAGCGGGGCAAAATGACCCCAAAACAGGGGGAAAATTGCCCCAAAAGAGGGGAAAATCGCCCCAAAACCTGCTTGTCAGCCTGTAAGAAGCGCTGGGGGGGGGGGGGGGGGGCGGGGGGAGGCGCCAGCCCAAAATGGGGGGGGGAAATTGCCCCAAAACCCCCTTGTCCACCCGTGCGAAGTGATGCCCGGGGGGGGGGTGGGAAGCTGGAGTGGAAGTGTGGGGCTGCCCCCAAAGCCGGGGAATTCGCCCCAAAGCGGGGGGGTTTGACCCCCAAAATGGAGGTTTTTTTTTTTTTTCCCCAAAGCGGGGTGTTTGCCCCCAAAGTGGGGGGATTTCCCCCCAAAGCGGGGCGCTTGCCCCCAAAACGGAGGATTTCACCCCGAAGCGGGGTGTTTGGCCCCAAAGCAGGGGGATTTCACCCCGCAGCGGGATGTTTGCCCCCAAAACGGAGGATTTCGCCCCAAAGCAGGGGGATTTCACCCCGCAGCGGGATGTTTGCCCCTAAAGCGGAGGATTTCGCCCCAAAGCAGGGTGTTTGCCCCCACAGTGGGGTGTTTCACCCCAAGGCGGGGGGTTTTGGCCCCACAGTGAGGTGTTTCACCCCAAAGCGGGGGGATTTTGCCCCAAAACGGAGCATTTCACCCCAAAGCGGGGCGGGGGGGGGGGGGGGTCTGGCCCCGCAGCGTCCCCACCTTGTCGGCGAAGAGCATGATGCCGTAGTCGCTCTTGCCGCGCAGCGCCCGCCCCACGCACTGCGCCGCCTGCCGCATGGCGTCGAAGGTGAGGAAGTCGTTCTCCCGCAGCTGGAACTGCTCCCGCAGGTACTGCAGCCGCGCCTGGGGACATCGGGGACATCGGGGACACGATGGGGACAGGGGACACTGGGGACATGGGGGGGACACTGGGGACATGGGGACACCAGGGGACACAGGTCCTGCAGCCGCACCTGGGGACATCGGGGACATGATGGGGACAGGGGACACTGGGGACATAGGGGGGGACACTGGGGACATGGGGACACCAGGGGACACAGGTCCTGCAGCCGCGCCTGGGGACATTGGGGACATCGGGGGGACATTGGGGACACTGGGGACATCGGGGACATGGGGGGGACATCGGGGGCAGGGGACACTGGGGACATGGGGGGGGACACTGGGGACACCAGGGGACACAGGTCCTGCAGCCGCGCCTGGGGACATTGGGGACATCGGGGGGACATTGGGGGGACATTGGGGACACTGGGGACATCGGGGACATGGGGGGGACATTGGGGGCAGGGGACACTGGGGACATGGGGGGAGATGGGGGACATTGGGGACATGGGGGACATGAGAACATTGGGGACACTGGGGACATGGGGGACATTGGGGACATGGGGGACACAGGTCCTGCAGCCACGCCTGGGGGACATCAGCGGGACACTGGGGACAGGGGACACTGGGGACATGGGGACACCAGTCCTGCAGCTACCCCTGGGGACATGGGGACACTGGGGACATAGGGGGGACACTAGGGACATCAAGGACACTGGGGACATTGGGGGGGACACTGGGGACATGGGGGACACAGGTACTGCAGCTGTGCCTGGGGGGGACAGGGGACATGGGGGACACTGGGGACATGGGGGGGAGATGGGGGCCATTGGGGACATGAGAACATTGGGGACACTGGGGACATGGGGGACATGGGGGACACAGGTACTGCAGCCATGCCTGGGGGGGACAGAGGACATCCGGGACATGGGGGACACTGGGGACACTGGAGACATGGGGGACACTGGGGACACTGGGGGACATTGGGGGCATCGAGGACATGGGGACACCAGGGGACATGGAGGACTTTGGGGACATTGGGGGGACACTGGGGACACGGGGGACACAGGCACTGCAGCTGCGCCTGGGGGACATGGGAACATCGGGGACATGGAGGACGTTGGAGACAGGGGACACTGGGGACAGCAGGGGACATTGGGGACAGGAGGGGACGCCCGTGTCCCGCTGACCTTGAGGATGCGGCTCTGGGTGTAGACGTAGGGGACCCCGAACATGACGACGGCCCGGCCGTAGTGATGCACTGGGGGGGGGGGACACCGAACTGGGGGGGGGCTCCGACACCCGCCGCCGTGTCCCCCTGCCACCGTGCGTCCCCTCTGCCACCACATCCCCCCCCCGTCACCATGTCCCCAACGTGTCCCCCGGCCACCATGTCCCCCCCGCCACCGCATCCCCCTCCGCCACCTTGTTCCCCCCCCATCACCGTGTCCCCCCCGTCACCGTGTCCCCCCCCCGTCACCTTGTCCCCCCCCATCACCGCATCCCCCCTGTCACCATGTCCTCCCCTGCCACCATGTCCCCTGGCCACCTTGTCCCCCCCCAAGCACCGCATCCCCCCCCCCCCCATCACCATGTTTTCCCCCCCCTGGCCACCGTGTGTCCCCCCTGTCACCGTGTCCCCCCCCTGCCATTGCGTCCCCTGGCCACCTTGTCCCCCCCAACCACCACATCCCCCCCCCCCCATCACCGTGTCCCCCCGCCCCGTCACCGTGTCCCCCTGCCCCGTCACCGCGTCCCCCCCCCTCACCGAAGTCGATGCCCTCCGACACTTTGCCGCGGGCCACGGAGAGCAGGATGGCCCCCCGGCCGTTCTCGCAGGCCTGGCAAAAGAAGCCACTGCTGTCACCTGCCGGGGGCCGGGGGGGGGGGCAGGGACACGACACACCCACGGTGACACCCCCCCGGGGACACCCCCACCCACCTCCTGGTACTTCTCCAGGGCCACGGAGGTCTCGGCGCCGTCCTGCGTCTCGATGAAGATGAGCTTGTTGCGCTGGATGTTCTCCAGGATGCCCTGCCGTGGGGCGGGGGGGGGTTAAGGGGGGGTTAAGGGGGGGTCTGGGGGGGGGTCTGGGCGGAGGGGGACGGGGTCGGGGACGGCGCTGGGGACGTACCTGCTCGTACCAGGAGGCCACGATGTTCTCCATGTACTGGTAGCTGGTGAAGAAGGCGACGAGGCCGTCGGGGACAACGGCCGACAGCTCCAGCAGCAGGTTCCCGTAGTTGCGGATGACGGCTTTTGGGGGGGGGGGTTGGGGTGGGGGGGGTGGCACCGTGTCCCCTCGACGGTCCCCAGCCTGTCCCCAGCCCCCACCCCCCGGGCACGCCCCCGGCCCCACAACCAACCTCCCTCCCCAGCCCCATAACCCTGTCCCCATCCCGTTCCCAAGCCCCATATCCCCCTGTCCCTGTCCCCTCCTCAGCCCCATAACGCCATCCCTGTCCCCATCCCTGTCCCCCCCAGCCCCACAACCCCATCCCTGTCCCCCCCAGCCCCATAACCAACCACTCTATCCCCATCCCTGTCCCCCCCAGCCCCATAACTCCATCCCTGTCTCCAAGTCCCATATCCCCTGTCCCCTTCCCTGTCCCCGTCCCTGTCCCCCCAGCCCCATAACTCCATCCCTGTCCCCCCAGAGCCCCACAACCTCATCCTTGTCCCCATCCCTGTCCCCTTCCCAAGCCCCACATCCCCCTGTCCCCATCCCTGTCCCCTCCCCAGCCTCACAAGCCCATCCCCATCCCCTACCGATGTCCTCGCGCGTCTCGAACTTGGAGCTGATGGCCACCTGGTCATTGCCCCGACCCACGATCTGTGAGGGACGGTGGGGGGGGGGACACATTGGTGACTTGGGGGTCCCTGCCCCCCCGCCCATAGCCCCGGGGGAAGGGGGGGGGGGGGATGCGTCCCCCTAACTCACCATGGGGCACAGGCAGGTCCGGGCCAGCGTCATGGTGAAGGTGGCCATGGTGACGGGGCGGAAATCCAGGATTTTAGGGTAAATTTCCAGCGGGGACAGCGTCTGGCGGGGGGGACACAGAGGGGACAGGGTCACCCCGATGGGGATGTGGGGGGGGGGACACTGCGGGACACGGTAAGGGGGGACACAGGGACAGGGTAGGGGGGACATGGGGGACACACAAGGGACACTGTAGAGACATGGAGGGGGGGACAAGGGAAGGGGGGACATGGGGGGACACGGGGACAGAGAGGGACATGGGGGACATGGAGGGACACGGGGGGACACAGGGGACATGAGAGACATGGGGGACACATGAGGGACGTGGGGGAACATAGGGAACACGGAGGGACACGGGGGACACGGTGGGACATGGGGGGACATGAGAGACATGGGGGACACATGAGGGACATTGGGGACACAGAGGGACACGGAGGGACACGGGGGGACATGGGGGACCACAGAGGGACAGGAGAGGACACGGGGGACACAGGGGGACACGGAAGGACACGGGGGACACAGGGGACAAGGTATGGGGGGACATGGGGGACACAGGACACATGGGGGACATGGTAAGAGGGATGTGGGGGACACAGGGGACACGGGGGACACGGGGACTCACCCCTGACGTGATGATGACGGACTGGAAGCGCTCGAAGACAGGTTTGATGGCGATGGAGGCGTCCATGCAGCTGCGGGGGGGGGGGGGGACACAGCACCGGGGTGACGCTGCCACCGCCCCCCACCTCCCTGTGTCCCCCCCCCGGGTGTCCCTGTGTCCCCCCCGGTGTCCCCACCTGAAGTGCAGGACGGGGTTGGGGATGGTGGGGGTCCTGTCGTCGAAGGGCTCGATGATGATGGTGAAACCTGAAGGGAGGGAGGGGGAGACACAAAATTGAGGTGGGGGGACACCCCCTCCCCGCGGACTGTCCGTCCCCCCCCTCCCCGTCCCCCCCGGGGGGGGCCCACCCTTGGCGTAGGTGCTGACGAGGGTGGCGAAGTTGGCGACGAGGGTGATGGCGGAGAAATCGGCCACGTCCGTGATCTCCAGCGTCCGCAGCAGCGAGTGCAGGCGCTCGGCGCAGAACCTGGGGGGGGACACGTCACCTGGTGGGGGGGGGACACATCGCCTGGGGAGGGGGGGGGAGCATGTCGCCTGGCGGCGGGACACAGCACCCTGGGGGCAGGGGGGACATGTCAGCTGAGGGGGGGAGAGACATCGCCTGGAGAGGGGGACACAGCATATCGGGGGGGGGGCACAGCACCGGGGGGGGGACACAAGTCACGTGGCGGGGGGACACGTCACCTGGGGGGGAATATGTCACCTGGGGGGGGGAACCATGCCACCTGGTGGGGTACACAGCACCTTGGGGGGGTGACACGTGTAACCTCGGGATGGGGGGGACACATCACCTTGAAGGGGGGACACAGCACCTGGGGGGGGGGACACAGCACCTGCGGGGGGGAACATGTCACCTGGAGGCGGGGGGGGGGCAACAGAACCTTGGCGGGGGGGACATGTCACCCTGGGGGGGGACACGTCACCTGGTGGTGGGACACAGCACCTGGTGTGTGTGGGGGGTGTCACAGACCACCCTGGGGGGGAAAAAGCACCCTGGGGGGGGCGTCACAGACCACCCTGGGGGGGGAAAAAGCACCCTGGGGGGGGCACAGATAACCCTGGGGGGGGGCAAAGCACCCTGGGAGGGTCACAGTCCACCTCGGGGGGGGCCACAGCCCCCCGGGAGGGACGTGTCCCCCCAGATGCAACGTCCCCTGGGGGCGGGGGCTGCGTCCCTTGGCCGGGGGGGGGGGCACAGACTCACCGCAGGGGCTTGCGCTCGATGCAGACCTTCTCGTAGAGGTCGCGCAGGAAGGCGGGGGGGCTCTCCTGCACCACGCGCGGCCCCCGCACCCGCGCCCGCAGGTAGGACACCAGCCGCTTCAGGAACCCCACGAAGTGCTCGGCCGTGCGGATGCTGCCAGGAACCGCCTCTGGGGGGGGGGGGGAAAGACGACGACACATGGCAGGGGGGGGTCAGACGGGGACCCCCCCCCCCAGCACTGCATCCCCACAGGGAGGGGCTGGGTGACCCCCAGGGCTCGGCTGGGGGGGCAACAGAGGCTGGTGTGGGGCTGGGGGCACCCCAAAGGGATCCCAAGGGGTTTTTTTGGGGGGGTCACCACATCCAGAAGCGTCTTGGGGACCCCCAGGGCTCGGCTGGGGGGGGAAGATGGGGGGCAACAGAGGCCGGTGTGGGGCTGGGGGCACCCCAAAGGGATCCCAAGGGGTTTTTTGGGGGGGGTCACCACATCCAGAAGCGTCTTGGGGACCCCCAGGGCTCGGCTGGGGGGGGAAGATGGGGGGCAACAGAGGCCGGTGTGGGGCTGGGGGCACCCCAAACGGATCCCAAGGGTTTTTTTGGGGGGGGTCACCACATCCAGAAGCGTCTTGGGGACCCCCAGGGCTCGGCTGGGGGGGGAAGATGGGGGGCAACAGAGGCCGGTGTGGGGCTGGGGGCACCCCAAAGGGATCCCAAGGGATCTGGGGGGGGAGGTCCCACTGCCAGGATGGTCTCGGGGACCCCCAGGGACCCCCACGCTGAGACACAGTGGAACCAGGGGGCATCCCAAAGGCATCCCAAGGGTTTGGGGGTTCCCCACTGCCAGGAGGGTCTCGGGGACCCCCGCGCTCAGCCAAGGGAGCCCCCACAAAAGGCTCGGAGGGGGGGGTCTGCACCCCAAAAAAAGGGCTCAGAACCCCCCCCTCCTCCTCCGGTATGGAAACGGGGGGAGGGGTACCCACAAAAGGGGAGGGGGTATCCCAAAAGGGTGGGGGGGGGGGGGTGTGTGTTACCCCAAAATGGGGAGGGGGGGGTCGTACCCCAAAAAGGGCTTCCCCCCCCCGGGACGCACCCCGCAGCACCTCGTCGGGCAGCACGGGGTTGGCGAGGTAGAGGTCGGTCTCCCGGGCGGCGCCCGCCTCCCGCAGCCCCTCCACCAGGCGCCGGTACTCCTCCGCCAGCCGCCGCGCGTCCGTCTCCTTGATCCTGCCGGGGACGGGGTGCGCGTGACACGGGGAGTGGGGGTGGGGGGGACACACAGGACAAGGAGAGAAGGTGGGGTGGGGGGGGGGGACGACACACGGACGCCGCCTCACTTCTGGATGGTGGCCTGGAGCGTGGCCACGTTGGCCTGGCAGCGGTCCAGCGTGCGGCGGGTGATGTTCACCCCCATGGAGTCGATGCAGACGTTGTCTGCGGGGACAAGAAGGGACAACGATGTCACACTCACACACACACGCCCCGGGGACACCCCAAAAGCGGGTCCAAGCTTGGGGAGGCGGGGGGGGGGGGGGGGGCAGGCACCGACCGATGTTGTGGGCTTCGTCAAAGACCACCACCGACTTCCTGGCCAACTCCTTGGAGACCAGGTCGGCGATCTTGGGGTCCAGCAGGTAGTGGTAGCTGTAGACCACCACGTTGGCGTGCAGGATCTGCCGGGCAGGGGGGGAGGTTTTGGGGACGTTTAGGGGCGTTTAGGGACAGGCGAGCCCCCCCCCCACCCCCCTCCCAGCAGTCGATCCCCCCCCTTCCCCGCCTTCCCCCGGTACCGAGTAGCGGGTGAGGAAATAGGGGCACCAGCCCTTCTGGCGGCCGTGGGCCTTCAGGTCGTCCAGGTTGTAGACGCCGTAGGGGATGGGGACCTCGCGCCCGTGGGTGTCGAACTCCTGGGGGGGACACGCGGGAGCAGGGGGATCCCAGGGTGCTGGGGATCCAGTCAGGGAAAGGGGGGGACCCCGGGGTGCTCAGGAGGTGGGTGGGGAATGGGGGACCCCAGGGTGCCTGGGATGGATCAGGGAACGGGGGGGGGCCCCAAGGGGGTTGGGATCCAGTTAGGGAAACTAGGGGACCCCAGGGTGCTGGGGATCCAGTCAGGGAATAGGGGGAACCCCGGGGTGCTCGGGAGACAGATGGGGAATGGGGGGACCTCGGAGTGCCTGGGATCCAGTCAGGGAAAGGGGGGGACCCCAGGGTGCTGGGGATCCCCAGGGTGCTGAGGATCTTGTTGGGGAAGGGGAGGGCACTGAAGGATGCTGGGGATCCAGTCGGGGAATGGGGGGATCTGGACGGGGAGCAGGAGCACCCAGAGCTGCTGGGGTCACCCCAGGGCACCCAGGAGCCTTTGTGGGGGCAGCCGGGGGTCCCCAGGTGCCGTCAGGACCCCCGGGTGCCCGTGAAGGGGGGTGGATCCCCGTGAGGGTGGATCCCTGACCTCAAAGAAGCGGCAGGCAGGCAGGGATCGGTCGCGCTGGTGCCGGGCCCGCACGTAGGAGGCCGTCAGGCTCAGGCAGCGGCTGTCCACCTCCTTCCCGAAGCGCAGCGAGGACACCTGTGCCCCCCACGGCACCCCGGCGTCACCCCCGCGTCCCCAGGGGATCTCCCCGCCGGATCCCACCCGATCCCCCGCCCACCTCGGGGTGGATGCAGAGGTTCTTCCTGGAGCTCAGTGCCAGCCCCAGGAACGGCACCTTCTCCCCCAGCTCCTTCTCGTAGAAATCCATCAGCTTCCGCAGCTCCTCGATCACCTGCGGTGGTGGGGGATCTCAGGGGGGATCCCTTGGGATCCCCGCCGGGATCTGCTCCCCGCCTCCCCTTCCCCCAGCTCCGCACCTTCTCGATCTCCGGCACCGTGCGGGAGCAGTAGATGAGTTTGGTGACGTCCAGCGGATGGGCCTGGGGAGAGATGGGGGGAGACGCTGGGATCTGTGGGCATCTGTGGGAATCTGCTGGGATCAGGTGCCGGCACTCACCCGCTGGTAGGCGACGATGAGCGACAGCAATGACACCGTCTTCCCGGTCCCCGAGGGCATCTCCAGGACGCCGTGTCCCTGCCGAGAGCCGCCGTGTCACCCCTGTGGGGGCGTCCCCGGGGGCGGGTGGATCCCAGCCCGCTGGGGAGCACCCGATCCCACCCCTACCTTGGCGTCCAGGGTCCTCTTGAGCTCCAGCATGTAGGAGAACTGCTCGGGGTAGATGTAGTCATAGGGGAAGTAGACCAGGAGCCCATCGATGTTGAGCCTGCGGAGGGGACGGGAGAAGGAGGATCCCCCCGAGGGATCCCACCAGATCCCGCCACGGGATGATCTCTCCTCAGCCCAGCCCCACCCAGCAGATCTGGTGGGTGACGGGGGCAGCGGGATCCGGCGGGGGGGAAACCCCTGCCCGTCTCAGCTCTCCATTGCTGCCCCGGCAGGGATCCGCTCTGCTGCCAAGGCTGGATTGCCAGGGATCCCGTCCCTCCCGTGGGACCAGCAACCCCTGGGATCCACCAGCATCCCCGCCCTCCCATGGGCTTGACAACCCCCGGGATCCACAGGGACCGTGGATCACCCATGGGCCTGGTACCCCCCGGGATTCACTGGGATCCCAGCCCTCCTGCGGGTCAGGCAGCCCCCGGGATCCCGGCCCTCCTGTGGCACCAGCACCACACGGGATCCACTGGGATCCTGGCCCTCCTGTGCGCTTGGAAGCCCCTGGGATCCACCAAGATCATGGACCACCCATGGGCCTGGCACCCGCCGGGATCCACGGAGATCCTGGCCCTCCCACGGGACCGGACGCCTCTGCGATCCACCGGGATCCCGGCCCTCCCGCGGGCTCGGCACCCCCCGGGATCCCGGCGCTCCCTTGGCCGCCCCCCCCCGCCGCGATCCCGCCCCCCCGGGATCCCTTCACCGCCCCCTCCCCCGGATCCCCCCGACCCCCCGCTCACTTCATGGCTCCCGCCGCTCCCGCACGCCGCCGGCCCCGCCCCTCCAGTCCCCACCTCGGTCCGCTCCGCCCTCCCATTGGCCGGCGCGCCCCGCCTCTCGCTTACGATTGGCCGCCGGCGCCGCCCATCACAGCGTGGGGGTGCGCGGCGTAGCGGCGGAGGCGGGGAAACCAATCGCCAGCCGACTGCCCAGGGCGGCGAGTTGAGCGCCGAGCCCTGGGGACGGTCCCCGCGCTGGGGCGGTGTCACCCCCCCGTGTCCCCCCCCCCACCATGGTCCCCAGGGGGGTGTCACCCCGCCATGTCCCCCCCCATGCCCCGAGGAACGTGTCCCCCCGTGTCACCCCCCCACGGTCCCCAGGGGGGTGTCCGTCCCCCCCCCGCGTCCCCCCCTCCCCGTGTCACCCCCCCCCCCCCCCAGCAGACGCCAGGACACGGTGACAACGACAAACATCTCAAAGAGCTTTATGGCCCCCCCACAGCCCCTCGGGGCAGTCCCCAAAGGTGGGGGGGGGGGTGTCCCGGGGGGGTCCTGAGCGGGTCCATCGCTGCAGCGTCACACCTGGGGGGGGAAAGGAGGGTTGGGGGGGGGTGCGGGGCATTTCGGGGGCTGGGGGGGGGTGGAAGGAGGGGATTTGGGGGGCTGAGGGTGGGTTGGAGGGGGGGCATTTGGGGGGGGCTGGGGTACGGGGTGGGGCTCACCCGGGTGGCCGAGGCCCGCGGTGGCCGCTGGTCCCTGCCGGGGGGGCTGGTGGCCGGGGGGGCCGCCGTCTGCGCCGGGCGGCTGCTGCTGTCGAGAGAGCCCGTGAGACCCCCAACATGGGGGGGGGAGACCCCAAATGGGGAAGATCCCCGAAAAGGAGGGGGTGAGACCCTAAAATGGGGGGGTGAGACCCCAAAATGGGGGTGAAAAAAACCCCAAAATGAGGGGTGAAACCCCAAAATGGGGAGGCGAGACCCCAAAATGACAGGTTGAGACCCCAAAATGAGGGGCAGGGCCCCCCCCGATGAGGTGTGAGACCCCCCAAACGGCACATGACACCCCCAAAATGAGGGTGTCAGACCCCCAAACAGGGTGTCAGATCCCACAGTGAGACATGGGACCCCCCCAAACGAGGTGCGAGACCCCCAAACAAGGGGATTAGCCCCAAAAGGGGCCTGTACCCCCCAGACCCCCAAAGGGAGGGTGTGAGACCCCCCCAGATGAGGGGGTGAGACCCCCCCAAGCCCCCCCAGACCCCCAAAAAGAGGGTGCGAGACCCCACAAATGAAGTGTGAAACCCCCAAATGAGGTGTGAGACCCCCCCCCCAAACCCCCAAAAGGAGGGTGTGAGACCCCCCAAAAGGGGGCTGTACCCCCCCCCCCCCCCCAGACCCCCCCCAAACCCCCCCCAAACCCCTCACCTCTCCCCCTTCCTCCTCCTCCGGGCCGCCATGGCCAGCCCCAACCCCGGTGCCAGCAGAGCCACCACGGGGAGGGCACAGACCAGCGCCAGGGGGGCCGGCGTGCGGCGGCCGCGGGGGTCCGGTGACGGGCCCCCCACCTCCTCCTCGCAACGCACCCCCATAAACCCGGGGGGGCAGGCGCAGACGTGGCCGGAGAAGTGGGTGAAGCAGGTGGCCCCGTGCAGGCAGGGCGCGGAGGCGCAGGCGTCGGCGCGGCGGCGGCAGCGGGGGCCGGCGTAGCCCAGGGTGCAGGAGCAGCTGAAGGAGTTGGCGCCGTCCTGGCAGGTGCCCCCGTTGGCGCAGGGGTTGGGGGCGCAGTCGTCGGCGTTCACCTCGCACCGCCGGCCCCAGAAACCCGGCCGGCATTTGCAGAAGGCGCCGCGGCCGAGGTCCCGGCACTGGCCACCTGCAGGGACAGGGATGGGGGGGGGTCAGGGACACCCGAAGGGCACCGGGGGCAGGGACCAAAACGGGACGGGGATGGGGGTCTGGGACACCTAAAGGGGACGGGAACGGGGGTCTGGGACACCGAAATGTGCCACGGAGGGGGTCAGGGACCAAAATGTGCCGGGGATGGGGGTCTGGGACTCAAAGGGGACAGGGACAGGGGTCTAGGACACCAAAACGGATGGGGATGGGGGTCAGGGACACCCAAAGGGGACGGGGGTCTGGGACACAGAAAGGGGTCAGGGACCAAATCGTGCCAGGAACAGGGTCAGTGACACCAAACTGTGCCGGGGAGGGGGTCAGTGATGCCGGATGGTGCCGCAGAAGGGGACAGTGACACCAAACCACACCAGGAAGGGGGTCAGGGTCACCAAACCATGCCGGGGAGGGGGTCAGTGGTGCCGAATGGTCCCACGGAAGGGGACAGTGACACCAAACCATGGCACGGAGGGGCTCAGGGATGCCAAAAAGTGCCGGGGAGGGGCTCAGGGACACCAAACCACGCCGGGAAGGGGGTTGGGGGTGCCAAACCACATCGGGAAGGGGGTGCGGGACACCGAAGCGCGGCGGGGAGGCGGGGGGCTCACCGTGCAGGCAAAGGTGGTCGGCGCAGCGGTCGGCACGGCGCTCGCAGTTGGAGCCGCGGAAGCCAGGGGGGCAGCGGCAGCTGTAGCCGGCACCGGGAGCCGGGGCGCAGGCGCCGCCGTTGAAGCAGGGACCGAGGGCACAGGGGGACGGCGGCACCTCGGGGAGAGCCCCCGGCAACGCCCATGGCACCCCCGCCACCGCGGCTTCAGGGGCCGCTGCTGCCGGGGCCACTGGGACCAGCGCCGGTGCTTCCAGGGCCACCAGCGGTGCTTCTCTGGCCACCGCCGGTGCTGCTGGTGCCTCTCTGGCCACTGCCGGTGCTTCTCTGGCCACCGCCGGTGCTGCCGGTGCTTCCAGGGCCACCAGCGGTGCTTCTCTGGCCACCGCTGGTGCTGCCGGTGCCTCTCTGGCCACTGCTGGTGCTCCTCTGGCCACCACCGGTGCTGCCGGTGCTGCCGCTGGTGTTTCTCTGGCCACTGCCAGTGCTTCTCTGGCCACCGCCGGTGCTGCCGGTGCCTCTCTGACCACCGGTGCTGCCGGTGCCACCACTGGTGCTTCTCTGGCCACCGCTGGTGCTGCTGGTGGTTCTCTGGCCACCACCGGTGCCACCGCTGGCACCTCTCTGGCCACCGCCGGTGCTGCCAGTGCTTCCAGGGCCACCACTGGTGCTTCTCTGGCCACCGCCGGTGCTTCTCTGGCCACCACTGGTGGTTCTCTGGCTACTACCGGTGCTGCCGGTGCCACTGCTGGTGCTTCTCTGGCCACCGCCGGTGCTTCCATGGCCACCACTGGTGCCGCTGGTGGCCGCCCCGGGGCGGGGGTGTCACAGCGCAGCCCCGGGGTGTCGCTCCCGTGGCCCTGCGCAGGCAGCGCCGTTACGGGGACGGTGGGGATGGGGGGGGACCAGACCCTCTCAGTAGCATCGGGGGGGCCCTGGGGTGACACTGGGGGTCCCGGGGGGGCTCCTGGGGTGACACTGGGGGGTGCTGGACCCCCTTAGTGTGGATGTGGGGGTGCCCAGAAGCACCAGGGGGTCCCAAGGAGTCCCGGGGGGGCTCCTGGGGTGACACGGGGGGTGCCAGACCCCCCCAGGGTGGATGTGAGGGTGCCCAGAAGCACCGGGGGGGTCCCTGGGGTGAGCCTGGGGGTCCCAGGGGGGACTCCTGGGGTGACATGGCGGGTGCCAGACCCCCCCAGGATGAACGTGAGGGTACCCAGAAGCACCGAGTGGGGTCCTTGGGGGGCTCCTGTGGTGACACGGGGGGGGGGGGCGGGATGCCGATGCTGGGGGGGGGTCGGTCCCACTCACCAGACAGTTGCCCCCGTTGGCACAGGTGCTGCCGTCAGCGCCGGGGGGGGCGCAGGCTTCCTGGCACCTACCTGTTGGGGGGGGAAGAGCAGGGTGTCAGGGGGACCCCAAAAGCCAGGGGACACCCCGGGGGGGGGGGTGTGTGTCATGCCCCCCCCCCCCCCCCTCAGGGAATGGGGGTACTCACGTGGGGCGCAGCAGGGGGGCCAGCAGTGGCGGCGGGGGGGTCGGCAGGCGGCGGCGTTGGCCGGGGGGGGGCAGCGGCGGGGGCAGGGGGGGCAGCGGGGGGAGCAGCGGGGGCCGCGGGTGGGGGGGCGGCAGCGCAGGCGGGTGCCGAAGCGCAGGCCCCCCCCGGCCCCCCCCCGCCAGGGACCCCCCGGGGAAAGGTGCTGCTGGGCCACTGCGCGCCCCAGGAGACGGTCCTGGGGCCCTGGGGCACCCGTCAGCACCCCGGGACCCCCCCAAACCCCACAGCCCCCCCAACCCTTACCTACACCCCCCCCCCAGACCCCCATTTACCCCCTAGGACCCCCATTTGCCCCCCCCCCCCCCCCAAACATCCAGAGCTCCCCTTCCCCCCGCCCCAAACCTAATTCACCCCCCCCAACCCCCACAGGCCCCCCCGACCCTTATCTGCCCCCTCCCCGACCCCCATTTGCCCCCCATTTACCCCCTAGGACCCCCATTCGCCCCCCCACAAACATCCAGGGCTCCCCTTTGCCCCCCCAAACCCTAATTCACGTCCCCCTCAAAAACCCCCAGGCCAGCATTTGTACCCCCCAACCCTCATCTGCCTGCCCCCCCCCCCCCATGCCCCAGACCCCTATTTGCCCCCCATTTAACCCCCTGGGACCCCCATTTGCCCCCCCCAACACTCCAGACGCTCATCCACCCCCCCTATTATCCTTCATCCACACCCCCCCAAATACCCAGAGCCCCTTTTCGCCCCCCCCACCCCCCCCCAGACCCCCATATGCCCCCCCAGACCCCCAAAACCCCATGGGCCCCCCAAGTTCCCCCCCCCACAACTCACCCCCGGAGCCTTTGGCTTCCTCCAGCCGCCACGACTCGATGACGAGGGAGACGGTGCCCTGGGAGGTGGCGGGGGGGGGAAATTAGGGGGGGTGGTCCTTCCTGGTCCCTTGAGGGTCCTGGGACCATGGAGGGGGGGTCAGGTTTGGGGGGGGGGGGTGTCCTCACCGGCCAGGGGAAGGCGAAGGGCAGGCGGAGGATGCGGGGGGCCCCCGGGGCAGGGGGGGGTCCAGGGGGGCTGTGGGCGACCCCCAGGCTGCAGCCGACCCCCCCGGGGGGCCGCAGGCAGAGGCGAAAGACCAGGCGACAGGAGGGGGGGCCCCCGCATGGACCCCCCGGGCCCCCCCGCGCTGACAACACCCGCAGCTCCAGCACCCCGGCGGGGTGCACCTGGCGGGGGGGGGGGGGGGGTGTCAGTGACCCAAACACCCCCCCGGGGCCCCCCAAAACCCGCCCCCCAGGACCCCAAACCACCCCTCAGGGATCCTCCAGTACCCAAATACCCCCCAAAATACCCCCCCAGCACCCCAAAATCCTCCCTTAGGCCCCCCCCCGCCGGCAGCCCAAACCCTTCCCCAAAGACCCCCACCAAACCCCCCAGCATCACCCCAAACACCCCGGAGCCCCCCCAGCGCTGCAAACTGCCCCCCCCCAAGACCCCCCAATATACCGAATATTCCCCCCACCCCCCCGAGACCCCCCCGGGGACCGCAAAGGGCCACCCAAAGCACCCCGGGATCTCCGCGACCCCCCCAAGGACCCCCCTAAAAATCACCCAGGGTCTCCCCTCCCACCCCCGAGACCCCCCGGGACCCCCTAAATCACCCCTCAGGGACCCTCCAGTACACAAATACCCCCAAAATACCCGCTCAGCACCTCAAAACGCTCCCTTAGGACCCCCCCTCCGGCAGCCCAAACCCTCTCCCAGCCCCCTAAGACCCCCCTGGGACCCCCCCCGGCCCCCCCCAGCCCGGGGCTCACCGTGGGTGGGCACAGGAGGGCGAGGAGGGCCAGCAGCAGCGTGGCCATGGCCGGCATCGGGAGGGGGGGTCCCGCCTGGTCCCGGGGCTCAGCGGGGTCTGAGCCCACCGCCCCCCACCCCCAGCCCCTTTCTATGGGACAAGCCCCGCCCCCCCGCAGGCCCCGCCCCCCGCCCCGCCCCCGAGGGCGTGCAGACCCCCCCCCCCATCCAAAAAGGGGGATCCAGCCCCAAAACACCCCCCAAAAAGGGTCCAGATCCAGCCCCACAACCTGCCCCAGGGAGCCTGCAGCGGCCCCATGGAGCTCCCCCCCCCCCCCCCCCCCCGCCGAGAAAGAGCCCAATCCTGCCCCATAGACCCCCCTAAAAAAGGGGCCAGATCCGCCCCATAACCCCCCCCCAAAAAGGTCCGAACAAAACCCCGTAGCCCACACCCCCCCCCCGCAAAAAGTCCTGATCCATCCCCCCTACAAAGAGTCCAGATCCAGCCCCACAGACCCCCCCAAAAAGGGTCTTGGATCCAGACACATGAACCCCCCCCAAAAAGGGCCTGGATCCGGCCCCACAGCCCCCCCAAAAGGGGACCAAATCCAGCCCCATAGCCCCCCCCACCCCCAAAAGAGTCCAGATCCAGCTCCACAGCCCCCCAAAAAAGGGTCCAGATCCACCCCCATAGCCCCCCCCCCCCAAGAGTCTGGATTGAGCCCCATAGCACCCCCCCCCCCATAAAAGAGCCTGGATCCAGCCCCACACAACCCCCCAAACCGACCCACACCCGTCCCCACAGCCCCACCCCGGCCCCGAAAAAGGGCCCGATCCTGCCCCGCAGCCCCCCCCAAAAGCACCCAGCTCCGACGCAGCGCCGGGGAGGAGGGGGGGGGTCCGCTCCGCGCACCCCCCCCTAAAATAGCACATGGCACCTGCAGCTCCGCATCACCCTTTATTCACCCCCACCGGGGCCAAGACCCCCCTCAAAACCCCCCAAACGCCCCCCCCCCCGAAAACACTGGCCCCGGCTCCTCCGACCGCAGCGTCCGGGCCAGGCATCGCCCCTCGGCTCCCGCCGCAAATTGAAGGCGGGGGGGAAGGGGGGGGCAGTTTACACGCCTCCCCCCCACTCCCACCCCAACGCAACCTTGTCCTGGCGCCGCTGGCGTGGCGCCGGCGTCCCCGCTGCCGTCACGGCGATGTCACGGCGCTGCCGTCACTGCTGCTTGGAGCGGGGCCAGAGGCGTCCGGCCAAAGCCCCCAGGAAAAGCCCCGTCGGCTTCTTGCCCTGCGCCAGCTCCGCCATGCGCTGCTGCTCCTCCTGCGCGTGTCCCCCCGCCCCGGCAAAAAAAAAAACAAAACAAACACCCCGAACGCCGCCATTCGGGGCGAAAAACGGCCGTTACGGGCAAATCGGTGCTGTCATCCTCCCCCCACCGCCAATGGAAGGAAGGGGGGGGGGTGTGTGTCCCCCAAGCCCTCGGCGCGTCCCCCACCTCTTCCAGCTGCGTCCGGCGTCGTTTGAAAGCCGCCAAAGGATCTTCCTCCAGCGCGTAGTTCTCCAGCACGGTGCGGACGTCCTCCACGCCGCTGAGGGCGATGGCTGCCGGGGCCGGCGGGAGAGGGGGGGGGGAGGACAGACACAGATCAAAGGGGGGTTTTTTTGGGAGGGGGGACACGACACAGGTTGGGGAGTGGGGGGGCGAGGGGTTTCGGACCCACTTTTGAGGAAAGCGGCCAGGTCGTAGAGCGCCCGGTCGTCAGAGCTGCCGTCCCAGCGGGGCAGGGCCAGCCCGTTGTAGGGCTGGAGGCAAAAGGCTTCCCGGCGGCAATCCACCACCACCACCTTGGCCGGGTCTCTGTTGAGGCAGGAGATGTCCTGTGGGGGGGGGACACACACAGACAAAGAAGGGGGTGGCGGAGGGCAATGAGTCACCCGAGGGTCCGCGTGTCCGTCCCCGTCCCCCAAAACTTCCACCCCCCTCCCCGCTCCCACCTTGACGTGGTGGCCGTCCATGTAGCGGGTGGCGTCGCGGAAAAGGCGGTAGGAGACAAAGCCGTGGGGGTCCACGCTGTCGATGAGGGGGTAGGCAGTCTGGGGGGGGGGGGGGGGGCGGGGAATACGAGGGTGACGAGGGTGGGGTGGCCCTGTCACACCCCCCGCCCCGGGGAGGCCGTGCGTCCCCGTCCCCCCCCCCCTGTTTTGGCACCCACCATGCCGGTTTCGGAGGTGAAGACAACGATCTCGTAGAGGGGGGCGAGCTGCTGGAGGAGGCTCTCGATGCCCGGCCGCTTCTTGAAGCGCCAGCCGGTGACGAGCTGGGGGTGGGGGGGGGACAAGGAGGTGTCACAGGAGGGGGTGGCGGCGGGGGCTGTGGGGGGAGGACACACGCGGGAAGGCGGGGGGGACACTCACCGACCACTCGGGGTGCAGCAGGACGTCGGTGAGCTCGATGACCAGGGTGTAGGGGGGCTGGTAGTAGGGTTCGCGCAGGGGGTCCGGCAGCAGCTTGGGGCTGGTGGGCTCGATGATCATCTGGGGGGGGGGAGGTCAAGGGGAGGGATTGAGCCCCCCCACCCCCGAGCGTGGGGACAAGGGTCCCCGCGTCGGTGTGGGGGCAAGGGAGGGAGTGTGGGGATGGAGCACCCCAAAAATGGGGGTGGGAACCCCTGCCTTGGGACAAAGAGCCTCGGGAGGGGACAAGGACCCCCCTGTGGGGACAAGGACCCCCCCCAGTAGGGACAAGGACCCCCCCATTGGGGACAGGGGATGCCGAAACAGGGGTAAATGGCCCTGGTTTAGGCCCCAAAACAGGGATGTGACTCCCCAGAATGGGGACATGATCCCCCAAGAGGGGGACAGGGATGTCCCCAAAGCATGGGGACCCCCCCGTGGGGACAAGGACCCCCCCAGTGGGGACAGGGGATGCCAAAACAGGGGGAAATGGCCCCAGGAATGGGGACAGGGGACCCCCAAAACAGGGATGTGATGCCCCAGAACAGGGACAAGGTCCCCCGAGAGGGGGATGGGGATCCAAAACGCCCCCAGAATGTCCCCAAACCGGGCACAAAGCTCCCCGGGAGAGTGACAAAGCTCTCAGGATGGGGACAGCCACCCCCGATCAGATGAAACTCCCCCCAAAAATGGGTGGAAACCCCCCCAAAACCGGGCCCCCACCCACCTGCCTGTAGTCCTTGAAGTACTTGTACGTCCTGCGGAGCTGCTGGATGCCCACGGGGTCTGCGGAGCCGAGGCCGGCGCGGGTGAGGGTCGCCGGGGTCCCCACGGTCCCCAGAGGGGGTGACAGTGTCCCCCCGCCACCCCCCCACCAGGATAAAGACCAAAATGCCCCCCCCCAAACCCCTTTTGTGTAACAATGGGGCGCTAAAGACGTAAAAGCCTCTGGCTGTAACACCCGAGTGTCAAACGGCCCCGAGGACGCGGTGTGTCCCCTGCCCCATGGTGGCTGTCACCCCCCCAACCACCGAGGGGGTGTCACCGGGCCGGGGGGGGGGGGCTGTCACCCCCCCGGGGATGTCACTCACCGCCATCGAACTCATCGGGGATCTGCGGGGAGAAGAGGGAGGTGGAGGGTTAAGATGGGGACAGCGAGGACAGGGGGGACGCTGGCCGGGGGGGGGAGGGGGCACGACACACGGTGACACCGGAGGGACTGTGTCACCGCGGGGGGGGGCGGAGGAAGGGACACGCGAGGTGACAAGTGACAATTTGCAGGTAGGTGACGCAGTTTCCGTGTGGTTTCCTTCCGCCGACTGATGTCCTTGTCACCCCGCTGATGTCCCTGACACCCCACGGGTGTCATTGTCACCTGCTCGGTGACCCCCCCGCCACCCCGTTTGATGTCCCCTGTGTCCCCACCCCCCCCACCACCGGTCGCCGGAGACGGGCAGGGCAATTCGCACCTCCCTGGGGCTCGGACATCAAAAACCTCCCGAATTCCCCCCAAAAAAGGGAGTCTGGGGTGAGACAAACACCTCCCTGGGGGTGGGACAAGGGCTGTCGGTCCCTTTGGGGACATGCCACTCCCCCTGGGGACACGACAATCCCCTCGGGGACATCCCACTCCCCTTGGGGACACGGGACCCCGGTGCCTCCCCTGACGCAAAGACCCCAAAACAGGGGAAAACGCCAACGAAAAGGGATGGGGAAGGGGCGGGGGGGGGAAGGCGCTAAGCTCCTGGGATGTCCCCAGATGTCCCCAAAGGGCAGGGAGGGGACACGGGCACGGCCCTCCCGCCCGAAACAGGGGGGTCCCGCTGGCGAGCGCCCCTCACCTTGGCTCCGTGCTCGTCCACCGCGTTGCTGCCTGCGGGAGGGGGGAGAGGGGAGGTGAGGGGGGGTCCGGCGGTGGCACCGGGGACAGGGAGGGGACGCGCCGGGGACGCACCGAAGATGTAGACGATGGCCACGCTGGTGCCGGCCCCCAGCAGCCCCGCCAGGCGCAGGGCCAGCCGCCGGGCCCCCGCCAGCCGCTCCCGCCGCCGCCGCTCTTCCTCCTCCTCCTCCTCCTTCTGCTCCGGGCCGCGGCCCAGGGGTCCCTCCGCCGCCTGCGGGGTGGGGGGGACACGGGGGGAGGACACACGCGGTGAGCCCTGGGGACAAGGGGGGAGCCCCCAGCACACCCAGGGACACTCATGGAGGTCCCAGGGTGGCCTGGGATGCTCGGGGACAGCAGGAGACAGACGAGAAACCTCCTGGGACACCGGGGGACACCCGAGGACACGCAAGGAGTCCTGGGGACGCCGAGGATGACCAGTGAGGGACACTTGGGGACACCCAGGGGAGCCCCGGGGACAACGAGGGACGTCCGGGGACACTTGGAGGCGCCTGGGGACCCCACAGAGACACCTGAGGATGGCCAAGGGACAGCCAGGGAGCCTGGGGGACACTTGGGGCCACCTGGGGAGCCCCAAGGACACCTGGAGACAACCAGGGACACTTGGGGCCACCCGTGGAGGGACCCAAGGACAACAAGGGACGCCCAGGGAGACCTGGAGACGCTTGGGGACACCACAGACCCCCCCCAGAGGATGGCCAGGGACACCCAGGGAGCCCCAGGGACGCCTGGGGACACGCAGGGAGACCCGGAGACACCCCCAGGGATGTCCGGGGATGGCCAGAGATGCTTGGGGACACCTGTGCAGCCCCGGGGACCCTCGGGGACACCCGTGGAGTCCCAGAGACAACCAGGGACCCCCAGAAATGTCCGGGGGTGGCCAGGGACACTCGGGGACACCCGTGGAGCTCTGGGAGCCCCAGGGACCCCTGGGGACACCCGCAGAGCCCTGGGGACACCGGGAGAAGGCCAAGCCCGGCCGCGGAGCCCCGGGCCGGGCAGTGCCAGAGAGACCCGGGGACACCCGTGTCACCCCCCACCCCCTCAGGCGCAGGCCCCGGCCCCGCCGGGCTCAGCCCCCACCTGGTGCCGCCGCAGCCGCTCCCGCAGCACCGCCTCGGTACCGGCGGTGCCGCTGGAGGCCCGGCCCAGGGCGGCTCGGGCCCGGCGGGCCCCCAGGGCGGCTCGGGCCCCGCAAGCCGCCACCGCCCGCCCCGCTGCCGCCGCCGCCGCCATCTTCCCGCACTGCCCGCCCCGCCGCGCAGGCGCCGCCACCGCCTCCCCGCCCCTTCTGGCGCCGGCAGCCAATGAGAGGCGGCGGAGCGGGAGGGGACGAAGCCGAAATGGGCGGGGCGCGAGGGGCGACGACCAATGGCGGCGCAGCTGCCGGCCAATAGCAGCGGAGGGGGGCGGTGCCGGCGGCAGGGGAGCCAATGAGAGGAGTAGGCGGAAGCGGAAGGGGAGGCAGGGCGATGGGGCGGAACACGTGTGCGGCCGCCGCTGAGTTCCCCCCCCCGACCCCCTCCCCAGCCCACGGGGGTCCCGGTGTGAAACCCCGCCCCGGGCGCCACTTCTGCCCCCTCCCAGCGCCACCGGGGGGCGGTTAAACCCCCCTTCCCCCCCCAACAAGGGGCACAGGGGCCCCCATTCGACCCCCCCCCGGTTTTATAAGGTGGGGGGACACCCAATTTCCCGCCCCCCGCCATGAAGGACAGTGCAGAAGAGGGGGTGCCGCACCCACAGGCGTTTATTCGACACCTAAACCTCGCTACAACCGGCGGGAAAAATAAAAGGAGAGGGGGGTTAGAAAGAAAAGGGGAGCCAGCGGGGACGAGGGGGGGTTGCAGGGGGGGCCGCAGCCCCCCCCTCAGGCTTCCAGCAGCTTGCCCAGGAAGCGGAGGTTGAGGATCTTGAGCTGCTCTTCCAAATCCATGCGGACGATCCCATCCTCCCCGTCGATGCTCAGCAGGATGCCGGTGGCTTCCCGGTCCTCCCCCAGGATCACCTTTACCTGCGGGGGCGGGGATAAGAGGGGGGTGGGGGTGTCCTTAGGGGGCTTGGAGGGTCCCGGAGGGGTTATGGGGGTCCCAGGTAGCACCCTGGGGGGTCTAGAAGGGACCATGGGGTGGGGAGGGGGAGCGTTGGGGGGGTTCCCAGGATGGAGGGGGGGATCCTGGGGGGTCCCCAGGATGATGGGGGGGTCCTACCTTGTTGCTCTTGGTGGGGGTGACGGGCTCCAGGTGCTCGCTGGAGATGCTCACCACCTTCTCGCTGTCCTTCAGGTAGACGGAGCACATCCCACCCTGTGGGGAGAAAACGGGGGGCGCTCAGCGTCACCCTGGTTGTCCCCAAAACCCTGAAACAGCCCCCCCCGCCCCCAACACCCCCCCCCGGGGGGCGGTTCTCACCGTGACACTGCGGATGACACCGGTCTGTCCCACCGCCTGACTGTCCAGGTAGGTGTCCCGGACCTTCACCTGGATGTCGGTGGTCACCCAGTCGCTGGAGCTCTGCTCGATCCCCGAGCCGGGGGTGTGGGGGTTGTACCCCCCCGGGGAGGGGGCTCCGGGGGTCATCGGGCTGTAACCCACCGGGCTGGGACTGGGGCTGGCCTGGGGGGAGAGACAGGAGCCTGGGTTAGAGGGCTACGAGGGGCGTTAGGGGGGCTACAAGGGAGTTTAGAGGGGTGTAGAGGGGCTCCAAGGAGGTTTAGGGGGGCTACAAAGGGGTTTAGGGGGTGCAGGGGGGCTAGGAGGGGGTTTAACGGAGTGTATGGGGGCTAGGAGGGGGTGTAGGTGGGCTAGGAGGGGGTGTAGGGTGGGCTATGAAGGGGTTTAGGGGGTGCAGGGGGGCTAGGAGGGGGTTTAACGGAGTGTAGGGAGGCTAGGAGGGCTATGAAGGGGTTTAGGGGGTGTAGGGGGGCTAGGAGGGGGTGTAGGGGGGGCTATGAAGGGGTTTAGGGGGTGCAGGGGGGCTAGGAGGGGGTTTAACCGAGTGTAGGGGGGCTAGGAGGGCTATGAAGGGGTTTAGGGGGTGTAGGGGGGCTAGGAGGGGGTGTAGGTGGGCTAGGAGGGGGTTTAAGGGAGTGTAGAGGGGCTAAGAGGGGGTGTAGGGGGACTATGAAGGGGTTTAGGGAGTGCAGGGGGGCTAGGAGGGGTGTAGTGGGGCTAGGAGGGCTACGAAGGGGTTTAGGGGGTGCAGGGGGACTACGAGGGGGTGTAGGGTGGTGCAGGGGGGTTTCAGGGGTACCTGGTAGGCCATGGGCGAGGGCGTGGGGTGGTAGCTGGCCGGTGAGTGGGTGTTCTGGTAGCCCACGGGGCTGGGGGCCACTTGGTGGTAGCTCTGGGGGCTGGGGCTGGGCTGGTAGGAGCCCTGGGGCGAGGGCACGGCGTAGGGCGAGAACTGATCCGTGTTGTACCTGCGGGACGGGGGGTGCTGAGGCGCTGGGGCCCCCCACGAGCAGTTTCCCCCCAGAACCACGGTTTGGGGTCCCCCGGGAGCAGTTTCGCCCCCAGCACCACAGTTTGGGGGCCCCAGGAGCACTTTACCCCCCAGAACCGTGTTTTGGGGTCCCCAGGAGCAGTTTCCCCATACAAAACCACATTTTGGGGTCCCCCAGGAGCAGTTTTCCCCCCCAGAACCATGGTCTGGGGTCAGTTCCCCCCCAGGGCTGTGTTTTGGGGTCCCTCAGGAGCAGTTCCCCCCCCCCCCCCAAGAATGGCGGTTCAGGGTCCCCCGGTGCCTGCCATGGGGCAGGGGGAGCACTCACATGGCCGGGGTGCCGGGGGTCTGGGGGTTGTAGGGCTGGTTGACCTGGGGGGAGGAGGGGTCGGGGTAGCCGGGGGTCTGGGGGTTGGGGGTGCCCCCGTAGCCCTGGGGGGACGGCGTGGGCTCGTCGTCGAAGCCGTACTCGAAGTCCTCGTCGGCCCTATGGGGGGCGGAGGGACACACAGTTGAGTGTCATTGTCACAGCGGGGCTGTCCCAGCGGGGGGGCCCCTGCAACAGGGTCCATCCCGGCGGGGGGGCCCCCCCGTTCCCACCTGGAGGGGGTGTTGGGGTTGTTGGGGTCCCAGGCACCGCTCTGGGCCGGGGTGCGGCTGCCGTCGTGCAGCGGCGTCTGTGAGCCGTAGTGCGGCGTGCGGCTTCCTGCGGGGGACACGGTGGCTCCGTCACCCCCCCGTGCCGAGACCCCCTCGGCTCCGTCCCCACTTCAGCCCCGTCACCTCCAAAAGGTCACCCCGGGGTCCCCTCCGTGTCCCCCAAGGTCCCGTCTCATCCTGGTCCATCCCCTCCAAGCCAGCCCCAAGTCCCCCTTGTGTCCCCAGGGTCCCCCCAATCCCCGTCCCCGCCATCCCCGTGTCCCCAGGGACCCCCAATCCCCATCCCCTCCATCCCCTCCATGCCCATGTCCCCAGGGTCCCCCCAATCCCTGTCCCCCCTTGTCCCCAGGGTCCCCCCGATCCCTGTTCCCTCCATCCCCGTGTCCCCAGGGTCACCCTGATCTCCGTCCCCGTGTCCCCAGGGTGCCCCCGTGCCACTCACCGTCGTGCAGGGGGGTCTGGGAACCGTACATGGGGGTGCGGGAGCCGGAGCCGTACATGGGGGTCTGGGAGCCGTACATGGGGGTGCGCCCATAAGCTGATGTCATCCCGCCCGGGCGCCGGGAGCCCCTGCGGGGACAGACGAGTGTCAGGGGACAGGGACGCCCTGAGAGCCCCCCCGCTCATCTCTGACCATCCTTAACCTGTCCAGGGCTCTCCGAGGGCCACCCCGACCCATCGGGGGGTCTTCAAGGGCCACCATGAGCCATTGGGGAGGTCTCCAAGGCCATCTAGGGGTCTCTGAGGGCCACCCCAACTCATCTGGGGATCTCCCAGGACCACCCCAACCCATTGGGGGATCTCCAAGTGCCACCAGGACACATTGAAAGGCCTCCGAGCACCACCTCCACCCGTTGAGGGGTCTCAAAGGGCCACCCTGACCCATCAGGAGCTGTCCGAGGACCACCCTGACCCATCCAGGGGTCTCTAAGGGCCACCTGGATCCATCAAGTGGTCTCCAAGGGCCACACCAACCCATCAGGGGGCATCTGAGGGCCACCCTGATTCATTGAGGGGTCTCTGAGGGCCACCCCGACCCATTGAGGGGTCTCTGAGGGCCACCCCGACCCATCTGGGGGTGTCTTGAGGGCCACCCCAGTCCGCGTCCCCCCCACTCACACGGTGGTGAGGCGCTGGCGGTCCACCGAGATGGTCTGACAGGTGGAGTGCAGCTCCACGCGCGCCGTCGACTCCGTCGCATCCTTCACCACCCCGATGTAGCCTGTGGGGCCGGATGGGATGGGAACCTCCGTGTCCCTGAGGCCCCCCCCTCCCCTCTTTGGGGACCAGCCAGCACCCCCCCGGAGAGCACCCACCTTTGTAGGGTCCCTGGGAGATGCGCACCGTCTGCCCGATGAGGTCGTTATCCCGGCGCCCGCGGCCGCGGCTCATGCCACCCCCGCCGAAACCGCCCCGTTGGCCTGCGGGACCAAGACGGGGTTCGGGCGGGGGTGTCCTTAGGGACACCCCTGCCACCCTGGGAACACCCCCCCACCACTCACCAGCCCCGCTGGGGTGCATCGGGCTGCTGATACGGGGGCTCATGGGGGCGAAGCCGCCCACGGTGAAGTTGGTGACGTCCCGCGGCTGCGAGAGGGAGAGAAAACGGTGCCTGGGGAGGGGGGAAAGGCAAAACCGAGGGGCTGCCACCCCACCCCCGGCAGTCCCTGGGGGTGTCCCCACCTTGGAGCCGCCCGCCAGGACGAGGTGCCGGGTCTTGCAGACGAACATGCCGCCGTTCTCCACCAGCTTCTTGCAGTGCAGGAAGGCGAAGCCCCGGAAAAGGTGCCGGATCTCCCCCTCGCGGCCCTGCCCCGGTAAAACACCAGGGGGGGTGAGGGGGTGGTGAACGCCGGTAAAAGAAGGGGGGGCGAGACCCGGAGAAGTGACCAGATCCCTCCCCTCAGCGATGGGAAGGACCCAGCGGGGGTGCTGGGAGGGATCCGGTGTCCCCTCAGTGCTGGCAGGGATACGGGGGGGCACTGGGAGGGCCCCCAATACACCAGGGACGCTCCCCTCTCCATGCTGCCGGGAGGGATCCCAAATACACCAGGGACCCCCTCACGGAGCCAGGAGGGGCCCCAATACACCAGGGACCCCCCCACGGCGCTGGGAGGGACCCCAATACAACAGGGATGCCCCCCGTGGAGCTGGGAGGGACCCCAATACACCAGGGACCCCCCCACGGTGCCGGGAGAGACCCAGCTCATCCCAGGGCTGGGTCCCTGAAGCAGGGACAGATCCAGAGCACCCCCGGGGACCCCCAACATGCCAGAAGAGACCCCCGAAATGCCAGGAGGGACCCCCTCACGCCCCCAGGACCCCCCCCTCAGACCCGTAAGCCCTTACGGAGTGGGGCCCGTCGATGACTTTGACGATGTCCTTGACGTGGATGTTGTTCTGCTCCGAGTCGAGGGCGACGGCGAAGCGATTGTCCTTCTTCCTGGTGACAGCCTGGTGCCGCACCGTCACCACCTTTCCGTACATGTTCAGCACCTGCGGGGACAGCGGGAGGGTTGAGAAGGGTGGGGGGCAGCCAAAAGCGGGACCCCCCCCCCAGAGCAGGGGACACAGCTCCGGCACGGGGGCGATTGTGGAAACCCCCCCACCCCGGGGACGCTGGGACTCACCTGGAAGGTCTCTCGCTCCAGGCGGACGATGACGCCCACGGTTTGGGGGTCCAGCTGCACCAGTTCGCCCCACTCGTGCTGCCCCCCCACATCCACCCCGGACGCCGTCTCCGAGCAGAGCTGCAGGTCCCGCGGCAGAACCTTCAGCTGGTGGTGAGAAATACGAGATGCGGCCATTTCTCCTCTTTCTCCCCAAAAAACCCAGCCCATTTGGGGGCAGGAAAAGGCACCGAGCGGGACTTTTCCTTCCCAAAAACCAGCCCATTTTAGGACACGACAAGGTGCCGAGTGGGACTTTCCCCCCAGAAAACCAGCCCATTTTGGGGCAGGAAAAGGCGCCAAGTGGGACTTTTCTCCCCAAAAAACCAACCCAGTATAAGACACAACAAGGCGCTGAGCGGGACTTTTCCTTCCCAAAAACCAGCCTGTTTCGGGGCAGGAAAAAGTGCCAAGTGGGACTTTTCCCCCCCAAAAACCAGCCTGTTTTGGGGCAGGAAAAGGTGCTGAGCGGGACTTTTCCCACCCAAAAAACAGCCCATTTTGTGGCAGGAAAAGGTGTCGAGCGGGACTTTTCCCCCCAAAAAACCAACCCATTTTAAGACACGACAAGGCGCCGAGCAGGACTTTTCCTTCCCAAAAACCAGCCCGTTTCAGGGCAGGAGAGCAGAACTTTTCCCCCCCAGGATACCTCGTGCATGGTGAGGTCGGAGAAGAGGATGACGAAGTTTTCCTCCACCCTTACGATCAGCCCCGTGTCGCCCTCAAAACGCCCCGCGATCACCTTGACGTGGTCGCCCATCTTGAAATACTTCCGCAGCTCCTGCGCCGGGAACTCCAGCATATCCTTGGGGAGGGAGGGGGGAAGAAAACGCCGTGGGCATGGGGTAAAAGGGGTTGGGGGGGTCCTGGTGGCACTCGGTGTCGCTCCCGGACCTTCAAGTCCTCGTGTTTGGGCATGATGGTGATCTTGTTGCCGTCGACGCTGAGGATTTTGCCCTGCAGGTTGATGAGCTCGCCCTCGCACACCTCCACGTTGTCGCCGGGCTGGAAGTTGTGCTCTCGTTCCTTCCCTGAGGTGACAGAGGGGATGGTGAGGGGACGGCGCGGCGGGGGACAGCGGTGGCAGGGGGACGGTGGTGGCACCCGCTCACCCGTGCTCTCCGTCACCACCTCCAGGTCGATGCCTTCGGGCTGGTCCTCGAACTTCTCCAGCTCCGACAGGGTGGGCTTCACCCCCTCCGTTATCTGCCGAGAGCGGGGCTGCTGGCCAAAACGCCCCGTCCCGCCCCAAAACGCCCCGTCTTCCGCCTCAAAACGCCTTGTTCTACCCCAAAACGTCCCATCTTCCACCCAAAACCGCCCTGTTCTAACTCAAAACGCCCCGTCTTCCACCCCAAAACGCCCCATTCTGCCCCCAAACTCCCTATGTTCTGTCCCAAAACGCCCCATTCTGCCCCAAAATGCCCTATCTTCCACCCCAAAATGCCCTGTTCTGCCCCAAAACGCCCCATTCTAACCCAAAATGCCCCGTGTTCCACCCCAAAATGCCCCGTTCTGCCCCAAAAATGCCCTGTTCCACCCCAAAATGACCTGTTTTGCTCCAAAATGCCCCATGTTCTGCCCCAAACCTCCCCATTCTCCTCCAAAACCCGCCCAAATCGGCAGCGGCGTCCCCGCCACGGAGCCACCGCCTTCCCCACACCCCTCAGCATCAGGAAGGTGGTCGTTTTGGGGGCAAACGGAGGGGTTTTGGGGCTGACCACAGCCGACATGGCGAAGCTCTTGAAGAGGAAGCCCTTGCGGCTGTAGCGGTTGCCTTCGAAGATGAGAAAGTCGCCGTCGGACGCCACGTCGCCTCCCAGGGACCTGGTGCAAAGCCCAAATCACCCCCTGGGTGGGCAGGAGGCCCCCCCCCAGGGATGAAACACCCCCCCTCGGCGAGGGCAGCTCCCCCGGGGACGGATTTTGGGGACACGTTTGACGTCCCCCGGCGTGGCGGCGGTCGCCTACCGGATCTTCTCGGCATCGAAAAGCCGCTGTGGGGGTCGCTTGAACTTCTTCCTCTTGGCGAACCAGTCTTTCTGCGGGGCGGGGGGCAGCAGCGGGGTGAGAGAAGGGCTGGGGGTGGGGGGGTGGGGGGCAGCGGTGCTGGTACCGGCACGGATCCGCTTACCAGGCTCATGCGGGCTTTGATCCGGTCGAAATCGATGCGGGGGATCATCTTGAGGGAGATCTGGTTCTGGCTGGGCTCTACGTAATCCACCTTGGGGGAGGGTCCACAAAGGTGGGGTGAGCCAAGTGCGTGTCGTCGCCCCCCCCCGCCTCAAACCGCAGCGTCCCCGTCCCCTTTCCCCTCACCTGGGCGATGTCGTCCTTGTAGATCCCCCTCTTGAGGCGCACCCAGGATTTGGGCTTGAGGTTGGTGACCTCCTTGACGACCTTGAGGACGTCGGTCATCTCCTTGATGGGCACCATCTGCTGGTTCCAGTAGCCCATCCGCAGGTTGCCCACCCCCTCGATGGCCTGCTTGACGTGCGTCTGCTTGTAGGCCTCCACGTAGATGTAACCCTTCACGTGCTCGGGGGCCACCACCGACTTGATCTGCAGGGGCTGGAGGACGAGGGGACGCGTTGGGGACACACTGGGGACGCTTTGGGGGACGCCACGCCGCCGTCACCCCCCTCCCCAAGGCCACGGCCTCACCGTGTCAGTGAACTGGTAAGCGATGAATTTCCGCATGAGGGCGATGGCCGTGGCACGCTCCTCGCCGATCTGGGGACGAAACAGGGTGTTTTAGGGGCTGGGGGACGTCACCCACGCTCGCTCCCCGCCCCACACTGAGCACCCCCCCGTCCCCAGCACCCACCTTGCACTTCACGGTCCAGAGATTGGGGTCCCTGCGCGGGGGCAGAGAGAGAAACGCCGTTACGGGGCGGATCGTCCCGATTTGTTCCTTTCCCCCCCCACCAAAAACCACACTCTTCCTCCCTCCGCAAGACTCACTTGACTCCGGGCAGCAGCTGCTGCTGCGTGATGTCGTCCGAGAGCTCGTCGGAGCCGCCGTAAACGCTGAAAAAAAGGGAAAATTAGGCAAAAAAATAGCGAAAAAGGAACAAAATGGGGACACCCCCCTTGCGCTGGGGACAGGGACAGGGACTCACGTCTCTCCCACCGAGGACTTGGCGTATTTTTTCATGTAATACTCGCCCAGCTCCTCCTCGCGCTGGTCCCTGGGGAGAGAAAAGTGTGGAGGGGGAGGCGTCAGGGCAGCCCCCGCCGCCCCCCCACGGACGGACGGACACGGGGATGGAGCCGCCGTCACCTCCAGAGGTTCTGCAGCCGCCGAGCGCCGGAGCGATCCTCATCCAGCACCACGTTATCGATGTTGGAAGCTGCGAGGAAGAGGAAGGTGGGGATTCTGGCCCCCCCCCGGGGGGGGGTCGGGGTGGCGTGGGGGGGGTGGGCTGGGCTCGCTCGGCCCCGGGGAAGGTTGAGGGGGGGGAGGGGGGGACAGACCCCAAAGGGAAATGTTGGGGAGGGGACATGGGGGGGTGATTCGGGCTTACCTTCGATCTCTTCTGCTCGGGGACAAGGAGTGGCGGTGGAGGATGGAGCAAATAATAGCGGCAAAACCACCCGCGGGCGGGTGTGTGTGGGGGGGAACAAAGGGGAAGGAGTCAAAATTCAGACGGCGGCACGAGGCGGGGGGGGGCAGGGGGGGTAAAAGGGCTGGGGGTGGGAGAAATAAAAGCAAAAGAAAAACGGCAGGCGAGCGGATGAGATGTGCTGAGCGGACGGACACGGGGAGGGAGGGACAGACGGACAGCGGGAGGTGGGGGGGACGTGCCATCCCTCCCACCCCCCGCCTCAAGGGATGGGTTTTGGGGGTGGGAGGGGGGCAAAAAGCCAAAGGGGGCGGGTTGGCCCCCAAAGAGCTGCATTTCCATCCTCTTCCTCGGTGCTCCAGGGAAGGGAAGGGACCTGGGAGGGGGCCCAAAGCAGCTGGGGGGCCCCCAAAGTCCCTGGTGGGGGGGGAAAAGCCCCTGGGGGGGCCCCAAAGCCCCTGGGGGGGGGGCCCAAAGCACGGCGGGGACGTTCCTCACCTTTCTCCAGGATGTCCTCGGCCCCGTCCTCCCACTGGTCCTCGTCTTCGTACTCGTCATCCACATCTGGGGGGGGTCAGGGTGGTGAGCGGGGCCAGGGGGGGCGGCAGCGACCCCCCCAAGGGCCCCCCCAGCTCACCGGCCTCGTCCAGGATGAAGCCACCATGGCGCGGCTTTTTGGCGGGTCGGTCATCATCTTCCTCCTCCTCTTCCTCATCATACTCCTCCTCCTCTTCCTCCTCCTCCTCCTCGGCCTCCTCCTTCTCACTGCCGGCCGCACTGGCGTGCTCCTCCTCGGCCTGCGGGGGGGCGTTTGGGGGGGCGGCGTGAGGGAGGGCACCCACATGTGCCCCCCTCCCCCAGCTGCAGCCTTCAGCCTTACCTCGTTTTCCTCAGCTTCCTCGGCCTCGCTGCTTCTCTCACTCTCGTCCTCCGAGAAGTTGCTGTCGTCACTGTCCGACATGGTGGCGCAGGGGGGGTCTGGGGGTGGGACGGGGAACGATAGGGGTGTCCCAGGGGGGCGGGCAGGGGGGTCTGGGGGTGTCCTGAGGGGGCCTAGGGGTGTGCAGAGGGGTCTAGGGGCGTCCTGGGGGAGGTCTAGGGGTGTCCTGAAGGGTGGCCAGGAGTTCTGGAGGTGTGCAGAGGGGTGTGGGGGTGTCCTGGGGGGGTCTAGGGAAGCGGGAGTGTCCCAGGAGAACCAGGGGGGCAGGCAGGGGGGTCTAGGGGTGTCCTGAGGGGGCCTGGGGGTGTTCCAGGGGGGGTCTGGGGGTGTGCAGAGGGGGTCTGGGGGTGTCCTGAAGGGCCTGAGGGGTGGGCAGGGGTTCTGGGAGTGTCCTGAGGGAGCCTGAGGTGTTGCTGGGGGGTCTGGGGGTGTCCTGAGGGGGACTGAAGAAGTGGGGGTGTCCCTGGAGGACCTGGGTGGGCAGGCAGGGGGGGTCTAGGGGTGTCCTGAGGGGGCCTGGGGTGTTCCCGGGGGATCTGGGGGTGTTCGCGGGGGGGTCTGGGGACATCCTGAAGGGGCTGAGGGGTGGGCAGGGGTTCTGGGGATGCAAACAGGGGGGTCTGGGGGAGTCCTGGAGGGTCTGAGGGGCAGGCAGGGGGTTCTGGGGGTGTTTCCAGGGAGTCTGGGGGTGTCCTGAGAGGGCCTGGGGTGTTCCTGGGGGGTCTGGGAGTGTCCTGAGGAAGTGGGGGGTGTCCCGGGAGGACCTGGGGGGATAGGCAGGGGGTCTCGGGGTGTCCCGAGGAGCAGGCAGGGGGTCTGGGGGTGTCTTAAAGGGCCGGAGGCAGACAGAGGCGTCTGGGGGGATCCCGGGGTGTGATGTGGGGGTGTCGCTGGGCAGGAGAGGACACACGCCGCTACGACCCACCCCCCGGGGGCAGCCCCACACCTGCGAACGGCCCCACCGGCACCCCCGACCCCCAGATCTGTCCCTGGGGGGGGTTCCCCAACCCCCGGGGAGGGGGACACCGCGCCATCTCCTCACCCCCGGCAGGGGCGGCGGCTCCGCTCCGCTCTAGGCCTCGGCCCGGACTTGCTGCAAGGCCCGGCCCCGCCTTGGCCCAGCCCCGATCGTTCCTGATCCCGGCCCCGCTCTTGGCCTGTCCCGGCTCCGATCGTGGCCTAATCGAGGTCCCGGTCGCGATCGCGGCCTGTCCCGGTCCCGCCGCCGCCTCTCGCGAGAGCCGCCCCACCGTCACGTGACGGAGGGGGAGGGGGGCGGGAGGTAGCCGCCGTCACGTGCCCCGCGATCAGCAGAGCGCGACGGCGGCGCGGAGGGGACAAAAGAGGCGGCGCGAAGGCGGCGGGACGTGAAACACCCCACGCCGGGACGCCTGGATGTCCCCCCCCCAGACCCCACCGTGGGCACAGAGAAGCCGATATCAGAGAAAAACAGTTTATTTACCAAAAGACAGATGTTTTCCCCCCAAAACCGGGGGGGTCCGGTTCCCCCCCCCCCTCCCCATTATGCCCCCCCCCCGGGGGTATCAGCACCCCAAATCCCACCACCAGGACCCCCATATCCATGCTCAGACCCCCCCCGCCGAGCACTGGGACCGCCGTAAACCCCCCGATATCCAGCGTGGGAGGTTGGGGGGGGTCCATGACCTCCCTGGGCCCCCCCCTAAAATCAGGGCCCCCCCAGGGGGGTCAGCAACCCAAAATCCACCATGGGGACTCCCATATCCATGCTCAGAACCCCCGTGCCAAGCACTGGAACCCCCCCAAACCTCCCACACTGGATATAGAGGAGTTTGGGGGGGGTCCATGACCCACTTGGGGGCCCCCACAAAAATCAGGGGCCCCCCCGGGGGAGTCAGCACCCCAAAAACCACTATGGGGATCCCCATATCCATGCTCAGACCCCCCTGCTGGGCACCAGGACCCCCCCAAATCCCTGTATAGCCAGCGTGGGAGATTTAGGGGGGGGTCTGTGAGCCCCTTGGGGCTCCCCCGAAAATCAGGCTCCCCCCCGGGGGGGGTCAGCACCCCAAAAAACACCACGGGGACCCCCATATCCATGCTCAAACCCCCTTGCTGGGCACCAGGACCCCCCCAGATCCCCATATATCCATCGTGGGATGTTCGGGGGGGAGGGTCCGTGAGCCTCTTGGGGGCCCCCCCAAAAGCTCAGGGTCCCCCTGGGGGGGGCAACTTGCCAGTGATCTTGTTGGCCCCCTCCAGCAGGGCATTGTGGATGTCCTTGGCGCCGGCGATCTGGGCCTTGATGAGGGGCAGGTACTGGGTGTAGGGCAGGGTCTCGCCTGCCCCCCCCTCGCCTTTGGGGGCCGCCGGCACCAGGGCGGGGGCGTGTTTGGCGCTGTCGAAGCTCTGCGAGAGGCACTCGTGGGCCAGGCGCTGCGGGGGGGGAGACGCACACACAGGGGGAGGTCACCTTGGGGGGGTGGGACGGCGGAGGGGAAGAGACTGGGGGGGAGGATGGGGACGGGGGGGTGATGGTGCGAAGGGAGAGAGATTTTGGGGGGCTGGGGACCACATGGGGGAGTCACAGGGGGGGACAGGGACAGTTGGGGGGTCATTTGGGAGGGGAGAGTGGAGGGGAAGAGGTTGGGGGGGCAGGATGGGTTTGGGGGTTAGGATGGTGCAAAGGGAGAGAGATTTAGGGGGGCTGGAGACCACATGGGGGGGTCACGGGGGGGGAAATGAGGCAGTGGGGGGGTCACTTGAGGGGAGACAGCGGACGGGACGAGACTGGGGGAGCGAGGATGGCATTGCGGGGGTGACGGTGCTAAGGGGGAGGGGGTTTGGGGGGGGCACCAGTGCAGGGGGTGTTCCGGGGGGGGAACAGGGATGTCACGGGGGGGCCGGGGGGGTCACTCACGAGGCAGAGCTCCAGCTGGTCGCAGAGGGCGTAGAATTCCTCCAGGCTCTTGTCGAAGCGTTGCAGGGCCCCATCCGCGCTTTTCCTGCGGGGGGGGGGGGGGGGGTTGGGGGGGCACAGTCACCACCACCCCCTCCCCCCCAGGAGGCACTGGGGAACACTGGGAAGGGACTGGGGGGGCTGCAGGGGGAAATGGGAGGCAGTGGGGGGGGTTGGGATGGGGCTGGGGGCATTGGGATGGTATTGGGGGGTACTGGGGTGTCACTAGGGGGTACTGGAGCAGGACAAGGGGTACTGGGGGGTACTGGGGTGTCACTGGGGGGTACTGGGATGGGACTAGGGGGTACTGGGGCGGGACTAGGGCAAAACTGGGGGACTACTGAGGGGTACTGGGGGAGACTGGGGAGTACTGGTGGGTGCAGGACGGCATAGGGGGATACTGGGGCAGGACTGGTGGCTCTGGGTGGTACTGGGATGGGACTGGGGGCACTAAAGGGTATTGAAATGGGGCTGAGGAGTACTGGGGGGTACTGGGATGAGGCTGAGACATACTGGGACAGAACTGAGATGGCATTATGAGGTACCGGGGGGGGACTGGGGGGCACTGGGGTGGAACTGGGAGGCACTGGGGGGTGCTGGGTGTCACTGGGATGGGGCTGGGGGGCACTGGGGGGCACTGGGAGGGGGCTGGGGTGGGTGACTCACTGCCCGTTGTCGATGCTGGAGTTCTGCACCAGGTTCTGCGCCGCCACTTTCATCAGCGTCTGGGGGGGGGGGGGGGGAAACGGGGCGTCAGGGGGGACATGGTGGGACTCCCCCCCCCCCCCGCCCATACCCATCACTGCGGCAAGGACCCCCCCGGGACCCCTATTACCAGCACAGGGACCCCCCCTGGAACCCCCCCCGGGCAAGGACATGGAGACAGGGACCCCCCCGGGACCCCTATTACCGGCACAGGGACCCCCCTGGGGGGGGCCTCTGCCCCTTCCCAGAACGATGCCACGACCCCCCCGGGAGCAGGCCCCGCCCACCGCCATTGCCCCCCCCCCCAGTCTACGACGGGCTCCGCCCACCACCGTCAGGAGGCGCCGCACACCACGCAACAAACCCCGCCCCCACCACCACAAGCCCCGCCTCCCCCGGCGGCAAACCCCGCCCACCTGGAGGCTCTCCTTGAGCTGAGGGATGAGCAGGCGGAACCGCTGCACCGGGTCGAAGTCCTGCGCCTGCGCGGCCGCCACCTGCGCGGGCAGCGGCGGGCCCGGGGGCTGCCCGGGCCCCGGCGGCTGCCCCGCACCCGTTCCCCCCCCGGGGGCGGCGGGCAGAGGCGGCGGCGGCGCGGGAGCGGCGGGCGGACCCGGACCCGGGCCCGGCCCGGCCGGCGGCGGCGGCTGCTGCGGGGGCGCCGCCATCTTCCCGCTCCCGGCCTGCCCCGCGCGGCAGGAAGTGACGTTAGGACGCCGGCGTCGGGGGGGGCCCTGAGGGCGGCCGGAAGTAGGTGCCCGGCGCGGTGCCCGGCGCAGGCCCCGACATGGCGCCCACCATCCAGACGCAGGCGCAGCGGGAGGAGCCGGGCCACCGGTACGGCGGCGTCACCGGGATGACGTCACGGAGGGCGGCGTGGCGTCACGGGGCGGGCTGGGGGGGGGTGGCCGTGACCCACCTCGTGATGTCACACCGGCGTGCTCCGCTGACGTCATAGCGCGCGTGGGGAGGGGTAGGCCCAGGCACGCGGGCGTCGTCCTGACGTCATAGTGCGGGGGGGGGGGGTGTGTTTCCCGGACGCCTGGGTCCCCTCATGATGTCACACACACTGGGGCGGGGTGGAAGTCTGACGTCCCCTCCTGATGTCATAACGCACGTGTGGGCGCGGTTCTGCGTGCCCTCGTGACGTCATAGTGTACGTGGGGAGGGGGCGGGGCCTCTGGACGCCTGGGTCCTCTTGTGACATCATAATGCAAGGGCGGGGTTGCCCCATGATGTCATAACACAGGGGTGGGGCTCCCCTCGTGACATCATAGCGCGGGGGGGGGGGGGGGGGCCTTCCAGATGCTGGGGTCCCCTCGTGATGTCATAGCGCGAGGGTGGGGTGCCCTTGTGACATCACCGCACACACCCTGCGCGGGGGGGGAGTCAGCGGCGGGTCCAGGACGCCTGGGTCACCCCCCCATGACGTCACAACCCCCCTGGGAGGAGGGTCCCAGATGCGTGGGGCCCCCCCCATGACGTCACAACCCCCCCGGGGGGGGGGGGGGGGGGGGTCCCAGACCCCTGGGCCTCCCCCCATGACCTCCCCCCCCCCCCCCCCCAGGCCCAGCTCCCACCGGACGCTGCCCGAGAGGTGAGTTTTTTGGGGGGCGGGGAGCCCCTTTGGGGGGGGAAGGAGGTGCCCAGCGCCCCCCCCCCCCCCCCCCACTCCCCCCCGTGTTTTGGGGACCCCCGTGACACCCCCGTGTCGTGTCCGTCCCCCCCCAGGTCGGGCGTGGTGTGCAGGGTGAAGTACTGCAACAGCCTCCCCGACATCCCCTTCGACCCCAAGTTCATCACGTACCCCTTCGACCAGAACCGGTACGGGGGGGGGCACGGCACCCCCACACCCCCCTGCACGCACCCCCTGCCCCCGACTGGGGCAAAAAATGGGGGGGTTGGGGGGCACTTCGGGGGGCTGGGGGCATTTCTGGGGGGCAATTTAGGGGGCTTCGGGGGCATTTTGCGGGGGGGTTGGGGGCGTTTTGGGGGGGTGTTGAGCATTTGGGGGGGCTAGGGGGTATTTTGGGGGGGGTTGGGGGCATTTTGGGGGGGTGTTGAGCATTTGGGGGGACTAGGGGGTATTTTGGGGGGGTTTGAGGGCATTTTGGGGGGGTGTTGAGCATTTGGGGGGGCCAGGGGGTATTTTGGGGGGGTTTGAGGGCATTTTGGGGGGTGTTGAGGGCATTTTGGGGAGGTGTTGAGCATTTGGGGGGGCTAGGGGGTATTTTGGGGGGGTTTGAGGGCATTTTGGGGAGGTGTTGAGCATTTGGGGGGGCCAGGGGGTATTTTGGGGGGTTTGGGGGGCATTTTGGGGGGGCTGTGGGGCATTTTAGAGGTGTTAGGGGGCAGTTTGGGGGACTAGGGGCATTTTAGGGGGGTGGGGGCATTTTGGGGGGGTTTGAGGGCATTTTCGGGGGGTGTTGGGCATTTGGGGGGGGTTGGGGTGCTCTGGGGGGTTTAGGAGGCCGTGGGGCTTTTGGGGCTTTTGGGGGCGCTTAGGGTGATTTGGGGGGGGTTCAGGGATTTTGGGGGGTTTTGGAGAGTATTTTTGGGGGTTGGGGGGGCTTTGGGGGGCTGTTGGGGGTTTTGGGGGGTGTTGGGGTGTTTTAGGGGGGTGTTTTGGGGGCGTCCTGGGGTTTCGTGGCGGGGGGGGGGGGTCGGGGTGTTTTGGGCACGTTTGGAGGTTTCAGGGGGGTGGGGGGGGATTTTGGGAGGGGTTGGTGTTTTGGGGGGGTGTTTTGGGAGGGGTTGGTGTTTTGGGGGGGGATTTTGAGAGGGGTTGGTGTTTTGGGGGGTTGTTTTGGGGGAGCGTTGGGCTTTTTGGGTGGGCATTTTGGGGGGCGTTGGAGTTTTGCGGGGGTTTTAGTGGGGTGCGGGTGTTTCGGGGGGGGGCTTTGGGGGGGGGGGATTGGGTTTGGGGGTGCCTGGACGTGCGCCCCCCCCCCCTTCCCCCCCCCCAGGTTCGTGCAATACAAGGCGACGTCGCTGGAGAAGCAGCACAAGCACGACCTGCTGACGGAGCCCGACCTGGGCGTCACCATCGACCTCATCAACCCCGACACCTACCGCATCGACCCCAGCGGTGCGAGGGGGGGGAACCCCCAGTCTGGGGGGGGGGGGAGAACCCCAAAATTTGGGGGGGGGGGGGGGGGAAGCTAAATTCCCTCCTTTCCCCCCCCCCCGCCTCACTCAGTGCTGCTGGACCCGGCGGATGAGAAGCTGCTGGAGGAGGAGATCCAAGCGCCCACCAGCTCCAAGAGGTAACGGCGTCCCACGGAGAGGGGGGGGCACCCCGCAACCGGGCTGGGGGGGGGCCACATGGCACCCCCAAACTCCCGGGGGGGGCCCCATTGTGCTGTTTGCCCCCCCTCCCCCCCCAACCAAGATCGCAGCAACACGCCAAGGTGGTGCCGTGGATGCGCAAGACCGAGTACATCTCCACCGAGTTTAACCGCTACGGCGTCTCCAACGAGAAACCAGAGGTCAAGTGAGTCCGGGGGGGGGTCCCGGGGGGGTCTTGAGCGGGCCGGGGGGGGGGGGGGCGCAGCCTTCGTGACTCCCCCCCCCCCAACACCCGTGTCCCCCCCAACCAAGGATCGGCGTCTCGGTGAAGCAGCAGTTCACGGAGGAGGAGATTTACAAGGACCGCGACAGCCAGATCGCCGCCATCGAGAAAACCTTCGAGGATGCCCAGAAAGCGGTGAGGGAGGGGGCGGGGTGGGGGGGGGTGGTGGTGTTAGGGACCCCCCCCGGGATAATTGCTGGGGGGGGGGGGACACCGCCCTGACGCCCTCTCGTGCTCCCCCCTCCCCCAGATCACGCAGCATTACAGCAAACCCCGCGTCACCCCCGTCGAGGTCATGCCCGTCTTCCCTGACTTCAAGGTAAAGCGGGGTGGGGGGGACACAGGCACCTTGGGGACCCCCCCCGGAGTGGGGGGGGGGGGGGAGGGGGGACACACGACACCCCAAATCCCCCCCCCACCTCCCTGACAGGGGAAACTGAGGCACGGATCCCCCAATGCTGGGGGGGAGCGGGCAGTTTTGGGGGCAGACGGTGCTTTTGAGGTCTGTGGGAAGGTGTTGCCCCCTCTCACCCCGCCTCGTTTTGCCCCCAAACTCCCTGTTTTGCCCCCCCCCGCCCCTTTTTTTGCACACACCCCCCCCCCCCCCTCCTCCCCCCAGATGTGGATCAACCCCTGCGCCCAAGTCATCTTCGACTCGGACCCGGCGCCCAAGGACACGAGCGGCCCGGCCGCGCTGGAGATGATGTCCCAGGCCATGATCAGGTGCTGGGAAGGGGGGGGGGGACACACACACACAACGGACACCCCCACATTCTGGGGGGGGCCGGGGAATGGTGTCTCTGCCCTTCCCTCCTCCCCTTTTTTAACCCCCGTCTGCCCGCAGGGGGATGATGGACGAGGAGGGGAACCAGTTCGTGGCTTATTTCTTGCCGGTGGAGGAGACGCTGCGCAAGAGGAAGCGGGACCAGGAGGAGGAGATGGATTACGCCCCCGAGGATGTGTACGGGGGCTGGGGGGGCGCCTATATATCCGGGGGGAGCCCTATATATCCGGGGGGGGTCCTGTATAGCTGGTGGGGGGGTCGTCTCACATAGCTCAGGGGATGCCACGTAGTTCGGGAAGGGTTGGAGATAAACGTCTATAGATGAGAAGAGAGAGGGATTACAGCCTGGGAATGTGGGGGGGGGCTATATAATCGGGGGGGGGGGGTGTCTATATATGTGGGGGAGGTCCTAGATATCTGGGGGGGGGTTATATAGCCGGGGGGGGTGTCATATAGTTAAGAGGGTCCCATATATCTTGAGAACGGAGGGACAAATATATATATATATTTTTAGAAACAAATGGATTATGCCCCAAGGATGTGTTTGGGGGGGTCCTGTATATCTGGGGGGGGGACCTATATAGCCAGGGGGGCTCCTATATGGGGGGGGGGCATATACACCTTGAGGGGGGCTGGAGAGGGAGATATATAGATTGCAAAGGTGGGTTGCACCCCTGAGCATGTGTGCGTGGGGGGGTCCTGTATATCCTGGGGGTGAGCGATAAAGCTGGGGGGGGGGGGGGGAGCCTCTATATCGGGAGGGGGCTGTATAGCTGAGGGGGGTCTCTATGTCTGGGGGGGCCTGTATAGCTGGGGGGGGGGTCCCATAGAACCGAGGGGGTCCCACAGCTCCGTGGAGGGGGAACCGAGGGTCTGGCGGAGCCCGTTAGGTTTGGGGGGGGGGGGGGCGCTGCTTTGGGAAAGGGGGGGATTGGGGGGGGGGGGGGGGTGTCTTTCTGGCCCACCCACGCCCCCCCCCCCCCCCCCCCCGCCTTGTCGTCGTCCCCCCCCCAGCTACGACTACAAGATCGCCCGGGAGTACAACTGGAACGTGAAGAACAAGGCCAGCAAAGGCTACGAGGAGAATTATTTCTTCATCTTCCGCGAGGGCGACGGCGTCTACTACAACGAGCTGGAGACCAGGTGGGGGCTGGGGGGGGGGGAACGGGGCGGGGGGGGGGGGGGGGGAGGCACCGGGGGAAGCCCCCCCCCCACCCCCCCCCCAAAAAAAAAGGAAGGGGCGGGGGTTTTCTTTCCCTCGGGGCTCCTCGTGCAGAGCGGAGGGGGGAAGTGGTGGTGTGGGGAGGGTCCTGGGGGGGTGTTGGGGGCTCCTGGGTCGGGGGGGGAGGGTTATTGAGCCCCCCCCCCCCCCCACCCCACACCTGACACGATACTGGAGGGGGGGGAACTGTGGGGCCATGGCGGGTAATTTGGGGGTGGGGGAGTTCAGGGGCTGGGGGGGTCAGGAGGGGTCTGGGGGGGGTCCCTGGAGCTCTGGGGGTGTCCCTATGGCTCTTGGGGGGGGGGGTCCCTGGGGGTGAGGGGGGGTCTGGGGGGGGGTCCGGGGGGGGGTCCCAGGGGGTCATGAGTGGTTTGAGGGGGTCCCTGGGGGGGTCAGGAGGATTCTGGGGGTGTCCCTGGGGGTGTGTGTGTTGGGGGGGGGGGGGGGGAGTGTCTGGGGGGGGGGTCAAGAGTGGTTTGGGGGGGGTCAGGAAGGATCTGGGGGGGGGTCAGGAAGGATCTTGGGGGGGGGAATCTGCAGAGTTTGGGAGGGTTCGGGGTGGGTCACTGGGATTT